>NC_134649.1:21754416-22056332 GCF_030463565.1 Pelecanus crispus | reverse complement strand
TAGAAGAGCAGGATGCTATGTACAAGAGAGGTGCTTGAAGAGAAGAGGGAGAGAGGAAGTCTGTCTCATAGTAGAATCAAGTCACAAAGCATCAACCACAGCCAGTCTCTAGCAGGGAGCAAACTCACATTGTACAAGTTGCAGGCTAACACAAAAAAACAGGATTCTGCTTAAGAAAAGCTTATATAAACATAGCAGGCAGGGTAGGACAAGACAGGGCACCAAGGAAGACCACCTGTTATAGCAGAGAACACAAACGCTGCTATCCAGTACTGCAAGTAACAGATAACAAGATCAAAAGAAGAAAACTAAAATGGAGGAAGGTAATCCCACAAGATAAACATGAAAACAAAATAAAAGACACTAGAAGACATTAGGCAATATAACACATCAAAGTTATTACTACAACACGTAGGTTGACTTCATTTCACAAACTGCGAGATTTCATCTCCATAGTCAGCCAGTCCACGGAACGTATGCACCCTCACACCCAGCAAAATTAATAAGAAACTGAAGATTGCACAGAAGTTGCATGCTCTTAAATGTTTACACAGAGGACAGTTCCAAATGTTTAGCAGGTGGTGTCCGTGGCTTCTTAAGACCTTTTAATGCATTGATCTGTTTGTCTCACTGACAAACCACAAAGGCAGGGACCAGGACAAACCTGCAATTCTGCCTCCCACCCCTAGTCTTTCCCTCATGGCTTCTTATTCCACACTGGCCAAAAAAAATTTTGTAAAGCATCCCTGGGTCACGAGACCTGCAGACGAAACAGAAAAATAAGTGTTAGAAGACTACAATCTGCCGAGACTAAATAGGCACCGTGACATTATTTTTTGGATGATTTATCTGAAAACACAATATTAAGAAGTATAGCAAAGAAGCCTATAGAGACAGAACTGTAACTGTATTCCATCCAAAGAACAGAGTGCTAAATAACAAAAAAACCTTCCTCTTCTCCCCTATATACTGTTCACACAGAGAAGTCCTCTTTACCATGCAGTACAGAAAACCAAAAACATTCACTAGTATAGCCAAATAGACACTAAATACAACATACTAAGACACCAAAAACACCCCAGTTCTGTGAAGGACAGTGGTTTTCAAGAGTATCATCATAAATAGATTTTTCTATTAAATTGATTTGTAATAGTCTGTTTGAGGTTGAGACACATTTGGTTGATAGAGATTACATTTAGGAGAATAAATATATTTCATATGCATGTTAACAAAGGGATGGTGATGATGACAGTTTGCTGATACAGTTTATCAAATGCTAGCCAAACCTTTCTATCCAAAGCTTCCCTCTTTCCTAGGGAAGCTCTATTTTTTTTTCTAGGTTTACATCCAGTAAAGCCCAACCTTCTCCCCTCTAGGATTTTGTCACAAACTATAATCATTGCCAAGTGAATGTCAATGTAATTAATAGCCCTATGAATTACTTGATCATTATATCCAGTTACATGCATGTCTTTGTATAATGAAACTAGGTGATGATTAATCATGTTTTTAATTGCCTCACACTGTTTTGCTGCTGAAAAGAGGGAAGGTATTGGTGGGAGGGGAAAGAAGGGAACGGAGTCCTATTTTTCAACTATAAAGTGGAAGGAAGAAGAATTTTAAAGCAAGAATTATTTTTTCCAAACCAATTATTGCTGAATCCAGTTTATCCAAGAAAAAAATATTTATGTTTTTAGGAACACAGAAATTGTCCATCATTTAGGAAATATGAATCTGCCTGACACGAGAACCAAAGTCTAGATTTTAGTAGCCTTGAGATACGATTTTTCTGGCAAGGTGCTTAAAGGACAAACATCTGTTTCAGGGCCTGGCATGCCCTTCTAGTAACTGATTGATGAGTAACTGCTTTCCCTCTTATACATTCTGTAAAACCTCCCCATCCCCCAATTCTTTCTGAGCTTGAGCGCTAATTGAAAACAGTATACAAAAATGAGGAGGTTGATGAGCTACTGAAAAATCCCAGACCTGGATCGACAAGCTGTTCCCTTCATAAATAGCAGCAGTAAAGGCACTTCTTTATTCTGCTGGGAGCTCAGTCATCTCTTAGAACTATAGTCTGTTCCATCTGGCTACCCTCTGGAAGGACAATGATCTTTTAGCTTAAGCCTCACTATAATGGGGAACGTGTAATTAACTGTTCTACAAGTATCACAAAAGGTCAGAATCTGAAAGGATGAAAAGCCCTGTCTTCATATTTGCAGATGGCACAATGAAGCTTTATTTGCATTTCTAAAAATTATTCAAGACATGTACAGTAGATCTCTACACAATAAATGCCTAAAGAATGCAGGTATGTACATAGCTAAAACAGAAGTAGGCAAACTTCTAATGGCTGCCTAGTGCTGTGCATCATGGGGGAAATGGGGGAGTAAGTGGTGTGGGAAATGCAAAGCACAGTAATGCAGAAAGACTGGTATTTTTTTGTTGATTTGTTTTTTCTACTCAGTTGCCTATTAGTTTTCTAAGCTGTTAAACAGAAGCAAAAATACAGAATCATGAGCTCAGTAATAATCTATGCATAAGCCACATGATCATTAGAGTCTCAGCAAATGCTACATACAGCCTGACCAACATGTCAGTGCTTCATTGACATATAAACCTTCAAAACCAGACCAGCTTGACTACAGGTACTACAGAGCAGGTAGCTGTAGGGTATTTTCAGTTTATAACAGAGTTGAGTTCACCTGTAACCTCTTGAGACAAGTAAAATTTCACTGTGACCATCAGATTCTACAATTAATGCAGAATTTTTCAGATTTACTTCACTCAAGAAAGGAACCTTCTTCTGAATTAGTGACCCTGTTACTAAAACATAAATCATTTTTCTTTCTTTTTTTACACCATTCTGTCAGTATTCTTATTCACCTTACACAAATACAATGAATAATAGGACAATCAGCTATTTATGTTTTTATACAAAAGACCTTGGAACTAAGGGGAATTTCAGAACCCTTTAATGCTGTTGCATATTTTCAACCCCTTTTGGCCTTCGTTAAGCGAACCTGCTCCCGTGGCTCTGAGGAAGAAAACTTTTTGATTGTACAATATGGTGATCAGCACAAGAATCAGTGTCAGAACAAGTGCCAGAGGTACAGAGTAGATGCCAAACAAAAGCAGCCTAAGAGTGAGCACTTACCCAGTCACTAGCGTTCAAGTCTGTTTACCACATCTCGGACTGTGGCTATGAGGTTTTCATTCTCCTGTGGGTTAGCCATAATAATACTGTGCAGCCTATTCATGTAGGAATCAATAGTTTCCATCGTGGGTGTTTCCCCGCTACCTATAGTAAAATGAGCCACAGAATATTTAGATGACTGCAGCAATTCCAAAGAGTTAAGACTATGCAAAGGGCAATTTGTGCCAACATGCAAACTGCTATAGGAGGTGATTTTGCCATGCACCACCTCTTGTGACAGATTCTGTAAAACAATGTCCTCCTAAGTGCACAAAGTGAGTAGTTCCAAGAGTATCAGAACTAATGAAGCATGGGTTTTCTTTGATTTGGGTCTCATAGTTGATTATAATAAACTCTTTCAGCTGGGCATTTATAGGATCTAAGTGGATTCCCTGGCATCGGACAATACAGATGCAGTCTTTCTTTTAATCAAGGCACTTGCAGGTCCTGTCTTCTCTATTTAGTAATATTTTCACAAAACAAGCAAAGGAGAGCAAGGAGTGAATATGTGTCTCACTTTATTAGGAAGAGTAAAAGTAGTAAGAAAAAAATGCCATGCTGAAATAAAGCACTGACACTAAACCTTCCCCTGCATGCCTTTTAAGATTTCATTATCTAATACAACAAAAGCTCAGAAACAGACAAGACCATAGAACTACAAGAGCAGGACACATGTTGTAAATTCACAATGTCATATAAACATCAGAAGTTCAATTTAACATGTCAGACAGTCATAAGTGGAAAAAAAAAAGTCTTACCTGGTAGTGGGACTCCAGCAAAGCTGGTTGTGAGTGCTTGGCGTAAGGTCTCTAGATGCTGTTGCAGCACTGTGTTGCGGCTCCGCTCTTGTATCACATCCACCTCCAATTTCTCCACTGCAGTACGCATACTCTCAACATGTTTCTGCAGAGCAGCATTCCTCTCCTCAAACTCCATGTTGGATTTACGCAGCTGCCGCAGCTCAGCTTCACGTGCTGTGAATATCAATCCATTCCCATGTAGTCAAAAAACTGTATCTATGATTGGTAGGCAATGAAGCAGAATGTTCTAGAGTGCTCAACTGACAATTACAAATGGTGCAGTTTTGGTTTATAGATGAAAAAGCATCATATCATGGGATCCCGACAGTGCCTACAGTAGTACTTAAATAGACTTAATTTCTAGATAGACAAATTAGAAGACATTCAAAGCATCAGAATGGAAATGAATAGGGGAATTGATTAGGAAGGAAGACTACAAGACTGATTTCAAATGCATTCAGTACAACACAGCTTAGCAGCAGTGGTTAAGAGGCCTACAGACAAGATACGAGTTACAAAAATACATTTCTGTTGATCATCAGGAAAAGTATCTGAATCTGAAGTCTGTTCAGTCAAAAAAGTCTCCAGGAGATCTGCAAAAAATACTGAACTCTTGGGACATGCAGCTATGAAAACCAAACAGAGTAACAGAAAATGTATCAGTGGAATCTTCCACATATCCAGAGGAAAAAAATAAGACTGCTAACTAGCCTGAATCATCATCATGCTATATCTTCGGTATTTCTTTATCCTACAGAACAGCAGGTCCAGCTTGGACTGGCTGGAATAACAGCAAGTGGAGCTTAAACATCAGAAACATTCTCCAAAAAGGATAGTTTTGGAAGACAAAGCCAGGAAAAACTGCTGTTGCAGTCACTGTGTTCATACAGAGGTAAGGTAATATCAGAAACACTGATCAACTATACCCAAGTCATTATCTGAGCTGAGATGGGAGAATGCCAGGACCCTTCAGCTGGACAGCACCTGGCAAACACTTTGGAAAAGCAAAAAGCGGGCCCTGCAAAAGTTTAACTTACCTTTACTATGATTCAGGAACTCTTCGGTGAAGATTGGGATATCAAAAACAGATCTCTCCTTTGTATCTACTTCTTTCTACAAAATAAGGAGTAATACTGTTTGTTTTCAGGAATTCATGAAATTGTTTTGATCAAGAAAACAGAAAGAGAAGGGAGACCAAAAATGGAGGCAGATAAAGAGCTGGATGGATGGAAGACAATTCCAGTTCCTACCAAGAATGGCCAAAGGGTAGGTCTCAGCTTTTTAAGATATAGGTTTAATAAAGGCCAAATACCATTATCAATAAATATCATGTAACATACTAAAATATACCCTTTCACCCTAATGACATTACACATCAGAATCATTCAGTTTTAAAATCATCTGAATTCATTTATATTTTCCACTGGAAAGAATTCCACCATCAACCAACCGACACATTCTGAAATAGTCTATACAGGACTATCAACAAACAGGAGATAAAGCAAGCAAAATGCACAGTAAGTTTCATGGTTCTTTGTCTTTCACTACCAAAGCAAAAAAGAAAACAGCCAGGAAAAAGAACAGCTAAAGGAAGAATAAGCAATTTTTCCACAGTGTACCAATTCTGCATGTCTGTTTCAAACTGGAAGATATGGGCATTTTGGCTCCAAAAGAGATGGGAGCAGCACAGTGCTTCAAGCAAGCCACATTTTTTTGAAACATTTAGATGGATGCTGCCACTACTGAAAAGAAAGTGTATAAACAAAATTTGTAAGAGGAGTCTGTGGGGAAAACCTGCTTACAGAATATGTAGTATCTTGGAAAGATAAAGGTGAATATGTATATGCATATTTTGCTGTTAGAAAGCAGTCATTCACCCTGGCCATGGCAGGTATGTGTTACTGGAAGGGCTTCAAGGAACTGGACTGTTGTCTCCTGCATACTGCAAAACCAAACACTGCAAAATTTTTTCACTTTAAGACAAAAGAGAAGCTTGTCATCTTAAGATAAAGCCTGTAGTCAAGGGTTTCCTGTCAACTTTCAGGTCTCTTCACCTAATTTCTGATAAAGTTGGTGAATTCAACTATGTGACCTTGCGGCTATTAAAATCTAAGAAAGCATTTCAGGTGCAGAAGATTTGATACCAATTTATGGTTTGTGACTATAATAGGCTTTCTTTAAAAAAAAAAAAACACAAATCCTTTTAAATCAGGAAATGCTCTGTAACTTAGTTAAAAAACCTAAAAAACTTAAATTGATTCAGGGAAAAAAACCTACCATAATATACTTCAGTCACCATTTGTGCACGTCAAAATCAATGGGAATTAATGCTTGCTTTAAAGCCTGCATTGTTACTGACAAAGCCAATGCAAATTTGGTTTAATAAACTGCAGCAACTACAATCAACCTGTTGCTTAATATAAAAACAAAGTTAAGCATGAGAGAATGTCTATAGAGAACAAAAGCTTTTCAAACCTCTCAAACACCACAGTTAATAATGTACCACAAACTCATCCTCAAAAATTATGTAATGTCAAACATGATTTAGCACCCAGAAGAAAACGTAAATGTTTAACAGCTGATAAGGGAATTCTGGCACCTAAGCTCAGAGTATCATATTGGTGTCTGCCATATAAAGGGGTTAGATGCACTGAGCTGAATGCCATTTGGCAGTCAACCAAGATAGACAAGACTAGATGGAACTTCAGATACCCTGTCGTTATCTGAGGAGACCATCAAGTAAAAAGTAAGCTGAGTTTTATTCTCTAGTAGAATTACAGCTGGGAAACTCTGTATTTGCGGAATGAGAACTCAAAGCTCCCTTGGCCTGAATCACCTGAAGGTGCACTAGAAACAGGCGGGACAAGAGGGGTGGGGAAGAAAACTTCCCAGCTCTGAGACACACAGTAGGGTGTCACTAGGGGTTCATGATCACATGCGCTCTTCAGTGAAGTTTTGACACTTGCTACTATAGGGAAAAAGTCTCAAGAGTATGCACTTAGAAACGAGAAGTCATGTACAGAAGTGTGCATAATGCATTCATTTTGTCTGAACACTCGCTAGATGGCTAGGAATTAATTTCACCCCAAAATCTAGGATCTCAACATTAATATGCACTAAGAAATGTTGGCAGTTATGAAGTCTGGTTAAAACACACTTATAGGACATCCATCTTAAGATGTTCTAATTCACACTTACTATTGCTACCTGTGTGCAAAGAGGCACTGGCTTGGATCATCGCTGGCTCCTAGACAATAGATGTTGGAGGAGAGGGTACTGTGAAGAGGAAAGGGTATTCTATGTGCAGCCCTAGCGTACAGGATCTTCAGGTAAAACCAAAAAAATAAAGTGATTAGGTGAAACTGTTCAGCTTCTGAAAGGCAACCAAGAAATTCTACTAAACCAAAGAGTGATAATGAAAACCATCAGCACTCTTCCATTACAGAATACATTACCTAGCATGTACAAGATCCTTGAGAACTCTGAAGTACTTAAGCCACTCTGAGGTTCACTCAGTATTAAAATCATAAGGTTTTGATTACCTCCCATTGAAACGGCCCAGTCTGTTCAGGCTGCATATCATTTTGTCACCCCTCAAATCAAAAGAGAACCAAAACTACTGTTTCTATCATTTGCCTTAAATAAGACTGAGATGCTTCCAGAGTGTCAACAAATACCATTCTCATCTGCTTGTTAAAACTGAGGTTGATATCTTTGGAGGTTCCAGAACAAATCAGACTTAAAGTTCCTAGAGACATGGTAGAGAGAAAGCTGAGAATTTTTTTGGGGGGGTGCTGGGGGGGGGAGGGATGTGGGGGGATAGTGCTAAGCTCATCCTTCTTTGTACAGTCAGGTGCAGACAATGTAAGGAACAGATATAATAAATACACTACTTCATAAAAAATTGTTCTCAAAGTAGATGGTTTTCTTTTTGTGTGCTCATACTACGGCAGCCATTTCCCTGTCTTCAAAGGTTGCAGATACTAGGAGGCAATGCCTGTTCTTCCTGACATATCTGTATAAATCTTTGAAATCTTGCCAGTAAGATGTTGTGTAACTGACTGCCTGAAGCTAGACCTACTCTGAATCAAACAGCTTGAGGAATGAAGGAATAACGTAACAATGGAGAACAATTAACAATGGTTTGGTCACTGCTGATGACAATAGTTCTAGTGTATGTTGCTATATGTCATATTTACGAAACTAGGATTTGGAGGAAGAAAAATGTTCTATTTCATGCCCACAGATGAGCTCATTGAGACAGTGTCTCCATGTTTTTCATGGCTACATCACCTATTAAAAGTTTCCTCTAACCCTTCCAAGCCTCATCCTTTTGTTATTTTTTTATTATAATTAGTATTTGAATTGGTCATTGCAATACTTTTTGGGTCATCTCTATGTACAATATTTAAAATTACTTCAACAGTTATTCACAGAAACTAGGGAAGCTCGTGGCTCATGGCCTAGGCAGGTGTACTCTTCGCTAGGTAAAAAACTGGCTGGATGGCTGAGCCCAGAGAGCTGTGGTGAATGGAGTTAAATCCAGTTGGTGACCAGTCACAAGCAGTGTTCCCCAGGGATCAGTTTTGGGGCCAGTCTTGTTTAATATCTTTATCAACCATCTGGATGAGGGGATTGAGTGCGCCCTCAGTAAGTTTGCAGATGACACCAAACTGGGTGGGAGTGTTGATCTGCTGGAGGGTACGAAGGCTCTGCAGAGGGATCTGGACAGGCTGGATCGATGGGCCGAGGCCAACTGGATGAGGTTCAACAAGGCCAAGTGCCAGGTCCTGCACTTGGGTCACAACAACCCCATGCAACACTACAGGCTTGGGGAAGAGGGGCTGGAAAGCTGCCTGGCCAAAAAGGACCTGGGGGTGTTGGTAGACAGCCGGCTGAACATGAGCCAGCAGTGTGCCCAGGTGGCCAAGAAGGCCAACAGCATCCTGGCTTGTATCAGGAATGGTGCGGCCAGCAGGAGCAGGGAGGTGATCGTCCCCCTGTACTCAGCACTGGTGAGGCCGCACCTGGAATACTGTGTCCAGTTTTGGGCCCCTCACTACAAGCAGGACATGGAGGTGCTGGAGCATGTCCAGAGAAGGGCAACGAAGCTGGTGAAGGGTCTGGAGCACAGGCCTTATGAGGAGCGGCTGAGGGAACTGGGATTGTTTAGTCTAGAGAAGAGGAGGCTGAGGGGAGACCTTATTGCTCTCTACAACTACCTGAAAGGAGGTTGTAGTGAGGTGGGTGTTGGTCTCTTCTCCCAAGTAGTTAGCGACAGGACAAGAGGAGATGGGCTCAAGCTGCATCAGGGGAGGTTTAGATTGGATATTAGGAAAACTTTCTTCACGGAAAGAGTAGTCAAGCATTGGAACAGGCTGCCCAGAGAGGTGGTGGAGTCATCATCCCTGGAAGTGTTCAAAAAAGGGGTAGATGTGGCACTTGGGGACATGGTTTAGTAGGCGTGGTGTTGGGTTGACGGTTGGACTGATGATCTTAGAGGTCCTTTCCAACCTTAATGATTCTGTTCTAGTTTTACTTTCATTAAGAAATAATCCAGCCACCAAGCCAGGAAACATGAAATAAATTATTACTATACCCTTAACTGGTTTAGTGGTAGACTTGGTAGTGTTAGGCTAATGGTTGGACTTGATGATCTTAAAGGTCTTTTCCAACCTAAATGATTCTATGATTTTATACTCTCTCAAGAAATAAGTTAATCAGATCGTACCTACTAATCACAAACACAATAATAATAGTCAATGTGGATAAGAGAAAGCAGCAAGACAACAAAAAGCTTTAGTCTTGCTTCTCGTAACAGCTTGAGTATATTCTTCTAAAAGCAATCTAAATCTTTTCTGCTTGTTCCTTGCCTGTGCAGGATTATAATATAATAATACTTTACTCCCTTGCAGAAAAGATGTGAAAGCATATCAGGTGGTAAACATGTGGAATTTTATAATACAAAGGTGAAAAATGCTAAGCAGCTGAAGGTGGAGACTTTCAGAAGAGGATGCCTGCCTAACATGGTGCTAACTCAACTATGCAATAACTATCTGATGAAGCTTAAAAGCCTCACAGGGTACAGAGGATTCCTTTTTAACTGCATTTATGATGTGAGATTTCAGCAATGATAGCTTGAGTTACAAGGAGAGGTAAGACTCTGAATTTTTAGTTTGCCACCTGTATAATTTAAAGGTTATGTAAATGTCATAGTCAACCTAGAACTTGAAGCTTTCAGTAATCTGTTTTTGTACAATTAAAGACAGACTTAGATTCAGTGACTATAAACTCAGAAATCCTGGGGACCATGTACTTCTAAAGATTAATCTTACTGCAAGTACTTCCTTTAAGAGTTAATAAAAGGGCATATTGAAAACATGCTACCAAAGCATTTTCCTGCAAGCGAAACTTATTTTCCTTAAAGTAGACAAGACCAGTAGTTGCCCCTCAGCAGTGCACAGCCTTGTCACTATTGTAACGAACACATTAAAAAGCAACTCAATTGCTTTCCCAAGGCAAAAAAAACTCACAAAGAAAAACAGATCTTTCAGAAAGGCCTATTGCTTACAAGTAAAGAGGCTGTGTATAAACAAGATTTTTCATTGCTTTTTGTTTGCAATTTATTGGTAACCATAAAAGAAGCTCTGTGGCCCTAGGTAATACAACTGGAGAAAGTTTCAGCACTTCAAGGGAGGAGATACCATAGTCAGAAGGATGCACAAGATTTGTGACATGTCTCATCAACTAAAGCATAGGTATCTTATCTCCAGACATTATTACTCTTTTCCAATATTTACATATGCAAAGGGGAAGGGGGGACAGGAGGAGGTTTAAGCCAGATATCTCCCAATGATTTGGTTACTTTACCCATTTTCTTCTCAAGAAAGCCACGAGCATTCATGTTGCTGCAGAAAATCAGTACCTCAAAAAACCAACCTAAAGGTGCTAACTCGGAAGGTTTATCTAGGTCTTGAGCTATTTCTAAATTTTACCTCAACGTTTACTTACCAAATAATAATTGAAATTCTCTGCTTTGAAAAATTTCAAAGTAAAAATTTTGCATGTTGAACCTCTAACACGCCAGATACTTAAAGGCTCATTTATACTGACTTGCTCCCATTGAATTATTTAACATTACAAAACAGATCTATGTTTTAAGTGTACCCTACACTCCCACTTCATCTTAGATCATTTGTACCTGCCCAAGACTTACTAAATTTAGTTTTCATCATACTAATACAAGCATAAGAGTACTCGGTTGTTTCTAACTTTTGATCAAAAACTGTATAGGAAGAGGAAGCATTCATACTCTAAACCTCTGATTCGGGTCTTCAACTGGCATAAACTGGTTTTTATTGACTTCACTAGATACTTTTGTCATCTGAAAATCTACCCACTGATGTAAGGGTAGAATGAAGAGGTTTACCTCATGCTCATGGGCTGGCTGTCTTGCTCCATCTGAAAAAGAAAAAACAAACAAGAAATCCCCCAAAATACACAAGATTTGAGAAAACAAGAACCAAAGAATTAAAGTAGTTACACAACCATAATTACACAACAGTTACAGACGGAAAACTTGTGCAGCTTTCCTAATAAGTCACATAAAAGCTAAATCTAACTGATGCTTTTGATGCACATCCTCCAATACAATCTAGATACAGTTAAATTTACATAAACCTAATCATTTTACACACAGCTGATGCAAACGCCATAGAAAGAACACATACTCACTTTTTAACAAGCCTTTAAATCAAAGGCTTTAAATGAGTGTCAGGCTACATGACTAGCTGGGAATCTTCTGTTGTTCTAGCTAGACACATATTTTTGTCCCATTCAATACCTTGTCTGTGTGATTTGCCTTTTTGTCTGTCCTGTGCTTTCCTGCTAAAGACTTTGTAGGCTTCAGTCTTCTGATACTGCTCCAGCTCCCGCATATAACGCTCCTTATCTCTATCTGCTTCATCAAGGTATCGCTGAAACAAAAAAGTCCAAGAGTTTCAGGGAGTTTCCTCCCCTTCAGGAGAAGGGAAGAAAAACAACTTGTCAGGTGAAGTGCTGATCCATTTCACCTATGCAAACAGGAAAGGAGTGAAGAAACAATGAGAATGTATGTGAGATGCAAAGACATAAGATTTCTGGATAACATTACTGTATTCTGATGTCCCTTTTTTCCTTTTTTTTTTTTTTAATTCAAATCACTATTTTGTTAATTCTCTTTTGTTAGACCTAGAAGTAACCTGCTACTAAGCTACTCACCTCAGCTGAGTATTACTTACACATTATAGACCAAATACTTAAGAATTGCCTTTCTGTGGCCAGGATTAAATGCCGTCAAACAAGAACACCTTAAGAGATCATGCTTTAAGGTTCAGATCTGTAACAGTGGGATTCCAATACACTCTTGTTTTCATGCCCCACAGACAAAAAGCACTACCATTTTACAGCCACACACTTTATCCATCTGAGGGGTGAGCAAAATATCATGGTTATTGGAAAAAAAGCATAAAGATAAAAGAGCCTAGATTATATCTATTTAAGCTGTCTATACTTAGGTTAAAAGAAATAATTTTTTTCTAGCCTGAAGATATTTCACACATCTGCATAACAGAATGAGCTTAACTGGAGAATTCTTTAGGGGAACTGATGAACTGAAAACCATTTAAGGAGTGGTCACAACACTTATTAATGGGATCCTTTCAAGAAAAAAGGTGCCTTTCCAGTATTTTCCCCCAATGAGTTTAAAATTCAATGGAAGTAAGTATTAAATCAGAGTGAACCTTAGTCACCCAGTATGCCTTTTATTTTCAGTAAGTCATCATGACATCACACATAGGGGTTATAAATTCCATGCATTTGTAACATTGTTTTGACCCTGCTGTTAGTGTTCTGGATTGGGGTGCAAATTTGGCGATGCTGGGTTTGCATTGCTTTTGGATGTTGTATTCTTCCATAAGACACTAATTCTTCTTTTCCATCTCCAGCAATGTGCTGCTGAAAGAGTACAGTAACTGAGTTAAAAACACAAGTTTTTCCTCCTTAACTTGTGTTTTGGATGGATTGTTTTGAATCAGTAAGAATGAGTTCTGCTGCACTACCTGCAAGTAGATGCCCTAGGTCTTCTAGCACAGTTCTATACACCTCATTAGATATCTCCCCATACAGGGGAATAACAAGAAGAATGATTATTAGGATGTTTGCTTTATGACTATAGTAATAGTCTTTTTCTGGGGGAGTCTCACTATTTGGTCAGTCCAGTCAGCTGAACTGACCTGTCCTTATGCTCGCCAAATACAAAGGGAAGCAGCAAGACTACAGGGCTGGAACAGGGGAAATGCGAGACTTTCCCTTCAACTTTTATATCAGACAGCTATTTTGCTAATTTCTGGACATCAGCCACAAGAGCAAAGTGTCAGGCATGCTTTTCCCCCAGCTTATGGGACGCTAACCCGCAGAGCAGTAGCATACTATGAATCCACTGCTTACTTCAGGGGAATGAAGTCACAGTTGTTAGCTAACGAAAAACAAGCTTACTTAGCTTCAACAAGAATTTTGGGCTGTCATATTAGAGACATGGGTTCTGAAGCAGCAGTGGCCTTCACTACCCCAATAAAAAAGAGGCAGGAGAAACTGAAGGGAAGGAAGTGCTCAGCACTCTTTCCATGACCCGCTATAGGTTAGAGACTCACAGCTTTACTCAAAACCAGACAGATTCCCTGGGGATTTCAAAAGCAGCACATAGAACAGAGATTTGAACTCAATCTCCTTCTTCCTAGGTTAAAAATCTGTCTTGGACATGATAAGAACATGTTAAGGGCAGGTGGTAGAGGAACAGAACGTCTTATTCTCTTTCCCCCCTCTCCCAGCAGACAGCAACACCATTCTCACCACAGACGTGTTATCAGCTGCTTTGCCTCGGCACACATTTTCCATAATGGTTAAAACACTATGCCTATACACAATTTTATAATATCTCTGTATAACTTGTATTCTACAAGCTTAGTAAAAAGCAACAAAAGGAACTCTTGGGTTTTTGCATCCCTATTTTTCATCCAGCCATCATAAAAACTTTGCAGTATTATATTCCCCTTAAAGTATTTTTGAAAGCTTAAATGTCCTGCTAAATTCACATGATAGCATCAAGTTGCACTGTGATTTAACTACTGCTTTGCTATAATCTCCAACTGGCAATCAGGCATGGATGGTAAGACACCCATTAGCAATACCAAGGTCCACTTCAGAAAGAGTTAAAGAACCAGACCCAGCATTGCCTTGGTCTTCATTCACGTATCAGGTAGTGCAGAAGGCAAAAGCAGTCCCAATTAGAAGACATCACATTCTGACTGAAAGGTGGGAAAAAAAAACCTTTTCCTGAAGTAATATGTGTAGAACTAGAATACGTAACTCTCACTGTCCTGTCCACCATACAGATCTCAACTTTCTCTCTAGGGCTAGCCATACTTTAAAACATTGTCTAAAAGTTTATTCATGCTAACCTTCTCCTTCAGTGACCTGTCCTTTCAGGTCTGCTTGTCTTACTTTAAGACACCAGATGTTTATATACATTGACAAGTCTGTAAAATAAACAGAACCGCAAAATCCTTCAAGCAGCTCTGAAATCCCACCACGTTCTCCTCAGCCACAGCGAATAAATGCCTGCCCCATCCTTCCAATGGCTTTGGCCTTGTAAACTGGTAGGTCTCAGCTCTATCTGAGTTAGGTACAATAGAGTGCATCCAGATGAATTGCATAAACCGTGGGATGTCTCACTAGAGCAATCCCCCCTGTTCTGAATATATTCTTGAACAATCTAGAGGATACAGCTTTCCTCCAGTCACACCTGGATGAGACGCTACAGCCCTACCAGGATTCATTATTTGAACTCTGGAGGACCTTGCCGCTTATTTTGAAATATATTCCTAAACACAACTTTAATCAAAAGCCTATATTAACTTCCTCACTGAACAACAATATTCCCATTTAACAGTAATCATAATCCAACAAGGAAAAGGGAGTTTAATGGTACCCGTTTCTCCTCAGGAGGCAGTTTACTCCATTCATTGCCCAGCATCCTGGTGATCTCTGGGAAAGGAACTTCAGGCCTCTTCGCTCGAAGCTGCTCCCTACGCTCATTCATGAATCGCACATACCCTGTGAGGGGGGATTTGGGGGCATTGGTGTCCCTAAGGGGTTTCTTCCTCTTTCTCCCTTTGGCCCAGCCTCCTCGTTTAGTTCTTTGCTGCTGCAAAATGAAAATGGAAGAAAATTCAGATCGAACGAAAAAGAATTATCACCTCTGGAAGGAATAAATATTCATGTCTCAAACATTTTCATCAGGAGTATGTTGCTGCAATACATCCTCTCCATGGATGTATGTTTTAAACTTAAACTTTAGAGCAATCCTGACTTTTCTCTAAGCAAAGCCAAAGACGGCTCATTGCGAAAAGTTGTTTGCGGTCCTGGTCCACAGGGACAATAAAGTAACATTTGCATCAACTTTTGATTTTAAAACCACGAGGATTGATAACCCATGAAATTACATCCTAGCTAATGCAACTGCAAGTATCTTTTTTTTTATAGTTATTTGTTTGTTTTTAATTTTTTACTCACCCTCACATCCCCCGTCCCCCAGTCATTTGCCTCAATATCATGTTTGGAGAGATTCTGTGTATTAGTTAACAATTGTTAACTCATTATTTTGCTCCTTCCAAATCTTTTGCCTTTGTGCATTATGTACCCAGAATGTGGGTGAAAGCACAGTATATAGGCTTTTCTATTCTAATCTGTTCTATAGACTTTCTTTCCCACTAATCAGGAGATGAGCAAACTCCAAAGGAGGGAACATTGTAAATTTGCCTTGTGGCACACTGTGAGCTCACAGGCATAACATAATTGCCACTCATCCTCTTGGCTTCATAGTAATCTCTGGACAACACTATTTTCTTACGCTATGTACATACAACTGTTTCAGTACTTCTGATCTCTCCCCAGATCAACATGTTCCTGCCATCATGTTAGTTTTGGTTTCCTTTCTGGAATTTTACTGCTTCCTTAATTAAAGAAGGACCTCACAGCTGAAGACAAACTACAAGAAGGAATATCAAATTTATCTATAAAAAAACCAAATCCATTTTCTTGTCAAACTTCAGTTCCTTCATGATTTAGTCACCAAAAATCAGTGTGGGATGGTACACAAGGTATAGTCTAAAGTAGTAAGCATAATGCTTTCAAAGACTTCAGTTACTCCCAGAAGAGTACAATGGTCTCGCTTTCCTGACTCACAAGGGATAAAATAAGTTGTGGCAGTTCAACAGTCAGTCTTCAGAAAAAGACTGAATGCAGTAGCAGTCTGTGGACCCTGCTGCCTAAGCAGAGACACTCATACTGTTCTTTGTGCGTTATGACTGCCAGCTTTCCTTGGCTATCTGAGCGCAGTTGTGCAACACAGGAGAAAACGAGAGAAAAATCAAAAGATGAAAATGGCAAATGGGTGAAAATTTGTGATCCTATCCAAAAAAATCTGAGTAGGTAAGACAAACTATAACAATAAAACTCCATGCTTTTGCTTCATTGAGAAGTCACTATTATTTCATCTCACCTCCTCCTCAGGCTTCTGCTCAGTGTTTTCAGCAGTATTCGAGGACTCATTTTGCAGCTGCTGAACCTGTGACAAATCCTCCACCAAATCTGGGTTATTCACAGACTGTGAAGTTCCACCACCGAATGAACTCTCAGAATGAGCTAATCTGAAAAAGTACATAATAGCAAAAGAAAAAATTTAATCATCATATTGCTAAATCACTTCCTCCCTAATCTTCTAAAACATGCAAAAATTTTGCAAATACATTCAGTTCTTACACTAGCAAGAAAAAAAAAAGGTTTTAAAGAGTAATTTTTGAAGAACTGGCTGTTCCATCCAAGCAACTGTTATAACTACCATAGTTACAACAGACTTTCAAAGACAGTTTGATTTTCAGTGTTACTTTGTTTCATTTTCAGTGAAGCTTTTGATTATACAAACAACTGTCAAGCAAGTAAACGTTTGGATCAGAAAACGGAAAGCCTGAATCTATGTTTCTTCAAAAATACCGTAAGGAATTTAAAATTAATGGTTTCATCTTCACACCCTCCTGGATGCATTTAATATGTTTCTCCAGAAATACACTTAAAGGTTTGTGATTGTGTATGATTTTGGATTGAACTTCATTCAACATAATCTGCTGTTGATACATGTGGATATTTAAAGAAGAAACATGACTAGCTCCCAAAAGGCTCCTGAATGACCACTATTTAATTTTCTGCAAAAGCTGTATCAATCAACCTTACTCCAAGAAAAGGCAAGCTGTCTGGACACAAAACCAAAAAGCAAGCATGCAGAAATATTTCTGAAGGTAGGCAGGCAGAGATGAGCACATTTTCGGGCAACAACCCCACAGTCATTCTCACCACTGCACTCAGTGGGCAAATTAATGCAAGATTTTGGGACTCATCTCAGATTCTAATCCCTTTTTGAGCCAGGCTAAAGATTACTTGGCCTTGCCCAGTTACATTCATGAAAATTACTGTAACAGCAGCATATGCTTCAAGTCTACTTTGTTCATTTACTCAGATCTACAGCTGCTTACATGCATGCCAAATTTTAAATGTTCAAAATAATTGTTCCTGTTAATGTAGGATACAGCTATAGAAACTTGAGATATCTTAACAGAATTGTTGGTTGAATGCTTACAGGAAAATTTGTCTTTAAATAGAACAGCATATTTTCATTACTCACTATAATCAGCAATTGCAGCATAATTACTGGTAAAGACACAAGGGCTGCAGAGATCCATGCCTGAATTTCAGATATCAGATTGAATTCATATTACTAACAATTAGAGAGAGAGAAAGGGAACAAAGCACACACAACTCCTATAAGTTAATTACATTTGGTATGTGTCAAAAAGAAAATGGAACAATGCAGTTTCTTAGAATCACTGTTCTGGTTTGAAGAACATTTCAGCTTTCCTATCTGTTGCCCTCTCAGCAAGAAAGCTTTATAAACTACACATACAGGAAAAACTTCAACGTGATGTAGCCATTTGTAGTCAAAGCTGATGAAAGCTCATTCAACACATTAATACCTCTTAAACACAAATCTAACTTGAACATGTACCTCATTTGGCACCAGCAAGTTTGAAGTCCCAGATATGTAAATCCAAATTCAGACCTGCTTGAAGTAAATGTGTCCATATTAATTTTTACAGGGCTTTACCTGCCTGCAAAGTCTGAATTTTATTGCTTGGTGCTTTACAAAACAGAAAAGAAACTTTAAGTATTAAAACACAGCAGGAATCCAGTGTATTCCTAAAAGACAACTTCTTTTGTCATTGTGATTTTAAGAGCCCATTGTTACAGTCTGTAAAAGCAGAGTCACTCTGACAAAAACGAAGACATCAGTTTCTCAGTGATTTTCAGAGATCAGTGATGAATAGTGTATCTTTAATAGAAATAATTTATATAGCAGGGACCACTGTAGCTGCCAGATACACCCTCCCCCTCTGCCTGCATCATGCTGTCTAAATCTGTCTTAAAGACTAAAATCCTAGGGAAGCAAACTTTTAAAAATAAGAGATGTTAAAGAAAAGTTTGTGATCATTTCCATCAGTTCAGAAGAGTCCTGGTTTCTCCTAAATAGTCCTGTGATGTTCTATCAAGGCCAAGGGAATGTTGTAGGATTTATTTTTGTTGGGTTTATTTATTTGGTTTTTTAAATTACTTAGAATGCCCTCTTCCTACTGAAACAGTTTCCCTGGCAAGTCTAGAGATAGTATCTATCAGAGGAAGGTTAAAAAGGAATAGTTGCTTACCCAGTTATAGTAATTTCACTACCTTCCTTAGATCCATCTTCATCTGCAAAAAGTGGAGGAAGGTTGGAGCCAGGCACCAAGTTCTCCATACCTCTAGTAACAAAAAAACCAAACAAAAAAAAAAGGCAAAAAAGGTTAAGTTAATTATCTCATTGTTTCCCTTCAGCAGCACTTCAGTTTCAACATCACAACATACCACAGGTTTTTTTACCCCATAAACCAATTGGCCAGTCATAGCTGGTTGGCCTCAGGACAGATCCTACACACAGCTGTGCTTAAGGTCAGAGAAGAGTGACCATAAATGATGCTTCAATTCAGAGTTTCCCTCTTAACTGAGCCCTCTGCCAATGCCACAGTGTTGCTGGAAATCACACTGTAGCATTCTGTTTTATCCCTTAAGAGAAATTTTCATTCATCATAGTCAGCACATAGGTACGTAGATCCCACTCTTCCAATCCACCTTCCTGTTCATCCTCAACTGTGCACCCTCACCACTGAGGTTTCTGTGTTGACCCCAAAAGAAAACTGAAACTAAGTCCCCCCTGAAGTTTCAAATTAAGATTGTATTTGATAATCCCTTGTCCACATTTTCACAATATATCTATGCATGTAGAGTGTAATTGCTAAGTAAGAGAACACAGCAATGTTAGCTAGATTATTTAAAGCCTCGACTCCCATAGAACAGTTACAGAAACAAGCAGTTTAAGGCACAATGTACTTCTCATTTAATACAAACTCACTCTACAATTACAAGTTGCAGTCTCAGCCCATTTTAAAGGGCCATACTAGTTAACTTTCTGTTCCTTAAGTTTAGATGTCACCTTTGATGAGCTAGCAGATATTCAACTTGAATATTGCTAGTATACTTGGGCTTTAAGCTTGGATGGACTGATATGAGTTATAATCTTGTGCTGCTTTCTCCTGGATTGGTGTTTTCCATTCAGCATTGAAATCAAAGTGATCCAAGACACAAAATCCTGCTCCATATTTTTTATATTATATGTTTTCCCACACCTCAGTTCCACAGGTAAAGGTTTTCTACAAACAAAAGTAACAACACCATTTTTTCCATCTTATATCATTTGCAGATGCCTACCACAAGTACTACATCTGATATGGCGCAAAACTTGTGCCAACAAACCAGTGAATACAGCAGGCCACCCAAACAGGTGAGCACTGTGCTCCTACTCAAAGGACTTTGGATGCGACAGACATTTATTCCACAGCTATATTTGGTTAAAATTGGCCAAAGGACTCAAAAGGCTATTCTCAGGAACCAAGAGTGTAATCATACATCTGACATTCTGTTTTGAGATCGTGAGCTCTGCTCTGTGGATTTCATGCCTCCCTTTGGAAACATAAGAGTATCTACTCCCTTTAGCAACAGCTCTACACCTTCATAAGCTACTACAGATGTTAGCTGATAAATGAATCTCTAGTAAGTCTCCAGTTTGTTCAGTTAAGCAAATGTTCAGTTAACGCTCACAGCAGATCAGTTGAAGGTCTCCATGAAACAGGCACTGTGTCAACCTAATTTCCACCATGAGGTTCATTTAAGTTTCCGAAGAAGACTATCCTTCCTATACAGAAGGAAAGTGCAAGAAAGAAGAGTGGTTACCTTCTCCCATTTCTCAGATGACATTCACCGTTTTCTCTTCTGCTTTTCCAACTGTTGAGATCCTTAGATCATCCTTAAGAATCTCATCATTCTGATTCCTTATCTAGAAAATAAAGCTAAGCAGACTGCTTCTAGGTGGTACAGACATTGACCTCTAGCAGAGAAACATCCTTTATTGATGTATAGGACAGACTCAACCAGGAATGAAGAAATCTAATTCCTGCTCTACCATTACAAACGATGAACTGAGTATAGTTTCGGGATCTCAGCCTCAACAGAGATGTGGCAAAGCTGGAGACTGTCCAGCAAAGGGCTGTCAAGACGGTCAGGAAACTAGAGCACCTGACCTGATAAGGGATGTTGAGGAAACTGGGCTTGCTCAGTCTGGCAGAGGAGGCTAAGGGCAAATCTAATAGGTGCCTAAAGCTACCTGATGGAAGTAGCAGAGATGACAGAACCAAACTCTCAGTAGTTACATTGGCTTTGCATGTTCAGATTGGACACCAGGAGGGTAGCACAACACTTGAACAGGTTACCAAAAAGGTGGTGGTGGAGCCTATCCTTTCAGTTTTTAAATGCTCAGTTACACAAAGCTGTAACTGTCCTAGTGTTGGCAACAGTCCTGCTTTGAGTGGGAGGCTGGACTAAGATGACCTCCAGATGTCCCTTTCAAGCAACATCTGCAGTTCTCTGAACCAGAACTCTACATTATGCTTTCTTTCAAATACTAGCATCTTTGACATAAAAAGGAAGAAAAACAATACAATGCTTCTAGGAAAAGCGGCAAGGTACTCTGGTGGAACATATAGGATTTTAATTCTTAAAGAAGGAAGTGTAAACAGTATTTCCTCACACGTAGAAAAGAATCTACATCAAGGCTAGTGCTTTATGTACTACAAGAAAATCTGAAAATTCAACTGAATTGAAGAATGAGCCCAGAAAGCTGTTTAAGCACAGCTACTAAATATAAAACAAATTACTTCATGCAGTTGTCAAGTAACAGAGTAATGAAGTTTTGCTTTATGTTACACAATCCTTTCGTTTTGTCAGTCAAAAGTCCTAAATTAATATCTTCAAAAAAGGAAGCTTAAGCAATTAGACTAAAACCTTGCAATTCTATTTTAATGTATAGCTATGAAAAGCTTTATGCATGTCTGAAAAAATAAAATAGCTTTCTTTGTTGTCCAGGAACCTCTGGTAGCCATCTTGGGGTCAAGGACCTCTTCTCAGCCTCACCACGTCAATCTACTGGCACTTAGCACTCCCACACATGCCTTAAAAGAATACATATCCTCTGCATCTGAACATACCATTACCAAGTGCTTCTGTGCCTCATGCCCACTGCAACCTTCTCACCAGGTCCCGATATGTCTGTTCACATCTGGACCTAGTCAGCAGCAGCAGAATCTATGCTTGCTTTCAAACTGTGGGGAAGCAGCTGGACATCAACCTTAACAACATATAAACAGAACACAAACACAGGAAGCTGGGAGAACACACAATTCATTCTTTTCTTTTTTTTATTTAACCCATATGATTTAGATACTCACTCTTTCAGACAATACTGAGCCACATCCTAAAGAAAATTTAATATCAGTGAATTTACAGTGGCTTCTAATCTATTCTAGAAAGCAAGAAAACATGATAGTTCCCCCAAAAGCTCACTGAGAACTAATGGGAACCTACACAAGTCTTTCAGTCATATTTCTCATGGATAACTGTCCCATTCCTTTGCTCTGAAGCCACTATCCATTAGTTTTAACCCCACTGCAGAGCTACATGTTCATTTCAGGGATATAACAAAATGGGCAAAAGAAAAACCTGAGGAAAAGAACAGTAATGGGGAAGGGAAGGGAACTACTGCTTCTCAAACCTGAGCCTTTACAAAACTCACAGGACTTGAAAAGGACAGTTGGCAAGTCCCATCTAGATTTGTTCTGAATATTTGTGGAGCTTTGTCAATTTAAACTCTGGCTAAAGCACCTAGTGAGACACATTTGACTAAATTCAAGGCACAAGAAACAATGTACACTTACTTTTTTAATGGCTAACACATATATCTTATTTTCATTTTTTAACTATGTCTACCCAAATGCAAAATAAAAATGAAATTGATGTTAAACTCTAAACCTTTACATGCACTACAATTCAATGCAAGTAAGCGCAACCTCCAAATAAAACTAATTCAAACTAGAGCAGCTCTGAGTTCACTGTACTGCTGCACTATTAGTTGTATTGGCTCAAGGAAGCAACCAGCTAAGCAGGAATACAGAAAGAATGATTTATTTATTAACAGCAGCATTTGATAAAGTGCTTGAAGAACCATGACTTATTTTGGGATAGATCAGTTCTGGAAGATCTGGCATGTACTCAATTATATTTCCTTTACAACTTCTGTAGGGTGGAGCAAAGACTACAGCCAAACCAAAACTGTAACGCTCAATCTTACCACCACTTGGAGTTTCCATAGAGATTCTGCTTCCATTTTAAGAACAATACTGCTCAACCAGAAACACTGTTCTCAGAATGCCAGCAGCAGACATATACCTCCCACTCTACTATGGATAAGATGATATAGTCAGCAATACATTCTTCTGGCTTTACCTTAGTTCCGAACACTTCAGGCTCTCCTGTGCACTGATTTTACTCCCAAACGCAGACTCCACAGGAACTCAAGATTTACGGGTTTGGTTTTTTTTTTTCCCTTGTATTTCCTACATCCAGCATAACAGTGGTCAGTTGTGGAACAGTACTAACAACCTGACCTACAGGGGCTGGAAGAGTTTTTGGATGTCTGGTTTGGGGTACTCTACCAACAGGTATTTGAAAAGGACAAAAAAAACAAAAGCAAAAAAGCAAGTACAAGGATCAAAGAGGAAGAGTGCAAGCTTGAGCTCTAGAGAACAAAGCTGCATTATGTGTGGAAAAATCCGAGATGAGACTGAGAAAAACACCAGTGAAGAAAAGTTTCCTACCATTCCATGCTCTCAATGTTTAAACATTGATAAGATTTCCAAAGATCCATTAGTGACCTACACTAACATTAGTTAAAACTCTTTATGAACCTAGAGAAGATTCAACATTAACCTAAGCTATCAAAAATCTGGCTTAATTTATCTTTTTCTTTCCCTCCCTTCCCTCATCTCCCAGAGAAAACAAAGGCTTCATGGTGCAGAAAATCTACAACAGTATTCTGTAACTTTCTGTAGCTCTCCAAAGTGTTCACTGCTTCCACAAAACGTAACTTGCTTTCCTTGTGTAAAGTGATTCACAACATATGTGAAATGAGCCTGTACTCTACAGTGTCTGCACAGGTCTGGTCATGCAATAAGTCACTGTCAAACGCAGACTGACTTCTCACTTATCCCAAGGCCACATGGACTTTTAAGATGGCTCTGAACACTGGAAAAGAAGGGTGAAAAGACTCCTTTGCAATGTTGTCTTTGCAATGACTACATCGTATCAGATGAACTTGAGGAAAAAAAAAAGAAAAAATCAAGAATTACTAAACTATTTAGTCATTCAATTAAAAGATAAGGTTATAAATACATATTTATCACAGTTAATCATATTTAAATATGAAGTCAGCATCAGAAATCCAACTTATGGCCTGATTATAAAACACCGCAGGAGTTCAAATTACCTCATTGCCAGCTCTAGTTTTAGAAACATTACTGCTGAGTGGAAGATTTTCTCCCATACTTCTTATTCCTGAAGTCTCTCATCCTTCCTTGCTGGAACAAATAGCTCCAAACCTTACCATTCAGAGAATAACAGATTAGAAAAAAAAAACTTCTGCTACGTCATAGAAGAATCATAGTATTCCTTATACAAACATCAGAATCCAAGCACTTAATAATGTAAATAATTTAAACTCAGATGATTTACTGAGAGGAAAAAAAACATAGCATCATCACTTCCTCTGTCCACATCTAGCCAGAATATCAGAAAGAAAACTGGAACAAGTACATCTCCAATTAAAACCACAATGCTTTTGGAGCTGTCAGAGGAAGTTCAGATTCTCTCTTGACAGCCGCATTTTCTTCCATCAATCTGGAGCAGAAGCGTATTATCCAACATCCTTGACTGCAAAATCAGATTTGACTTTTTCCCTACAGGCAACTCATTAGACAAAGGTCTTTGTGACTTCAGGAAAATTGCAAGCCAAACCTAATAGGATGAAGGTTTTTCTGTCAGACCAGGAAGCATATACCAGAGAACAGCCAACTGCTTTTATTTTTACTTCTTGCCAGTAAAAACAAAGAAACACTAGAGACCAAAATAAAGACTTGCAGGAAAAAATTCCAGAGTTCTGCTGCATTTCGGAGCAGCTTAAGAAAAGAAGGGAAAGATGTAAAGCTTAGTTTTCTGCTTAGTTTATTTGGATCTTTGTGGCAAACTCTAACAAAGCTATTAATACTCAAACCTTAGTAACAGCTGCCAAACATATGCAAACACGTATTTTTAAAAAGACAAAAGTGTTTGATCTATATTCTATTCTTACTTATATAAATGCATTAGAATGGGGTATATACAAGACATCTCATATATACATAAAATCCTCCTATTTCTGGAATTTCAGCCCTTATTCACACAGGAAAGGTATATACTCAACTCTGCAGACAAAAGCAACAACAGCTCCACACTGAATTCCCCTCTCCCTTCAAACACATGAAAGAAATCTTGCATCGGCAATAAAAAAGCTTTTTAGATCCCTCAAGGGAAAACAAAACCCCACAATGAGATGACTGTACAATTAGTTGTGCTATCCACCCCTAGATAGGTAAAATCAGTAACTGCGGTATAGGTACCCAGAGCTTTGTTATCCAGCCCTTCATTGCAGGTACTAAAGCATCTACGGATTAGGATAGTTCATTTTATTCTGAATTAACTTTCTTAATGATAGTACCAGATGCCATTTAAAATAATACCACTAACATATACAACTCTGCAAAATTAATTTAATCCTCGTGTTATAGATCCCACATGAGAAAATATAAACCATTCAGATCACAAAAAAATAAGTATTGAAACAAATATTGAGATTTTTTTAATTAATCACTAAGGTAGGTCCACTATTTGACTACCAGGGGATGGCACTGGCTTTTGTAATTTGTCTGTAAAAAACTCCTCTGAATTTCCAGTTACTATAGGCAATTTAGTCTACCTCTTCACCTGCTCTGTCATTTGAAAGTTTCTGTAGGATCTGAGGACCTCGTATTTCACAGGACAAAGTTTTCCAATAGCTACTTTTACGTTAACAAGGCAAAAGGGATACCCCATAAAAAACCCACAACCACCAACTATGTAACAGGCACAAACCACGCCTGGAGCTCAGGCACTTCTCTAAAACCACAGTGATTATAAATCACCCAAGACTTTACCAGATCCTGCTAACTTCCCTCTCAGTAAGTAAATGGCTACTCTCCTTCAAAATTAAAGTTCAGTTCTTCTAATCATTTATGTCAGTAAGACTCAAATCATTTCACTGTTTGTGGAATGCAAACATATAAGTGCCACAAGCAAAGCAGTTTATTAAAAAAAGTAAATGAACAAACTGAAGTTTTTCATGGTGTTTGCCCAGCTCTAACATTTACCAGCATCAAACAAGTGAAACAAGAAACAGTATTAATTAATCCTTGAGGACTACTTTGATTTAAAATACCAAACAAGTATTCTGAACTAGACATAACTCTGAATGTCAAGGAATCCTGATTGTGACTGGACAGCAAAATGAAAAGTGACATATTTGAAAATAAAATAGTTGAAGAGTAGGTACACTGGCTGAGATTGAAAAGTTGTTTTAAAGGTATTTTAGTACTTTTGCTCTCTCTCAAAGCCTCACTCATCACAAAAGTTGTCAGGGAAGTACAGCATATACTCCTACCTCACTTAAATTCTGGGAGAGGAAATTCTGACTGCTGCCACAGAGGAATACAGATTGGAATTTCTCATGCACATACCCACCAAAACAAGTCATTACTGACCATTTTACAGAATATGGGGTTGAACACTTTGGATGTGAAAATACACTGAAGAAGAGACTGAGTATGTACTTAAAAGAGTGACTCACCACAGGCTTCATGACGCAACACAAAAGCATCTACTTTGACCTCAAGAGACACAAAGACAGCATGGAACTGGATATTTTAAATGCATTGACATGGGTATAGGGACAAAGGTTAGAGGAAATGAAGTGTGGGAAGAGTCAGTGATTCTCACACAAACAGGCAACCCAATTCTGCCTGTTTTCAGAAAAGACCCATCTTTAGAAAAAACATGACATGCCAGCTTCCATACACTTTTGCTCTCATTTTCTTGCTGTTGCCCTGCACTATTCCAAGACAAAGCAAATTAGTTTGAGCAAACAAAAACCTGTCATTTAGAAGAAATCACAATTTTTAGATAGCCTTAGTTGTGCAAAACAACAGGTATATAAACGTTCACTCTGGTCTGCTATTTCTTTCCCTTTAAAAGACCAGCAGAACTGATACTAGCAAGTTCTTTCTTTCTAATAGCAAGAATAGTGAAGATCTGGATTGGACTGTTTGTTTCTAGTTTGTTCTTAAAGCTCTCCGGTAATAGATAAATATGTATCAGAAATGAAAGTTTGGATGTATATTGCATGAAGTGCATGAAAATCCCTTTTCAGTCAAGGCTCTTCTAACAGTCTTTAGTTTGGGATTGTTTCGTATACATCTATCATTGGCATCACAAGATAAAAATTGTATAGACCTCAGAAACAGAATGATGGAAAAATGAGTAAGGAAAACAAGCACAATAGAACAGACCTGAGGTTCAAGCAAGTATCAAGATCTGAATCAGCGGACACTGCTTACAAAACCTTGCCTGGATTCATAAGAAGAAAAGAAACAGAAATGACAGCACGATCTTGCTAAAGCATCCTTTCTCCTGGAACAGCAGATAGCTCCTTTGGCCAGTACTAACAAGCTTTTAAAGTTGTCTGAGGCCACAGATTAAATGTGTAAAGATAAATACTATAAGGAAAGACTACACCCTTAACATGAATAAAAAATTTTAGGGATATTGGAAAAAGACTGTAACTAAATGCTCTTACTAGGCACATACCAGGATTCCCCTCTCACCACCAAAATGGAAAGCACACGGAAGTTTTAAAATAATACAAGAACCCAGATACTTCTATGGATCCATAAAAGAATTAACTTATATCAACAGCAGAATGTAGACAAGTTAGAATAAGGCTTTACCTATCCTCATCTTCATCCTCCAAAGGCAACAGGAAATTATGCTATTTAGCATCATGAATGGAAAACAAGGGAAAAAACCAACAATGGCATAAGCCTACTGGAATAGTCTGACTGCTCTCCAACTTTAAGCAATAAATCAGACATCCAAAGATGTGCGTGAGGTATGGGAAGAGGCAGGCAGAGAGCACATTTCTGGAACACCTGTGGCATACATAATGAAAATAGTTAATTTTGCAGCTGAAGTAGGATTGAAAAGAAAGAAGCCAAGCCAGCAGCATGTCTGAATATCCTAGGCTGAGTACTCAAAACAGGTAAACATTTGCAGTATTTCATCTGATCCCCAAGCCACTTCCAGTAGCTCAAACAAATTGTTGTGAGGACAGCAACTAACTTCTTCCTACTGTCTTACTGATGCTGCAATCTCTTCTTTGTGTCTATCCTGTCACATCATAGGCAAGAAATCAAAAGCAGCCAGGGGAAAACAGTGACTAAGAGCAGAGCATCACTGCCTAGAGCTTGAAGCCAAACAGCAAACAAGACCCTGGGAAAAGTGTTGCTAAGACCTATAATAATCTACTCTTCCAACTTCCCTCTTCCACAGCTGCTCCTTAGATGCTGGAAACAAGGAACTGCAGATGGGAAACGTGCACAAGCTCTGCAAAATAGACGTGATTTATGTAAGCAATAAATCTAGTCCTAAAAGAGAATGTAAATCTTTTCAAATAGGCTGAAGACTGAAGAGACACAAGGATGGAGGTCTTGCATGTAACACACGAAGTCTCAAGCAGTTACATTTGAAAGGATTCCTAATTCATGTTTAGTTATAAATGTTCTGAAAGATACTTGGCATTCAGGTTTGAGTATTTACTGTATTTAGCAAAGAGCAAAGATTTATACTGCTTTTAACATTTCCTTTTGATTATTTCATTTCTATATATATATTTGTTAAGTAAATCCAGGAAGGCTGGGCCTTCTTCAAGAAGGAAGTCTTAAGGGCACAGGAGCAGGCTGTCCCTGTGTGCTGTAAGACAAGCTGGCGGGGAAGACAACCAGCCTGGCTGAACAGGGAGCTTTTGCTGGGACTCAGGGAAAAAAAGGAGAGTCTACCACCTTTGGAAGAAGGGGCAGGCAACTCAGAAAGAGTACAGATATCTTGTTAGGTCATGCAGAGAAGAAATTAGAAAAGCAAAAGCCCAGCTAGAACTCAATCTGGCCACTGTTGTAAGAGATAATAAAAAATGTTTTTAGAAGTACATCAACAATAAAAGGAGAGCCAAGGAGAATCTCCATCCTTTGCTGGATGTGGGGGGGGAACATTGTCACCAAGGATGAGGAAAAGGCTGAGGTACTTAATGCCTTCTTTGCCTCTGTCTTTAATAGCTAGACCAGTCATCCCCAGGGTACTCAGCCCCATGAGCTGGAAGACAGGGACAGGGAGCAGAATGGAGCCCTCATAGTCCAGGAGCCAGGAGGAAGCAGTTAATGACCTGCTACACCACCTGGATGCTCACAAGTCTATGGGGCCAGATGGGATCCACCCAAGAGTACTGAGGGAGCTGGCAGAGGAGCTTGCCAAGCCACTTTCCATCATCTATCAGCAGTCCTGCTTAACAGGGGAGGTCCCTGATGACTGGAGGCAATGTGACACCCATCTACAAGAAGGGCCAGAAGGAGGATCCGGGGAACTACAGGCCTGTCAGCCTGACCTCGGTGCCAGGGAAGGTTATGGAGCAGTTCATATTGAGTGAACTCAACAGGCAAGTGCAGGTCAACTGGGGGATCGGGCCCAGCCAGCACGGGTTCATGAAAGGCAGGTCCTGCTTGACCAACCTGATCTCCTGCTACGACCTGGTGACCCGCCTAGTGGATGAAGGAAAGGCTGTGGACGTCATCTACCTGGACTTCACTAAAGCCTTTGACACAGACTCCCATAGCATTCTCCTAGGGAAGCTGGCAGCTCATGGCTTGGACAGGCGTAGTCTTCGCTGGGTAAAAAACTGGCTGGGTGGCTGAGCCCAGAGAGTTGTGGTGAATGGAGTTAAATCCAGTTGGCGGCCGGTCACGACCACTGTTCCCCAGGGCTGTTTTGGGGCCAGTCTTGTTTAATATCTTTATCAACCATCTGGATGAGGGGATTGAGTGCACCCTCAGTAAGTTTGCAGAGGACACCAAACTGGGTGGGAGTGTTGATCTGCTGGAGGGTACGAAGGCTCTGCAGAGGGATCTGGACAGGCTGGATCGATGGGCCGAGGCCAACTGGATGAGGTTCAACAAGGCCAAGTGCCAGGTCCGGCACTTCGGTCACAACAATCCCATGCAACACTACAGGCTTGGGGAAGAGGGGCTGGAAAGCTGCCTGGCCAAAAAGGACCTGGGGGTGTTGGTAGACAGCCGGCTGAACATGAGCCAGCAGTGTGCCCAGGTGGCCAAGAAGGCCAACAGCATCCTGGCTTGTATCAGGAATAGTTTGGCCAGCAGGAGCAGGGAGATGATTGTCCCCCTGTACTCGGCGCTGGTGAGGCCGCACCTGGAATACTGTGTCCAGTTTTGGGCCCCTCACTACAAGCAGGACATGGAGGTGCTGGAGCATGTCCAGAGAAGGGCAACGAAGCTGGTGAAGGGTCTGGAGCACAGGCCTTATGAGGAGCGGCTGAGGGAACTGGGATTGTTTAGTCTGGAGAAGAGGAGGCTGAGGGGAGACCTTATTGCTCTCTACAACTACCTGAAAGGAGGTTGTAGTGAGGTGGGTGTTGGTCTCTTCTCCCAAGTAGTTAGCGACAGGACAAGAGGAGATGGGCTCAAGCTGCATCAGGGGAGGTTTAGATTGGATATTAGGAAAAATTTCTTCACGGAAAGAGTAGTCAAGCATTGGAACAGGCTGCCCAGAGAGGTGGTGGAGTCATCATCCCTGGAAGTGTTCAAAAAAGGGGTAGATGTGGCACTCTGGGACATGGTTTAGTAGGCATGGTGGTGTTGGGTTGATGGTTGGACTGACGATCTTAGAGGTCCTTTCCAACCTTAATGATTCCTAGTTTTTACTTTCATTATAAATGATCCAGCCACCAAGCCAGGAAACACAAAATTGCTACTCCACCCTTAATTAGTTTAGTGGTGGACTTTGTAGTGTTAGGTTAATGGTTGGACTGGATGATCTTAAAGGTCTTTTCCAACCTAAATGATTCTATGATATGGTTCCTCTGAGCTAAAGCATAAATATTATCCCAACACCCCTATATATGGGTAAAGAGGCATAGCTGATTTAAAGAAGGTCTTAGAGGAAATCTAAGAGCTAAGAATACAACTAAACTTCAGAAACAGTCTTCAAAATGCTACCAATCTTAACCGTTTTATCTTGGACATCTCAGCTAACTGTTAGTCATTGCTTGGTTTCAGACATCTAGACTTGAATACACATTATGCGATTCTTACTGCAAAGAGAAATAACTAAAGTCTGCATGAAGCTTGACAAAAGGTCAGTAACACTCTGGTTTACACAGCATTAAATAGTGGGAAAATGGAAAAATATTTGTATTTTCAGAAGGGCTACAAAAGATTTCCCCTCAGTATAACCTCATAATCTGAAGTTCATTGCCTTAATCAGAAACAGACAAAGCAAACTGGTGGAAAACAGGAGTTTAGGTAATACTCTGTCTTTTTTGATTTGTAGAACCTTAACATTTTACAACAGAAGTACAGCCACAGTGCTGCCAATTCAGGAAACCTACTTTTTTTGGTTACATTTTGCAGCTGTTAGAAGTGAGTACACTAGTTATCTGAGGATCCATTACCACATTTAATCCTAAAAGTTAGCTCAGGGGCTTTTCAGTTAGACAACTGTCTTTTCAGTCACAAGCATTCCCTTTTCCTTTAAAAAAGGCTCCTCTGAAAAAGCACGCATCTGTATTTTGCTCGTCCCTACGTCTCCCAGAACAACATCGAAAAAGTGTGACATTGCTTTTTAAACATTCCATTTTTGAAAGCAGAAGGTATTCAGCTTTTATGAAAACTTTAACAGTTATATTTGAGCTTATGGACTTCCTGAGATAAAACATTTATTACAGTAATGGAAGCTTGGCTTTCCTGGTCTTTAACAGTCTCCCAAAACAGCTAATTCCCACCCTGGAACTGTTTCCTGACCTCTAGAAAGGGTCATCTATGTTTAACTGTAGACAAAATATGCCCATGGCATTCCAAAGCTCCATGGTAAGCTCACTAAAAAGAATCCAGCAGGTTCAGTTCACATCAACAGAGCTTTGTTTTTCATGATAAAATATCCACTCCAGAAGAAACCCTTAAGTAAGTAAACCTTTAAGTAACCCTTACCTGCCTGCCATAAGTAGCACACACTGATTCTTCAGCAATGAGTACATAGTTCTCGAAACAGGCTAGTCAGCTCTCCTATTGCTTCCTGACAAGTAACAGCAATGAGTAAACCTCCAAGAGCAGGTTGCAATGAGACCACGGAGGACTACTGCACCAGACACTAAGTATCTCCCATCCACAGCATAACATACCCAGGTATTTGGAGTTTAGCATGTAAAAGACAAATAAAAGGAGAAGCCTATTTGAAACTATACCAAGTAATCAAGCTGATTAGGAAAGACTGTTTGAAATTTCAGCTTGTAAAAATTCTATTTTTTGGGCAATTAAAGTATGTTGCATTTACAGCTAACAGTTCAATTAACAAGAAGCAGAAACATTCATCCACTTCACACCGAAATTTTCCTCCACTCAAGTATCCATGTCTTAATCACCATGAACTTGTTTGTATTCCTATTTAAAATGCCTCTCTCAGTAGCATTTCCTAACATCATTTGATAATCGCACATTTTATACATAAATATCTCCTAACCATACAAAAAATCTGCAGATTCCAACTAGTTTTGCTGACTGAGATCCACCCAGCAAAGCATTAACAAGCAAGGCATGTGTCTAGTCACTGTGTTTTCTTTGTTAGCTGTTCCTGCCTAGTTGTAAAGGAAGAAAAAGGAAACACTGAGAGAAGTCCACATCATCTGCTATACTGAATTAATCCCACTTCCATAAATCAGGAAATACATCTCTCATATCATTCACATTTAATGACTCAAAGACTGCTTTAGACTAGAAGGGACTGCTGGAGGTCATCACCTACTCAAAACCAAAATGAAGGTCATCTTTATGGTAGACACTACCATGGCAGGCTGTTTGGCTCAAAGCTTCTGGTCAACACAGAAGTAAACCAGCAAATGTCCTCACTGCCTTTTTTTTTTTTGGTTAGGAAGGCTACCGACAGCTGAAGAAATAAGCACCTTTTATTCTCAGGACAGAGACAGCGATGAATAGAAGGCAGGACATAAAAGCAGTTGAAAAAATTCCTCACAATGGCCACAGGACTAGAGGAGTATCAGACAACACCTCTCCCAGTCCTGACAAAGCTTGATGGACAGAAGACAATTCTTCTCTCTACGACCAGAACAGAGTTGGAAAGTTTTCACTTTATTCATCTATTAACTGGGGGGGATTAAAAAAAAATTATAGATATATATTCCATCAAGAGCAACCTTAGCAAGGAATCCAAGATGATCTTTCCAATTACTGAAGCTAGAGCTGGACTTCCAATATTATACTGCCCCTACACAAAGATTCCTTCACCCTTTGCATTAAGCTCAGATTTACTCTCAACTCCGAATACAACAAGCAGTATTTATCCCAATGCAAGCCATTTCAACAAACTGTAAAAAACAGTGGCAAGTTGTCTTTTCAAAGAGGAGTTAATGTGTTAGGCTCACTGCACAGAACCCAACATTCAGTGATTTCAAGTAGGTTTAATTCAGTAGCAGTTTTAAGTAGAGTTTTTCCCTTTTCTTCAAATGAAAAGCTTAGCTTGGGGCTGCTATGCTTGCCACTCCACTAATTAGTCCACTTGTTCAATATATTGTGTGCCTTCAAGTGGAGGACACAGCATAATGTACTGCATACACTTTCACAAGATTATACGGACAGACAACTGAGGGACCAAGAAGATACTGTAACATCAAGCTCTTCATTGTGTATAAGCAAAAGCTAGGCTCTCATTTCTAGACTCACAGAGGATATACTATAATTTGCATGACAATAGGGGTTTAAATCTGAAAAGAAATGGAATCTCTGCTATATCAAAAACTGAGAAGACATTCTGTGCCAAAGCTAGATTAAGGTTCACAAACTAACACTCGTGCCGCTAGTAGCATGCAACCATCTTCACAGCAATATGCAAGCCCTACCTGAATAATCAAATACTACATCCTTACTACAAGCATGGCAGTTCAGACTACAAGTGACTGCTGCCACATGTGAGGCTGGGAGCTATTATGTTTGAAGGTAGGCCTATCTGCATGAGAGAAAGGTCACAAAAATCAGAGGCAGAGATGAGTGAAAAAATAGCCAGAGAACTCACTGGAAGAAAGAACACAGGGAATATTCAGGTCTCTTGATTCCTTCAAGAATCAGCTGCTTGACCACACTGTAACCTCAAAGTGGTCATTTAATTCCAAAATGAAGGCTAGAGGCACATTAGCTTCAGCAAGTGATTGTAGAGACAACACCACTTACAGAGACAAATTCATTTTCACAATGTGAACTGGCACCTGATGCCTTAATTTCCTCACTATGGCTTTAAAAATTAGATCTTATCAACCACTCTGCATCCTCTCATCAATACAATTTCTTTCAACTCCATCACCTTATTCCCACATGGCACCATCTCCTTATGGGTTTCAACAAGCCTCCCATAGCCTTTGAATTTCTCAAAGGCAGTTACAAATCATGGCTTGCCGCTGCAGTATTTAACACAATACACTTGCAAACCCTCCTACATGTTCAACATCCAAAAAGCAACTGATTTGTCAACTATTTCACTGATCTGTCATTTCTTCTCTATTCCTTCAAATAAATTGCCATTCTAATTCCTTGTCAGCTTTTGCTGATGGTACTGTCTAGCTTCTTTGGGGTGATTACTTTGCAGTTCATTTATCTTTTAAGCACTAAGTTATTTAGCAGTATAAAGTCACAGCAAATGCCAGGAAACTTGTTTCTCTGATCTGCAAAACCTCCAATTGCTCAAATTTCTGTATTTTTAATTACAATGGTATGCAAACACATCCACAGTAGTGAGATGCTACCAAGCAAGTTCAGAACAGAGACACAAGTCTCAAAAATGGAGGTATGATACATTTCCTATTATAAGCTGACAACTCATTCAGGTAAAATTGATCTGCCTATGACAGACTAGTGTACCTTTTTCATGATAACTTTCACTTAATATATTACTGCAAGGCTGCATTATCAAAATCCTGCCTCATCACTTGCCCAGAATCTTCTCTTGGTCAGTCACTGATCCACATTCACACAATCTGAAAGGAAAAAAAACCAATCATGCAATAGAGCTATAGACCAGTAAGTTCCTACATTTATATAGCATTATTTAAATGTCTCCACAAAAAGTCAGTAATAGACACTTATCTGACAAATATTACTGACCTCAGAGTTGAGAATAAAGAATTGTGCATCAATAAAGAAAAAACTTTTTTCTAAACATAATTCCCAGAAGTCTATAATATAAAGACACTGAGATAAAAGCTGAAGTTAGATTTTTTTTTAAAGTTTCTAGCCTTTGCTATGCATTTGAAATCTCCTGTCTTCCCACTCTTCCTCACTATAAAAATCTAAACCCTTTGTGTGTGCTTATTTGCATATCAATACTTACAATATTCTTCTACATTCAGCAATGCAAGAACATAAACTTTAGGAACACGTTGGAAGTTTCTTGTAATCTTATTCTCTGCATGCTTTGCAAACCCTTCTGATAAACGTCTTTTCTGTAATTCCCTTGAGAAATACTTTGTTGAAATGGCATTGGGACAGAATATGTGTTTTTACAACTGGCAATAGAATTATGCAAGTAACTTACCTAAAAAACCCCCAAACTTTTAAAGCATTTTTCTATAGAGAAAATACAAGTAAGCCATCTATAATGCAGTTCACATTTTTTCATACTTGTAATGAATTTTAAGTTTTATAAGGTTAAGACAATATTAACAGAAAAGGTTTCTCAAGTAAGGAAAATATCATTGATATTAGGATGATTTTCATATCACTACTCATTCAAAACAATTCCCCTAAAGTCATACAGTCTAAATTTAACTTGCAGTTACTAATTCTATAGCTTTTTATATCCAAATGTAAACAGATGAACAATCAAATAAAATGTTATGTCAAGACAAAGACCACTTTGGTTAGTCTAATACAAATACTTGCAAGATTTTTTTTACTTTCAAAAAAGTTTCCTGGGCTAGAACTAAAAAAACTTATTTCCTGTCTGTAAAGCTGCAGTATACCCACATACACAGGCTAGAGGGGATGACTGTGATCACCCAGACTGACCCATTTAGCATCGGCTACCTACCCTCTGTTAAAAAAAGAAACACAAAGAGGAATTCAAATCTACATAATAGTTACCCATTACCAGTTTTAAAGACAGACAGTAAGAGAAGCATCATTGCATCATTTGACCCACATGATACTTATGCACACAGTAAATTTGTACAACTTTCTATTGTAGCAGTCACTTAGATTTTGTTACACTTTCGCAGGCTAGACCCTATAAACTAAGAACCTATATCAATAAATTCTTATTAAGTTGCAATTTGATAAATGCATCCTTTCAAGAAATTGAATGCAGTGCCTGCATTCATTTTCAGGACTGAAAATATGCCTTTAACTTATTTTCACACTCTGACCTTTTTCCAGTGTGCTAGCAACTCTTTCTGAATTCCAAGAGTAGCTGTCACACTGCCCGCTGCAGAAGACGTGTATTACTACCTTGCCTGTTAGACTCATCTGTTCTTATACCTAAGGCTTAGTTGCTCAGAGCTTCACTAAATGCTAACATTCAGCTGAATTAATCCAGTCATCTCCAACACCTCTTCATGTCACTGCTTCCAAGAAGGGCTTCCCCCACCTATACCTGTCCTGAGGCATACTAGTTTAAATGTGACCAAATGTAAAGTATGGTTTGCTTGAGTACAGGCTTTAAAAACAAAAAACTAAACTAGGTTAGTAAACCACAACTATTTAAAAAGCAGTTGTCACATTACCTCTCCTCAAGTAACGAAGAAGTTTTAAATTGATGCCATTTTGTTCAAAGACATCAAATTTCAGAAAGCAGGATGAATCAGGCACTATTTGTGACTTTAAATTGACATTTAAAAAGCCAGGGATCACAAACTAATATGATTCAGAAGCTTTTTTCTGCCTTTCTTTTTCCTATACTCAGAGCTTAAAAAAAATACTTGTGCTTCCACTTTTTAATTGTTTGGTGTTAAGTGAACAGTTTACAGAATCCTAATAATGTCACATATCGATTTATACACGATTGTCAACTGATGAAGCAGAATAGGAAAGTGGCAAAATACTGGTGGCATAAGTTGAGCATTAGATGAACACAATTTTCAGGCCTCTTTCTCAAGCTTTGCATATTTTGATACAGCCTAGATTTAAGGATTGGTTACAGAGTAATAGCTTGCTGCTGCAGAGAGGGGAAGGTCTTGCTCCCTTGTCCTTTCTCACCTGGTTATGGCAATCTCCACAGCTTACTGGACTTTTCACAGAGCTGCTCTAACTCCCTAACTCTTCCCTTTGGGAGAATGGCAGGGGAGAGGGGAAGCTAGGTATCTTCCACCAGCTGAGGTACATAGTCAAAAGGACACAGAGGGCTCAAATAAATACCAGAGCTTATTAAAAAAAGAATGCATTTGGAACCTCCTACTTCCACACGTGGTAAACAGTCATACTAAGCTACATGAGCCACCCCCAATCACCAAAGATAACTTGTTGGACTCATTCAACTAGCAGTCCCTTGTAGAGTTTTCACATGACATTAAGAGAAGCATTCAGAAAGGTCATCTGCCTGCATGAAGATAAATCAAGTGCTGGAAGGTGCAGACAATAGCTCTCCACTGCCTAAGGCTACAGTTCTATGGTAGCCTAAGCCTATTTAACTACTAACTACTCCTATTGCATCTTCTTCAGCCTGGCACCTCTGTTCACTGGACAAGTCATGCGTTTCAGCATGCTAAAGAAACAGAACAGCTTTTAGTTCATTTATAAAATCAGTTTATGCCAGATTAAAGGGTGAAATGGCTCAACACAGGATCCAACAAGCATTGCAGCTGGCAGAAGAAAAAGGGATGCAACTAGCACAGCCAAGAGTTAGTGACTTACATTTCTATAACCCTATAGCCTGAGATTCAGCTCTCACTAAAATTCTAGTGGTGTCAGAAATGAAGAACATTTGAAACTATTCCAGTAACTGAGGTCCCCAAAATAGTCATAAGTGGGAGGAAATATAATTACCAGAAAAAAATTAGGATTATCGCATAAGCTGACTTGACATTCTCAGGTTTTTTTCTTTCCAATCTAAAGCTAAACATTTATTCTCCTGATGAAAGCTGAGATTCTTTCCCATGAGTATGGAAACAGAACTTGAATTCCACAAATTCTGATTCATTTGTTCTAACAAGGGATACTTATTACACTGGCTTTTCATATCGTATATGAATTGCAGCAAATACACTTTCTTATCTTAATTAAACTCAGCAGAAAAGTAGTTGTAAGTATTCTGTCATGCTTCCCACATACTGAAACAGTGAGGATTTAGTCAAATATTCGTTAGCTCGACTTCATTTTATCAGTAGCATGAGTCATTTGCAACACCAGCTAAAGCATACTCCAATAAATGTACCCAGAGCCAGAAATCTGCTCCAAAAGAAGACTTTAGTATAGTCACCTATGATAGTAAATGACTAGATATCAGGACTGAAAAAACTGCTACGATATGTTTTTTACATAACTACACTGCTAACCAGGCACACATGAAGAACATCTTTTTCCTGTGATTATTATTCAATTTTACATTGGCAAGTTTGAACTCCAACAGAAACAATGAGCACATTATATCTTCTAATGCTACACTGCCTCCACTAAGCTTTCCGAATTTCTCCCCATTTATCACTGCTTTGGTACTCTGTTTTGAATCAGAAACTTCCAGCTCATGTTTTAGAGCCCTCTTTTGTTGAGACAATCACAAACATTCAGATCCAAGCAGCAAGAACTAATGTAAAACCTGCTCATTAAGAAATACATCCTGAAGGAGAAATAAGCATTCTAACATGCCTATATAGCTCAGGACTTTTGGAAACTCCGAAGATTTGCTCATCTACTCTAGAAATCCTACAGAATTTGTGATTAATGAGATATTCCAACAAGATGCTTGTGTATTTGAAGATGTGGTTGCTTTAAATGGCATATCTTTCTACAAAAACTCTTAAATTTTTTATTCTTTAGGTATCAAAAGATGTCTTTGTCAATGTACTGGATAAGTAAAAATGCAAACAAGGAAGATTATGCTTATTCTTAAAGTACGCTGTAGAGAAGTGGGACATGAGAGGAGCACTGTACCAAGGGAAAAGGCTTAGAATCATAGAATGTTTTGGGTTGGAAGGGACCTTTTAGAGGTCATCTAGCCCAACCCACCTGCAGTGAGCAGGGACAGCTTTAACTAGGTCAGGTTGCTCAGAACCCCGTCCAACCTGACCTTGAATGTTTCTAGGGATGGGGCCTCCACTACCTCTCTGGGCAACCTGTTCCAGTGCTTCACCATCCTCATTGTAAAAAATTTCTTCCTTATATCTAGTCTAAATCTATTCCAGTTAATGCCAGTTAAAAATGCTTAAAACGAAAATGTACACCAAGTTTTCTTCTCTCACCTTTGTGTGCCATTTACCCAGTCTGGGAACATTCCTCCCTGTCCCCCAGTCTTCTTGGCAGAAATGCGATGTTAGCAAACTCCGGATTTAAAAGTGTGAAAGAAGATTCACAGTTTACTGTTTTCAGTATTTTGCTTAGTGTTGATCTTATTTTCTCTGTTGTATAGTCTCATACTATTACCAGAACTTGCTTTGCCACAGCTCTCCACTGCTTTTCCAACTATAGAGACTGACACCTTATCTTTCCATATATTGCCAGGCACAGCATATTTTGAACACTAGTATGGGACACTAAATTCCATTACATCAGAAATTCAATCTTTGATCAACAAATAATTATGACTCCAGAGTCATAAGCCTGAGATTATTATTTAGCTTATTCAAACACAAATAACAAAGACAGTCCATTCTTCCAAAACCAAGTTCATTTGCATTACTGATGTTCTGTCAATTACTTGTTTTCAGCAAACAGTATTCCAAAGTTAGAAAACAACAGGCCACCTTATGTCCAAGGCTTTGAAACAGCAGCCAAGGGAATTCCAAGAGAAACAAATTGCTTCTTTCTTAAGTAACAAACACAAAAATTCACAAAACCAACTAATTCATGTCATACCACTCACCTGAAATAAAAGGAACAGACACAGCTAAGTCAGAACTGATTGAACCACCATTTGGTTAAGACTGCCTGAGAACCCATCCCACTAAAGCAAGCAACCATACTGGCAGGCTTAGGTACATATTTAGGTCGCACCATAATAATAAAAAAATATTCCTTAGTCATCCATTAAGCTTGTTTCAAAAAAAAAAATCCCCAAATCTCTCTCATTCCCTGCACTTGCTGGGACAGCTACCACATCCAGGGGACAAACCAGGTAGCAGTTGCACTGAGTAGCTAGTTACTCAGTGCAGTTTAACATCACAGCTAGGGGCATCTAAGGGGCTTGTCCTATTCCTCCCACAAACTGCACAACTGTTTCTCTTGAGCCAGAAGTGATGCACACAAATGCAGCAAGCTAGTTGGTGTGCCTGAAGTGGAAGTAAAGCAATGCCCCTTCCTGACAGTAACATCCCCATAACTGCTGCATAATCACATAAGCATCAGGATAAAGAAAAGGAACAGAACTGGCCTTTCAGCAACTACTATATCAATACAGATCCAGAGCAGCTAAGGTTGAGTACCCCCTCAATTTGGTACATCACACAGTTTTATGTCACAGGTAAACCATGGGCCTTACCACTTCCCCATCTTATTACTCCCAGTCGTCTTCACAACCAGCTACACTCACCTCCCCCATGCATACGCTGGTGTTCATGCAAACTGTTTGGTTTTCAACCTGTCCAAGTCCTTGAACTAATTTACCAGCTAGATAAAAGTTTTCACCTCATAAGTTCTTTGAAACAGTTTGCCAAAAACATGCACAAGTGCTAGCATCAGAGGGCAACAGCAGTGAAGATTCACTGGCTCAAGCTCCTTCAGAATTACATGCCCAAACAGAAAGCACAAATCATATATACCACCACTTAAAGTCCTAGCAAGTTCTATAGATGACAAATATTTTGAAGGGCAATTAAGAACACTGTGTTGAGAGTTTCTTTTGGCTGCAAATGAACCCTCCAACACCACAGTATAATTAAAGCTATGAATTTACCTTTTCATATTTGAACACAACAATGTGTTTTACAAGTTGTTGTTTTTTTTTTTTTTACAAAAGTACACTTTCCCCTGATAATCCACTGAATAGCCAAGAAATCCTCCCTGTCCTGCACTGGTCTGCAGAAGAAAAAAAGATGGAAAAAGCATTCAGAAATAAATTCTGTCAGTCTTAAGTCTCTTGAACTCAGTTACTAGCTGACACTTTCACTATCCTCATTCTCTTGTTTATGTACTTCACACACTGTTATCATCAGTAAAAAAAACTTTATGCCACCAGTCTTTTGACTAAAACAACTCTTCCCATTTTCATGGTACTGCAATTTTCTGAACTACAGGTGAAGGGTGTCAGCTGCTTGCCTCATTACTTTTCCCAGCCATAATGCCCAAAGACACACTCAAAAGTTTTAGATTCCCTTTTACCTGAAGAAACAGTACAAACAATCCAAGTCATAAGAATTTCAGAGACAGTGAAGTATAAGGTTTATTTTGTTATTCATTGTATGCCATGTAAGATGTATGGTCCAAAAGACTGAAATCATTCAGTCAAAGTAAGCTATTGCCCTAGTCTCCTGCAAAGGAGAGCAGGATCATTTGTTTCTAGGATCAAAATTGTTAATAAGCCTCTTTGAAGACAGCTTAGCACAGCTTCCATTTAACATATTTACTATTAAAAAAATCTAGTCAGTAATGGTCTTAATATAATTTCTGAAAGACAAGTTTTCTTCAAAGGGCATCAGTATTTGTGTGAGTAAGGTCAAGAAACAAGGAAGATTTCCTAACAAATTCAGAACTTAGAAGTATTCAGTTATTCCACTGTAATTGGTTTTGTTCCCCTGTAACACAGAACGAAGATTTCTCCCAGATAAACAGAGTCATTCAAAACTAGCTCTAGCTGCAATTCACCAAAAGCTGTCCTTATCAAACTGTTATTAAGTAGCCCTTCAGCAGTAGAATGTCAGTCTCAAGTTTGTCCCTAACAGACAGGTATGAACACCACAAATTATTCCTTTAATAAGAATTAACCCTCTGTGGGATTAACTTGCATACAAAAAGCTTTAACAGATACATCTCACCAATCCCATTATAGAAGAGTTTATTACAAGGCTAGTCTGTTTTAAATTGCTTACCACCTGACCTATCCCACTGGGAGTAACACTGTCAGTCCATGTATAAACTCAGATGCAGTTTTTTTGCCCTCAAAACTCAAAAGACCAGTACCAGACCACACGTAGTAAAAAACAGTGGCTGCTGTCTGAGCTAATGGCTGCATTACCGACGCCCCTGGAACAACTATGCCACTGGTAAAGGAACAAGCCAGTTCTGTAGTCAGACAATACTACAACATGGCCAACATAGCGGATCTTGCCAATGGAGGCTGACCTACATTACTAATGAAAGTTTTAGTTACCACTTGCACCGTGTATTTCAAATAGACACCACCTAGCCTTAGCTGCTTTCATGAACAAATCCAGTGGGGAAAATAATAGTGGTTCCTGAAAACAAACTGTTCTTAGTTAAGTCATACCTAGCGAATGCTTAGTATTGAAGTGTTTTTATCCACCACTCTTCATCTCTTGAAAAGAACTGAAGCTTAACAGTTCCCATGAAAGCAAGAAATATTCCCCCTCTCTTTCCAAGAGAAATCATGGAAGTAAAAATATAAAAAAGCTTAAGGAATGCAGAAAGCAACCTAGTTTGGGGAGCTCTCCAAAGCCAATCAAATTATCAATAGAAAGGGCATTTTATTAGTGTACACAAACAACTAGCAAAAAGAGAAAAAGACAGCCTTTCTTCATCCACCTACTGTCCTTGAAAAAGTACACACATGTTCCCTTGAGTTACCCTTCTCTCTCACAGATCATTATCAGAAGAGTATCCCCATCAGAAGAGTATCCCCATTATTATAAGTGCAGCCTCTTCACCTGTGTTCCAATGTCTAACAGTTTCTCATAGCACATGCCACGGTACTCGAAAAAATCAGCACAACTTTGTGTACACTTCAGTAATGGTGAGTGGGAGTACTTAAGTTTTTCAACCACAGCCTGCGGAGGGCAGGAGGTACAGCAAGAATTCAGAAACCTATACCAGCTTGTTCTGGTGAAGCATGCTCTAAATTTGCCTGCAACTTTTGTCCCAGTCAGTGGTAAGCTTGAGAAAAATCTCAGCCAAGAACTGGCCCTAAACCAAATCATATTTAATGAAAGAGAGCACTTAATATGGAAGGCTGAGCTTGCTTTGGCAGTTGAGAAGGTATAGCTTGCTAATCAGGCACACCTTGATACTAAGTGACCCTTTGTTTAAATACATTGTGAACAGATGCACTAAGAAAGAAAGCTTACAAAGTTAACTTGAACACATTAGTTTACAGTTTTCTCGATTCCTGTGCTCTGATACAAAGAATAACTTTGTGATGCGGGTACAAAGCAAAAACACAGCTCACAGTCACTGATTTCATTCAGAAGTCTAGCAGCACTGGGGAAATCAGCACGTCTTCTCAGTTCTCTGCGCAGTCCCTGGCCATCAGACACAGAAAGCCTGGGCTTGTTGAGGGAAGGTGTCCTGCAAGAACAGAAGATGGAAGACAGTAAGAATCTCTCTCCTCTTGGTTGCTTTATTACAAAGTACTAGAATTTGTTATAGTCACCTCATAACAGTCAAGTACACATAGAGGAGTTGAATCCTATCCTCAGATACTAAAGAAACATCCCTGTAAGAAACCTGATTTTCTTCTCCCTTTCCTGAGCCATAAAAGGTGTATGTCTCATTACCCTTTATGTGCCTCACCATGAACAACCAAAGGAAAAAAGAATACCCAATTTACAATCAAGACAATGGGGTTGGATCACACAATCTTCATTTTTTTTCTATTCTGAAGTGTGCTAGTATCCTACACAAAAGCTGACTTAAGAAATTTAAGAATAATCTGAATACTTTGCTTTAGCCACCATTTCTAAGCCTAGTTCTCCTTAGAGAATTAGTAATCTCAACTTTATTTCAAGACATGCCAGACTTCTAAGGACAGAAAAGAAATTTAATCACTTTCCCTCAATTTCCTGGACTCTAAATTTACAGTATTTGCCAGCAACTAGTATAGTTCTAGAAACGCAGAGTATTTCATCCCTTCTAACAAGCATATAACATAGGTGTGTGAGAAAACAAAAAAGATAAAACTGCATTTCACTAATGTCTTCAAATATCAGATAGTTTGTGTCCCTACGCATATGGCCTGGATTTAAAAACAAAACAAAACCCCACCAAGTCATGAAAATAAATTCTTTGTTTTCAACAGCTGGTTATGTTTAAATTCTTATAAAATTAAGAATGACCACTTCCGAGTAAGATACATAAACTTGCTAGAGCATGGTTCCCCCAAATTCTTGTACCCACTTCTGTCGCTATGTGGCCTTAGCCAAGCTTAGTCCACCTACACAACTTACTTTCCACAGGACAGAATGATGTTTTCAAAGCTCTAACAAGACTTTACCTGCTGAAAAAGACATTAACTGTAAACCAGTGAAAAAGTTTCCCCTGCAGTAGTACTAGCACTGACATGACACCCAGCTTCTATTTGCTTAGAAGAGAGCAGTCCCAACCAAATTTTGAAACCTAAGTGCTCTAGAACAGTAGTCTCTAAAGTGGGTCACACATGCAAGACAACCCACTGAGGTGTGGGAAGAAAACATTTTTTGTAACATTAATAAATAATATTTTAAAATAGTGTTTATTTCATCTTTATCTTATCCTTTCTTAATTTCTATTTTTGAGTACGTTTTATAAGGTATATAGCAGTACAGTAGCACGTGTATATAATTGATAAAACAATAGATATACATATATTGGGGGTGCACACGAAAAAGGGTTTTTTTACTGATAGGCATGCACAGCCAAAAAAAAAATTGGAGGCCACTTCTCTAGATAGCAGAAGCTCCCTTTCCCTGTGAACAGAATTTTCCTTTTTTCTGCTGAGTAAAAAAGAGGATTTGTATTTGTTCTGCCTTCCCTTATCTCCCTAGATGCCACTACGTTAACACCAAGATACACAAATCTTTCTCACTCACAAGGTGATTCGGGGGTTCTTTCCTTAGAATATCTCCAACAGCCAGCTCCACATCTACTGCTAGCTCTCTTCAAAGGTCCAACAGCATAACAATACAATCAGCTTTACTTTGCTCCAGGAAGTGAGAACCAGGCGGCTTTCACTCTAGTGCTGGTATTTCAGGGGACTTGAATGAATGGCACCTCACAAGGCACGTGGCTCCAGTGTTTTCAATTCTAGGGTTGGGGCTTTTTTTGCCACCTCAATGATAAGAAACTTAAGTTCCTCAGGAACAGGCAACTGAGTGTGAAAACCTATTATTGGAAAGAAGTATCAGCAAACCATGCTATGATATATGACCTGCTTGACAAGGGAGCAGTAAGTAGACGTAACAAAACGATAAATGAATAGAATTAAGGGGCCCTCAAATATTACTACCTCTTACCGCCTTGCGGGAGCCAAGGGAAGAGATGAGAGTTATAAGGAAGAATATAGAAAGCCGAGAGCCTAGACACTCACCCAACGCGAGCTCTGGCGGATCCCCTCAGCCCCCCTCACCGGCGGCCCACAGCGAACAGCCCGCCGGCAAGCGCGGGGCGGGCGGGAGGCCGGCAGCCAAACCTGCCAGGCCTGGCCGCTGCAGAAGGCCGGCCCCAGGCCGCCGGCAGCGCCGCGGGGGGGACCGCTCCCGGCGGGAGCGGGGCGCCCGCCGACCCCCTTCCCCCGCCCGGGCAAGGAGAGGAGGAGATGGGGAGAGAAGAAGGGCCTGCGGCTGCGGCCCTCCCTACTGACCTGCCGCAGGGCGGCTCTCCCGCAGGGCCGAGGGGTCGCCCAGCGGAGCCCGCTCCCCTCAGCCCGCGCAGCCGCTGCCGCCTCCCTCACGCGCACGGCCGCCTTACCGCTCCCCCAGCCCGCTCGGATCTCTCCGCCCCCACCTCCCGCCTCAGCACGGCCCTCTCGCCTCGCCCGGAGGAACCCTTCGGGAGAGCCCCCAGCCGGGCCGGGAGCGCCCGCCGCCCCCTCTCGCCCAGCAGCCTGGCGCGGAGCGCGAGCTCAAACAACACACCGGGACTACTTTCTCCCCGCCGGCGGAAGCGCACTATTTCTCTGCGCGCGCAGCTGCACGAGGCGATTTTAAAGGGCCGGGCGGCGCGCCGAGCGCGAGGCACGCTGGGAGCTGTAGTCTTCCCGTGCCAGCCCCGCCCACCTCGCGGCGGCTCCCCCGGCCGCCAGCGCGCCTCGCGCCACCCGTGGCGGCGCCCCGCCCCCTCGCTGCTCCCCAGCCAATGGGCGGCCTACGCCGCACGGCCGGGCGGGCGGGGGGTTCCCCCCCACCGCTGGGCGCGCGGGGGGCGGGGGGCGGGGCGCGGGGGGGGCGGGGCCGGGCCGCGGCCGGCGGCGCCCGGAGTTAGTTGTTGCGCGCGGCCGCGGCGGTAGCAGCCCTGTCCCGGCAGTCGGTTCCCCTCCGGGGCCCGGCGGCTGCGGGAGCCGGCCCTGACGAAGCCTCCTCGGCGCAGCCGCCGCCGCCTGCCCCTCGTTGCCCGCCCACGGGAGGCGCCGTGGGGCCGGGGAGCCCCTGCCAGGTGAGGGGCCGGTCCGAGCGCGGGGCGGGAGGGGGGTGACGGCCCCTCTCGCTGTGAGGGGGAGGCCGGTGGTGGTGGTGGTGGGGGGGTGGCGGCGGCCTCGCGCCGCCTCGTGCCCTGCCCGCGCCGCCGGCTCGGGTTTCCTCAGCGAGGCCCCGGGCGGGGGAGCGGAGGGGGCCCCGGCGCGGCTCGGCGGGGTGTGAGGGGAGCGGCCGGGCGCGGCCGCCCCCCTGCCCGCTCCTCCTGAGGGGGTCCCGCCGGCGCCCTCCCCGCCCCTCCGGCCCGGCCTGCCGCGGCCCCAGCGGGCGGTGCTGGTTGTTGCTGCTCCCGGAGGGTCCGGCTGGCGCCGGCAGCCGCCCCGGGGGCCCCGCGGGGCCGTGCGGCGCCCTCGCCCCCAGCCGCGGCCCTGGGCCCCCCGGGTCGCCGCCGACAGCCCCCGGGGCCCGCGGCGGCAAAGGGCGCTTTCTTCTGCCTACACCTCGGCTGGAAGTTTTGCGACGTGATCCTGCGCTAAATATATTGTGCCTGAGCCTGCCGGGGAGCGCTGGGCGGCTTCGGAGCTGCCACCTTCTAGGAATTTCATGACGATAAAGCCGCTGTAGGTGCCAGGTGGATGCCGTCCCTGTCGGGGCTCTGTCCTTACTCTGTTATTACCGTGTATTCCTGACTTAAAAGGCTTTCGACGTTAGCGTATACGTGTGTAGCTCCGCTCCGTTCGCCTTTCAGGCTTTTGGGGCTTCCTTTTCTCTTGAAGGTTATTTTGGATTTTTAGGTGGGTCGGTCTGTTTTGCCTGTTTTCATTGTGGGTGAAGTTGAGACTAGACTGGAAGGGCTGAGACTGGCATTGGAACAGCAAGTGAAACGATGTAAATACCTTGCAGTGGCTGGTTACTTATCAGACAGTTGATATCTAACACAGAATGGCCAGGCTGCTCTTAGGTGAGCACAAGGAGGAGGAGGAGGAGTGTTGCCTGGTGGATCTCTGACGAATTTAATAGGGGTCCCTTTTCAGAGAACATAATTTCTGTTTGCTTTAGGTCTTTGCTGTTTCATTTGGTAGAGCTTGGCTTTCATTTGTCTTTAATCACTTCCTAAGGGGCTCCAAATTTTTTCCCCTTACTTGTCATGGCTTAAAGGCTGTCCAATGTCTGCTAAAGCACTCTGTTCTCGCATATTTTGGGAAAAAAAAATACACAAGATATATGGGCAGGAAGGAAAGAACACGGAGTTGTTTTAGGAGCCAAGACTTTATGGAATTCCAATAATTAGGTTCTGTAGTTAGAAAGTTTAGGTAAACTTGTATAAAATTGCCAGCTGAACAACTATCTTTGTTACAAATAAGATGCATTTAATTCTGTGTGACTTTTGTTTGACTTACAACCTCATCTAGACAGTCTGATTCTGTGTAGCAGAGCAGGAAATACTCATGGATGTTGTATTTGGTTGTTTTGACTAGTTAGAGCTCTTAACCTAGTTTCACACTGGCTTAAAAGGTTTTGTCTGTAAAATAGCTAAGATGATTTATTCAGATGAAGCATCTTCCTAGCAGAACTACTGCTCCAGTATGTTTTCATGAAAACCTCATTTTGTTCTCTGAAATGTAGAAGTATGGAAGAAGTGAATTACCAATTTTTCCATGAGTAACTTTCCACGATTAATCTTATGTATTCATTTCCTGATGGATTTACCTTATTGTTAGGATATCTCATGTAGATAACTTAATTCACAGACTTCCTAAATGACTTAATTGGATTGTTCTGTTTGGCTGGGATGCCTCTTCCTCACCTGAATAGCAGTGGCAGGTAGGGTGTGATTCCTGAGCCAGGGCAGGAGGTACCAGCTGCAGAGCAAGGAGCCTGCAGCCTTTCCTGTCTGGCCTTTTTGCCAGTAGGCACTTTCACCCAGCTGCACGTGTGTGGAAATGAGCAATTGATAAGAGAGCGAGCTTCACTTGTGAATGCAATGTTTGCATTTCCTTCTATTTTACAACATACACTAACCATGTAAATAAATATACAGTTATTTTGAAATAGCAGCATTCCCTGTGTATTGGTAAGTCTTCTGGTTGCTTCAGTGAAAGAGAGAGTGAAGAGGCAAAATACCATTTCAACTTTTTAGGTAATTTATGTCTCTGATTTTTCAGCTCTTTAGAAAATCTACTTGCAAATGTATTTACCAAAATATGTATTCTTTTCTATTTACTTTCAAAATAAAGGAATTGGTTGGAATCAATCATTTAAAGAAAAATAAGGGGGGAGGGGGAGAGGTGCTATTTGGCTAAATGGCTCCTAAATGTTTTCTTGCCTAAACAGGGTAGTAAAATACTAAGATAACTATTGTAAGTTACTGATTAGGGTCACAGATGTTGGTAAGCACTGTTAACCTTCTGTATTGTGCTAGGAAAAATATGTATATGAAAAGCTTACTCTAAGTTAACAAGTTGTAACATGTTTTCTCTACTTTTTTCTTGAATTGACACTCCTATATTAGAGACATCTTAGGTTTCCCTTTTTCCTAGAGCTGCCCCTCATCCCAGTTTAGAATTAGACCCTCCCATCCCCGCTAGTTGCCAATGTTTTCTTTTGCCTTTTCTCTGAAGGGATCTGCAGCTTTAGTCCTTGTCACTGCTTTTCTTCTACTTGCTTTCTGATGAGGTTGGATTTCAGGTGGTGTTAACTCAATAGTCCTTTCTCTTTTTTTTGTATCTATGGTTGTTAGACCCTCTTTTCTACTGCCCTTGAAAAGAGAGCCCAAAAGGTCTAAATTGGGGATTTCTAGGTACAGGTCAGAGATGAGGTCTGTCTCCTGCCAGCTTCCACACTGTTCCCACTTCCTGTGCTGCTGCAGCTCCTGAGGAATCCTGCCGAGCTGCTCCCTCCCGTGTAGTCAGTGTGTCATAGCTGACACTCGGGTATGGGCAGAATATCGAAATTCAAATGTCATGGGTATAATGAGGAGATAGTGTTGCACTGTGAAAAGCACTGGTAATGTGAACATTGTGAGTACATGTGATGCAAAAAGAGATAGTAAAGAAAACACCTGACATAGAAAACTGAAAATAAAACCTTCTTATCTTTCTGCTATTAATATGTGGTAACTCCAAATGTTTTTAACCTACTTCCGGTACAAAAATCACAATCTGTAAAACATGTTCTGGTTTATTAGTTGAAGCAAAGTTCAAAGAAATAATGTCAAGTTACTTGCAAGCCATATGTAGTGTTTACTGCCTGTTAGTGGCAGCCAAAAATGACCAGCGAGGCAAAATCCACTCTATATGTATGTAAAGTAACATGGATTTTTGGAGGAGGGGATGTATAGCCCCAGTCCACAGTCGAGGGAAAGAGGCTTCGGACTCTCCATGCTAATACCAGAAAGAGCTGATGGAGCCTGGTGCCGCTTTCTGTGATTGCGTTACCTGCAACAGGCTGGTACGGAGACCTTGTCTGTAGAGTTTTTATTGGTATTACCAGTGCTCCCACACATGACTGCTGTTTAAGGACTAAGTATTGCAGCAATGGCATTTGCATTGGCCTAAGGCTGAAATACCTTCATTGTTTCATGTGTATCAGCACAATAATGTAGAATTTCCATTACCATACAGTTTTAAATTTAGAGTAGAAAAATACAGACTGCAAACTGGATAAGACTTGCTAGTTGACTTTTACTGTTTTAAAGAAGGGTGAAGTAGAACAAGTGAACAGTATACACTGAGAAGAATTAGAGAGTTTTTGTATTTCTGAAGGGTTAGTGATGGGGATAAATGACTTGTTTTTACTTGGTAACAATTCTAATTAGTTGTCCAATATTTGAGCTGCAATTTCAGTAAATTGTGATTTAGTATCATAGGTTGTGTGTTTCCTTTGGGGCTTTCCAAATCATAAGCAGAAATTATCCACCATGTAAGAAATTTTTAGTCTTCCTTTTTCCTAAGATAGATAAGTGGCTGTGTCACTAAAGCAATTTCTTTCCCCATATTTCTTTAAGTGCACCGAGTTGATTTGAGATTGCCTGATTGTTGAAAATGTGGCTAGAGGAAAACTACACAGTGGGTGTAGCTCTGAGGTCACTTTCTTTAAATTGATTTTCTTATGGGACCCCATCAGCTATTACAAAAGTTACCATGTTAGCTTCTCAAACACTGAGTTACAAAACAGCTTCACCGCAAATGTTTTTGGGTTTGTCTGTTCAGATGACACAAAGAACAAGAGAATTTCAGAACCCCTCTGGAACCTAGTTCACCATTTCTCTCCTCCCTGTAATCACATATTGCTGTGCAGGATGAGTGCAAAAATCAGTTTTAAAGCACACCACTTGGAGAATTATTTTGTAATCATCTGGTTTTTTGGTTTTTTTAAGTGTTTGATTTTTGGAAAATTGTAATCCTGACATTTTCTGTAAATACTTGGGAAAATCTCCAAATAGTAGGTCCCTTTGCAGGCTCGCTACTCATGCCTGTCGTGTATGGGCCTGGCCTTAACTGAGATGCTTTTGCATGAATTATAGTAGCAGTAACAAAGACTACAATTATGTTTATTGAACATCTGCACTTTGATCACCAAATAGATATGTTTACATTTCAAAGATGTGTAAATATGGGGTGTAAAAAGTATTTAACAGCATTCATTTGCTGTCTGTACCTCAAAATGCCTTCAGAATTCGTGGTTCTTCTGCTTAGGAGTCTTTTTCTTAGTTGCCAGCTTTTAGAGCAGGGGATGTTTAATTTCCACATAAAATGAAATACTCAACATGGGGAAAAATTATTTTATCCTTTTAAAATGCAAAAAATTATAAATGTTACCTGGAAAAGACATTTTACAATTTTTCCATTTGTAGGCTTTATCCCACATTTTACTTCAGAGTAGTATTTCAGTTAAAAACCTTATGGGCACTTAAATACAAAAGCTGAAAAATGCTCAGCCATATTAATGCAGTCACTGTTGACTGCAGGAGACGTTCTTAGTGAAGTTTTTGAAATCACAGTAAACAAATGGATAAAAATCATGCCAGGCTAAACATTGTAGGCTTCTAGAAATACTTGTTTTAGTAACATCTTGTCTGAGACACCAGTTCAGTGTGGTGCTAAAAAGTAAGATCACTGACTTCATAAAGTTAGTGCTATTTCAGAAAACATTGCTACTAGCACATAATTTGCCAAGTGTGACCTTATTGGTGTTTAAGCAGATTTGAATAATTATATTATTTGGTAGAGGTTCTGTAGGAGACTATTTAGTGATATATTCAGTTTGACCTTAAATGTTTTCGTAAAACCATTAAGTGCCAATCTCAATCCAAAAATATTCTTTCTTGGATAGATGCCTGTATTTATACAGGCCTCTCTACAAAGCTCACCAAAGAAGGAAGACAGTATATAATGCAGAAGATGTACATTTTGCATGTATATATTTATATCCAGTCTTCCAGTGCTGAGGCCCTTCCTGTCAGAAGAACCTTCATACACGCTTAAAAGACATTTAAATGTACACTATAAACATGGACAAATATAGACATCCTTCTACACTGACTTCATGTATAGTCCCTCTACTATAAGTCTCTGTACCTATCACAGATGCTCTTGCTGTTGTCTCGGCTGCTAAATAGCCGAGTTAGTGAGCATCATTGTTTTGCTTTTATACTTGTCGGTGTCCTTTCTGTGGGCTTTTTTCATGTGGCAGGAGGAAGGAAGAACAGTTTTAAAAAAGGAAAAATACTATAATCTCCCCCTCAGATTGGCCAGTAAATTCAAAAGCATGCATATCTGACAGTAATGGAGATGCTTAAAGATCCTATAGCTCTTGAGTTGAAACTGTCCTTGTGTAACTATTAGTCTTTTTGCACTTTTTTCCCTGAGGCAAGTTTTGCCTCTCTCTCTACCTTGTATTAGCCCCTAGTTGTCTTTTGCAGAGTAACCCCTGAGCCTGTTTGGAACCCCATTAAAATCACTGATTCTCTCTGTAAAGGCTCAGTATTACATCATATTGCTTTAATAAACCTTGAAGTTTAATGCAAATACATACAAGGTCAGAGAGAATAAATATTAGTATAGGAGTTTTCTATGGAGGGGTAGGTCATATTGTGTAACTGTTTTTCTATTTGCTTTAAGCTTTGCTAATTGTCTTTCTCTGCCTCCCTCATCTAGATTGGGTAGTTTTGCTTAAAAACAGGTTGCACAATATTCTCCAGTCTGAGACTTTAAGTCTGTAACTATATGGTTAAGGAGTGTGACTCCTACTGTTTGGAATGATCCTTGGAGAAGATAGTTTATTTAATGACTTTTGCACTGTAAACTGTAGGCATTCTCGGTTTTTAGAAGCAGGGAGATAGCTCATAGTAAAGATGTAGAGAATGTGGGGCACGTGAAAACTCTCAATATGATCAGTTACATATGCTTTGATTGTGCAACAGTATGTGGTCTGTTGTAGTCAGTGGAACAATTCACTGAACTTGGTGTTAAATATACATTCAAAGCATAAATGTGGACTATTTTAGAGCTTTACATCTGTAAAATTGTGTTTTCATAATGTGGGGTGGGGGTGTCAAAATTTGCTTGTTTAAAGGGCTGCAATATCAGATTATTAGCAAGAAAGTCTCAAGCCTGTGCTCCTGCTAATGAAGCAGTCAGTAATGTATCTTTCAATTGTAACAGCAATATGTAAAAAATATTATGGCAGGCCTTCTTAAAATGAGGCAGACTCATATTTAAAGGTCACTATCTCTGGCTAGAAAAGATTGCTTGGGAAGCGTGGAAAACAAAAGCATGTTAGGACAAAGCTTGCTGAAGCCTGAAGTGCTCTTGTGCACATGAATTTTGCCTAGTAAGTATTTCTTGTACAGCGAAGGCAGTGTCCCTGTTAGAGAAAATGTCAGTACAAGCTGAGCTTAGAGTACATTTCATTTACCCTGTAATCTGTATTGGTTCTGGCTGTGGTATTGTAATTGTCATCTTGCTCCATGAACCTGTTGGCAGGTGGGGTGCTGGTTCTTGGGTCCTTACAAGTTAACCCACTTACCTTAGAGTGGGAGTGAATCTCTTCCAAAGGTGGTTCTTTCAGGAGAGTTGTTCAGAACCAGTACATCAGAAGGACTGTTGCACTCTGGTATATAAAGTACCTGTTTTTAGCAGCTGATAGAGAGATACTGTTAGTAACAGTTGCCATGAAAAACCTCCTGCGACAGCTTTGCAGGTTTAAGGTGAGATTGCAAAGCGGTTAGTCTGAGATTCTTCAGCTGCACTGGAGCTTTAGTCATGGTGAGTTCTCCTGTCTTCTGTGTAATTATCTCTGTTTTTCTGCTTGTTGGAATGTGAGAAGTGTTTGACTGTTTTGCTTGTTTGTGCAGTTGCTTTCAAAGAGAGCAGCTGAATCAGGTTCCTTTCTGATTGGTATTGCCACTTAGCATCAGTATGGTATTTAGTAAATACATTCTTTAAATACACTATTGCAAATCATACTAGATTGCATAACATTGTAAATAACAAGAACTGGTGCATTAAAAAAAAAAAAAAGCCCAGTTCTCCCCCCCCCCTTTTTTTTAACAAGCCTGTAATTCTTCTTTGTAGTGCATAATGGTGATAACATTGCAGGCTTTTTTCCTACTCTGTCTTTGCAGATTGACTTCATTGCTTATGGTTGTACGTTATCTTTGTTTATCAGTGTAAATCAACAGAGCTATTCCTGAACAATGGAGATAGCAATGGACGGACCTTTTGAAGCCAAATTTGCAGACTGAGAAACAGTGTTGTATAGAAACATGTTGAAAAAGATAACCAGCGTGGGTTATCAGGGGGTTCTGCTCAAGCCCCTACAGAGGAGATTATGGAAAAGGCTGTGTAATAGCATTTTCTAAAACATTCCTATGCAACTGCCAGGGCACTGGATGGAAGGTTCATGCATACACTAATAATTCATATGGGAAATAACTGTAAACAGATGAAATACCAAAGCAACAGCAGTTAAATGTAAGCGGGAATTAGATTTAAGATTTCAAATGTTACATAATTGGGTTGGTTTTTTTTTCCCTAGACTTGAGTACCTCCAATTCTTTGTATATTAAGTCACGGTCTGTCTACATAGAAAGCTGACTTTGAGTGCCTTCATATAAAAGTTGTTAAACATACAAACGAAATGAAATTTCTAGAACACAGAAGGAAATATGAATCCCTATAATGAATAATGTTGTCTTCAGTAGCAACCACTGCTTACTGAGAGGGGGTTGTAAGTTCAGCCAGTAGTCCCTGAAATTGCATTATGTGGATAACACACTGAAATTTTTTATATTGTGCTGGCTAAAAGAGTTGGTGTATTTTTTCCATCAAATAACAATCACCAAAAAAAAGTTGAAAATATATTGGAAAATAAGAAGCCAGTATTGGCTCATAGTTGCAGTGACTGTGCTGGCTGCAAATAGCTGAGCTGTGGGTAAAAAAATTATCGAACAAATGAAAGAATTGAAAAGCAGTGTCAGTTTCTAAACAAATGTATGCTCTGCTTTTCCAAAAATCATAGCATTGTTATGTTTTTAGTGTATACATTATAGAAGAGCATTCATCAGCAGAGTCTTGTATAAAAGTCAGTCTCTCTACAGCAGATAGATGTGGCTTCTTGGATTTCTCTTGCTTGCAATGAGATGCTTGTCCATTTAAACTTGTATTTGAAGTGATATGGGAACAGTTTTGATTATCATTTTAAAAATTTATTCCTTTCCTTTTGTGAACATGAGGCAATAGAGGTTTTCTTGTAACTCTTATTTGGCTTTCTCCTGCCAGTTTACAAAATGTCTGTAACTTCGCTATTTTAAATCTGTAGATCCCAGCTACTTTTAGCTTAGTTGATTTTGCCACATGGTTCAAGGTTCCTTTTCCATGTGCTCTCCCAGAAGTTTCAGGGATAACTGTTCTTCAGGGAAGATAAATGTGTATTAGATGTATGTATATCCATTGCATGATACACAGTAAAGTATTTCCCTGCCTGCACAGCCTTAAGAGTTCTGAAAAATTATTTCCAGTGGACAGTTAAAAGCCTGGGCAATTCCAGGACTTCTTGTCTCGTAAGTGCATTTGCATTCATCAGTCTGTACCTCTAACACTTTTTCTTGGACATGCTTGTTTTTTTCTTATTGGTGGTTTTATGATCTAGTTTAGAAGGGAGAGCTGTCACACCACAAAAAAGAAACTGTTCATTAGTTTGAGAGATGAACTAAACCTCAATTTGTATTCCAAGAGCTTAAAAAGTACAAGGAGAATGGACAATCATATCTTAACAAGGCACCTTTCTCAGGCTGATAAGGAACACACTCTATACATCACATTAACTCATCACTTTCATATCCTTGGGTGTACATGACAGTGTCATTCAAGAACAGAAAATATGCAGAGAACAAAAGGGATGTGATTCTTGAAATTAATTGAGCGGTACCTGAAAAATGACAAATCTTGCTTTTAGTATAAGGAAAAAAAATATTGAAATATAAGTCTGCCTGCCTTATTTTTTTCCATGTGAGAGAAAAGTGAAGACTTCTCATTATTAAGACAGTTATCTTTTTAAATGCTGCTTTGCTTATTGGTGCAACCCTAATGTGTCTGCGCTGTTTTACAGGGTATGCTAGAATCTCTGATAAGCGTTTCATAGAATCATAGAATGCTTTGGGTTGGAAGGGACCTTTAGAGATCATCTAGCCCAACCCCCCTGCAGTGAGCAGGGACAGCTTTAACCAGATCAGGTTGCTCAGAGCCCCATCCAACCTGACCTGGAATGTTTCTAGGGATGGGGCCTCCACTACCTCTCTGGGCAACCTGTTCCAGTGCTTCACCACCCTCATTGTAAAAAATTTCTTCCTTATATCCAGCCTAAATCTACCCTCCTTTAGTTTAAAACCATTGCCCCTTGTCCTGTCACAACAGACCTTGCTAAAAAGATTCTCCCCATCTTTCCTGTAGGCCCCCTTTAAGTACTGAAAGGCCGCAATAAGGTCTCCCCGCAGCCTTCTCTTCTCCAGGCTGAACAACCCCAACTCTCTCAGCCTGGCCTCATAGGAGAGGTGCTCCAGCCCTCGGATCATTTTTGTGGCCCTCCTCTGGACCCTCTCCAGCAGGTCCATGTCCTTCTTGTGCTGAGGGCCCCAGAGCTGGATGCAGTACTCCAGGTGAGGTCTCACCAGAGCAGAGCAGAGGGGCAGAATCACCTCCCTCGACCTGCCACACTTCTTTTGATGCAGCCCAGGATACGGTTGGCTTTCTGGGCTGCAAGTGCACATTGTTGGCTCACGTCCAGCTTTTCATCCACCAGTAGCCCCAAGTCCTTCTCCGCAGGGCTGCTCTCAATCTCTTCATCCCTGAGCCTGTATTGATATCAGGGGTTGCCCTGACCCAGGTGCAGGACCTTGCACTTGGCCTTGTTGAACCTCATGAGGTTCACACAGGCCCACCTCTCCAGCTTGTCCAGGTCTCTTTGGTTGACATCTTGTCCTTCTGGTGTGTCATCTAAACCACTTGGCTTGATGTCGCCTGCAAACTTGCTGAGGGTGCACTCAATCCCACTGTCTATGTCATTGATGAAGATATTAAACAGCACTAGTCCCATTATGGACCCTTGAGGGACTCCGCTTGTCACTGGTCTCCGTGTGGACATTGAGCAGTTGACCACTACCCTCTGGATGTGACCATCCAACCAATTCCTTATCCACTGAACAGTCCACCCATCAAATCCATATCTCCCCAGTTTAGAGGGAAGGATGTTGTGGGGGACTGTGTCAAATGCTTTACAGAAGTCCAAATAGATGACATCCATTGCTTTTCCCTTGTCCACTGATGCAGTCACTCCTTCATAGAAAGCCACTAGATTGGTCAGGCAGGACTTGCCCTTGTTTGCTTTTGGAAAAGCTGTACGCAATGTGAAAGTAGAGGGAACATAATCTCTTCTGCTTCTTTAAGATGTGTTGGAATAAATGTGTCTTTTGAAAGGTTTTTTTTGCATATTTTTCAGATGAGCAACTCTCTTGAGCTTTGTGCTTTTTATTACATAACATTTATGTTTTTAAAGTTCTGAGCATGACCTTGGGCTTTAGTAGAGTGTTTGGTGCTTGTAGCCCTGTAAAACCTGAGAGATTTTCCTGTCTTCTAGGTCTGTAAGACCTGTAGTCCCCCACAATTCATATGGGAGGCTTAAATGTGCAGTCTTTTGAGTAAAAAATATTTTCTTTAGTACTTTTAGAACTCAAAATCATTGGAATTTGCTCTGTAGAAAATTGTAACTTCCTGAGAAAATATTGGCACAAACTGTGGAAGCTGTTAGTTTTTGGAACTTTTGTTCAAATTACTCATTTTCTCTGCTTTATTTCTTCTTTTGCTTCATAGGTAGAGGCTAGTGGACAAAGCAAACTTGGGGCTGAAGGGCCTGCTTTGGAATCTGGCAAAAAGGCAATGACTTACAGAAGAGAGTATGCCTTTTGCGGGGGAAAAAAAAAAAAAGTCCTTGAACTGAAGAAACAATTTTAGGAGCTGTGGCTTATTTTGTTGTTTGGCTCTGCAAACTAGTCACTTCTGGCACTTTCATGCACCAACTTCTGCTAATTCATACCTTACATGTATTCATATATTTATAGTTTTATAGAAAGCATTTACTAACAGATCCATTTTAGTATTTGTGAAAGTTAATGTATATAATTTTTGTTGATAGTTGAAGAGGACTGTCGGATTGTAAATATCACTGGCCATGAAGATTTTGGACAGACGTGATCATTCTACACTACATTGCTCTGAAATCCACAGGTTATGAAAAGATTTATATCTCAAAATCAACTTTTTAGTGTTATTGGAAGAAATATGTTCTGCAAACTTTCATTCAAAGGAGAGACATTTTTTATTCTTTCCATACTGAGAACTGTGTGTCTGAGCTCAAATTTGTCTGGATGTATATATATCTTACAGCCATATTTGTGTTGAAGCGGCTATTAATGCTATTTTACGAAGTAGTGTTAAATCTTCAGTTATATTTCAGGAAGAGTCCATTTTTATCTGCAGAGTAGTGCAGTAGAAGGTAACGGTGATTTAAAAACTCATCATAGCAGCATAACCTAGCATTTCACTGTCTGAGGAGTGTGACTAAAGTTCCCATCTCTTTCCTGAAATTTGGCCTGACTTTGGTTTGCGAAAACTTTTTTCCTTTAAAGTGCTGGTTAAGGAAATATTTAATGAGCATCCCAGCTGTCTGTGTGTTGGAAGCAGATAGGCAAGTAGAGTGAAATGGCTTTTTCAGTCATCTCCAATCAAACCCCAAAACTCTGTAATTCACTGTTTTAACAAATAAGAGGACTAAAAGCTTACCTGAAGTCAATTATTCCAGAGTTTAAAAGAGGACTCAGAACACTCTCATAGTCTTACTCACTTTGCTAACCCTGCCTTTTGAAAACAGCTATGGTAAATATTTATTTAGTTGCCATAATACAGTATGAGCATGTCTTTTGACCTCAGCAGTTAGACTGACTTAGGCTACTGTTTTTAAGAGGTTGTCCTGGTTTTCACTAAACCACGACAGAGGTTTAAGTCTTTAGGTCAAATGGTAAAGACTTATGGCTTTATATCACAAAGTGTATTTCTAGAGTCTTATCCTGGCACTGTTATATTTTGGTTTTGTAACTCTGCTGTATTGTCATTTTTCTTTTATAACTTGCTGTCAAAGCACATGCCAGGTCATGTGTTAAGGTCTGTTCTGAGCAACCATAGGTTTTGCTCGTTAAATATTTCTGTCTCAGTTGGAAGAGCTACACTGCATATCAGAAGCTTGCAGTCAAACCTGCTGATGAGTATTTACTTTTTTCATGGCTGAATACTTAGAGTTAGCATGTGATTTGGGAATAATCTTTGGAATTAATTTCTGTATTGTTTGGCAACAGGAAAAACCTGGATACTGGGATGATGCTTAGTTTGTTGCTTAGTTTTCAGATTGCTTTAATCAGAAATTTCAATTTGAAGATAGAAGAAGAGCACCTAGACTGAATAGGTTTTTGCCATTTTTATGGCATGGAAGATCCTGCCTTTAAATGCCCAAGTCAGAGACTGAGTAAATACTTTTTAAATAAGGAAGTTTCATTTTTACAAACTTCATCATTGACCTCATGATCACTTTTTCCATCATTTGTGACAGGGGATCAAACAGGCTCTCTGCAAAACAGTAAAAGCATTCAAGTCTTTTGGTATTGTCAGGTTGTGACTAAAGCTTGGTAAGATGAGAATGATTGGCAGAATGACGTGCACCATAATTTTTTTAACTCTTCTGTAAAATATCCTGAAATCTAAAATAGGGCATAATGTTCTCAACAGAATGCTGACTGTGCCAAAAACTTTGACAATGCAAACATTCTCACTCATGGAGCTGGATCAGTTGGAAACAGCAGCCAAAAAGGCTAAGTGGAAATACCATTAAGTTGTCTGAAACATTTAGTAGCAATGATCTGCATTAAAATAACACGGTGAAATTAATTGATGCTTTTTGTCACTTCTTTTGCATAGCAGTTTTCATATGTGCACCACAGTCTTATCTTGCAGCAAGAAGTGAGGCTCTTTCTGCACTGAGGTTCTGAAGCAGGCTGATCTGGCTAATACTTTACTGCAGAGATTTATGTATTAATCTGCATTGGAGATTTTGAAGTGCTGGCTGTTTTTTAGCAGGCTGATTTAGTTTTTGTTCGATTTAAGAATATACAGAATATGACTGCTGTAATTAGAGCTTGGTGGTAGTTTTTGGCAAGTCCTGATTACTTGTGCAGTAGTATTTTACTGAGAGAACACAATGCATTTTGAGGGAGGGGAACCCAGAACAATGTGCTGATTTGCTTGTGTGGGCTAATATGACTCATTTAGAATGAACTCTTCTAAAAGTTTTTTGGGGAAAAAATGGCAGGCTGACTTCAGGTTTCAAATCAGTTTAAATTGTCTAGCAAGCTGTAAGTCTCCCTTCAATCCACAAGGCCCTAGCAATTCTCCATGGTTTTGGGTCAGCAGTTTGCAAACACTGCCTGGACCAATGATCTGTGAAACCAATCTTTGAGTCTTCCTGATGCTGCCTTTGAACAGTTTCATTGATAGCAAAATAGAATTTACTGTCAGGCCTCAGGATTGGATTATAAAAAATTCCAAAACTTAAAAAATACAGAAGACAAAATGTTGGTTAAAAACACTTGGAATGTTTCTCTACTCTCCGAATGAGAAAATTTTGGTCCTGAAGTTTTCTGGAGGTATGTTGCAAGACACTGAACAGGAATGTTTTGGTAATGTTATGATATTGCATAAATACATCGAAGATATTTTGCCCATCTTAGAAATTGAAACTACTATATGAAGCAGTCTGCTGGCTGGCTAGTTGCATGTTAAAACTAACACTGTGTGGATTCAGAAATACCTGCTTTTATTCTGTGAATGCATAAGATGGATTAATTCATATACAACACTTCCTGGTTAGTGAGAAGTGGTTTTAAAGATTTAAATCCAATGAAATAGTGGTTATACCTGCCACATGATCTGCTCCTCTTGTTGAAAACATTTGTTTAAAGCTGAACTGTGGTGTTTTCCTCACATCTAGTTTCTTACTACCTATGTTAGTAAAATGTGCTTTCTGTTGTTGCTTCAAACATCTGTGACAACTGGCTTATTGTTCCCACCCTGGGCCAAGTTGTGTTTCATATTAAATAACTTTTTTCAAAAACAATTGTTTTGGGAGGAGTTTTTTGCATACTGGCTCCAGCTAGCATGCTTCAGTCTGGCAGTGTATTTGGATATCCCTGTGAAGGGTTCATATTCTTCTGATTGACCTACCATCTATTGCCTTTATATTTTCTCTCAACACAGCATTGCATACTCTCTCTAAAATATCTGTAAAATATTGTGTGTTCTGGACTGTAGTATTTACCTTGCTGTAGGTGAAAGCTTACCGTGTTGTGGAAATCTTAGTCCTGCCTATGTGTGCTGAAAAATTGATGGAACCAGTTACAAAATTTGATAGTGTTGGCTTTTACTAATGAGAAATCAGCTGATGCTTTCAGGTCTAGGAGGCATGTAGGGTGCCTCCCTTAAAACTCAAGCTGTATGTAAGAACCAGAACAGCTGTTTGAAATGTCACAGCAGTCTGGGAACTGGCCATACAAGGAGCACTCTCCTTACAAAGATAGGTCTGTCTGATTCATATGTTGCATGTGTGTTAAAGTTCATGGGGCTCTTTGTCTAGATGTTAACTACGTGTGCATTTAATCTTTGAGGTGCTTGAAAGCTGCTCTAGATATTATTACAGAATGGTAGAAAGGAAGTGGAAAAGAGGGAAAACAGACTTACTGAATACTTCAGCGGTTGTTTGCCAAATCACATTTTGAGATTTATTTCTATTTTAAATGCTACAGTGGCTGCCAAAGCTGGCAAACTGTGATCCCCTTTGGAAGGGGGAGGAGACTTCATTACTTCTCTGCGGAGGAGGGACGTCGCTTCATTTTCCTGTTGCTTTGTTTTTTCCTTTTGTAGTGAACAAAGACATTCTGGGGAAGAAGTGTAGAAAAAGCCATTTTTCAAAGCGTTTTCAGAAATTTTACAAAACAATGGGTTTGATTTGCACTTTAAATGTGGTTTCCTGTCTTCTCTCACATCATTTGCATACCTTTAAAAATAGTTTGGTTTAACTTTATTGTATAGGAATGTGTCCTTTCCTCAACTAGTACTGGTTGGGGTATTATTTCCTTGATTATTTTCAAGTGCATATAAGCAAGAAACGATCAAGATTAATCACCAAACAATTGGCAAGATTTGCAAAAAGGAAAGCTGATTAGAATCACCAAAAAACCAGGCTGTACAGGGAATATGTGTGCTTAAATAACTGAAGCCTACAATTTAGGAAGATAAGATGGCTGAACAGCAAAAAGAAAAAAAAACGAAAAACTGGGAGCCAAAAAATATCTGGGTTTTCTTCCTGCCTTTGTCATGCCTCACTTGTAGCCTTGGAAACCGAGACAAAGAGGTTAAGAAACTTGCTCATTCTTAAAATGGAGATAAGATACAATGTACTGCTTATTTTAGTCTCACTTATTCCTCTGCAAAGTGCTTAAGTGAAGTGTGTTGGGTTTTTTAATAGTATAGTCTATATGATGAACTTGTTTATTTAGGACTTCAGACAACGAACCCACATTTAGTTGTGTTACTGTGCCTAGCTGTTAGTCTGCTCCTTTGTTTTAATCTGTCAGTCTTTCCAGGTTATTTCATCATCTCTTCTATCAGGAGGGTGTTAGGTGTTTTGGTACAACTAGGCAATTCTCGAACTTTCAGTGGGATGCAAAGTATCTCCAGTACATAAACATGCTGACGAGTCAGAGTACAGAGGAGATGGTTGGCTGTATGCTTTTCAAACAAGCTCTCATTTTTCCTCAAGGAGCACAAACCAGGAATTCAAGATTGTAGGATCAAAACATTGGAAAGTGTTCTTGGCAAACTGATCAACTGTGAAATAGTTACGAGCTCTTATTTTTTGAATCTGAAGGTGATACTTCCAGTGTCAAGTTTAGTTAAGTTCTGTACTTAGGCCTTTTGTTTTACAGGCTCTATGGCTGTTTATGTGCTGTTTATATTAATGCGGTTCATTTGTAGGCAGCGCAGACACTTTTAGAAATGTAAGATTGTGGACACATTTAATGGCTAAGGATAAATTGCACAGCTGTGGACACTATTTATACTTCCATATGTAGAAAGGAGTCTGTATCATGAAATAGGCATAGCTCAATGTTGCGAATTATTTTTCATGTTTTTTTTAATCTTGGTGAGGACTTGCCAGTGTTTAGTTTTACAGGCTAAAAAGTGTTAGCATGTCCATATCCTAAGAAGGAAAAGATCTTAATCTTACCGATAATAAGAAGAGAACACTGCATATTTAAAAAAGGAGAGAGAAGGTAGATGGGCTGAAGTAAAACATTTAAAAATCTTAGTAAGGGATTCTAGAAACCCTGCATAAGATTCCTGGGCTGAGAGGAGTAGTTCCTAAATATGCAAATGGAAACCGTAAGAATTTAAATATGATCAAATATAGCCAGGACTTGATAGAAGACAAAGTGACCAGTAACTCATGTAACAGGTTAGTTTACAGGCTAAGGATCTGAAACCTCTGCAAAGTGTACATCCCTTCCAGAAGAAAGAAATGTCTTAAGCCCACAACTTTTTGTAAAAGAGCAATTTAAAGCAATTTCCAACTTTCTAAAATATGTAAGAAAAAAAAATTATAATTTTAATAATTGTATCTCAACCAAAGGATGCAGAAAGGGAGCAAGTTGTTTGTTCTTTGTAGATGTGTTAATGATGGGAATCTTTCAGAAGTCAACTTGAAAGGGCAAAAGGACAAACACAATTATAGGATGTGTAAAATGGAAATTAGGCACTGAGACAGAAACAGAATTGCTTCAAAGATGAGAGGCTAGGATAAATTAAGAACTACCAGATACTATCTTTGAAATACTGGAATCTAATATCTTTGACAATTACTTTGAAAAAAGTTTGCTGAGAGAAACCATAGGAAATTGCAGACACTGTGCAGTTCTGTGCTTCTAGTTTGTATGTCTTGCACATATATTGTGGATAATTTCAAGTTGACCCTCTATTTTATATCTGAAAAATTCCATACAATTACTTTGTTATTTAAAATATCTCTGAATGCTTTTGCATCATCTAAAGATTTAGTTGCAACATCGTAGTTTGTTCCCTTTCCTCCCTCAATGCTCCACAAATTTGTTCTCAGATTGCTGTCTCTTATGGGAACCAGGGGATAGGTTTAGTGGGTGAGTTATGATGTGATTTGATCAAGGGCTCAGAACATACGAACTTTAGTGTATTTTCATCCCTTGTAATGTCAACACTGTGGTTTTAAGAAAATAATAATTTGCACGTATGCTGTGAAATTCCAACTTTGGCTCTGACTTGTCCTAAGCTGTTACCGCTTTGTTGGGGTTGATCTGACACAAGTTACTATCTGACAGCTCTTGTTCCTCTAAGAAACTAATTTCCAAATTATATATTACAAAAGTTTGATCAAAAGATAAAGCTTGAACTAATAAGATGAATAACTTACTGACATCAAAGAGAAAATGGGATGGGGCAAAGCTGAGAGCCTGGAGCACTGATGTGTTCCCAAAATGTGGATGGCTATTTCTGACCATTGTCTGTGTCTCATTACCGGTCCTATTTCTAAAACTGAGGCCACTTACTACCAAAAAGTAAAATTTTGTTAATAAAGATTTTTTTTGGAATATTTAATACTTTTAGACTTTTATTTTGATTCAGATATTTATGAAGTTCTTACACCTGCCAGCCCCATTCCCTCAACTCAGTTCCGCTCTCTGTTGGTGCAGACTGATAAATTCTTTCTAGATCAAGTTGGAACCCATCAAGGGGATATTGTCCCTTACCTGTCAGTCATACCTCAACTACAGATTACGGCCACTGCATCCGAGATGCAGAATGGAGCTGCAATACCTCTTAGTTGATTTCAGTACAGAGTGAAGCAGATTAGTTTACATCACTGTTAGGAATTTAAACATCTTAAATCTAACTTGCTTTTACTTTGCACCGCAATGAGCTTGCACAGTCATTCACCGTTTTCTCACTGAGAGACAGTAGCTTGATAAATCACTCCATCTGACAAGAGCAAGTTTTTACTTCTTGACTGATACCTTCAGCCCACTCTCGAATAATGTATTTTTTCCATTCTTCACATGATGAGTAGTGTGAGAAAACAATACATGGATGCAGTAGGAAAATCTTATCAGTCTGCTTCTTTAAGACAAAAGTTGTTAGGCTGAGTGAACAGCAGCTGGCTGTGCCTCCTCTGTTTGACAGTATACCTCTACTGCATAAACCCAGAAATGTACTTCTGTAGTAGTTTTCTACAGTTGTTTGTTTTGAGAAGACTTACTTTAATATGTTGCTGTCGTTTGAATGTTTAAGAGATACTTCTCTTAAATGTTTAGGTGAGTTTATACATGTATGTCCGTTTCATTGCATATTTAGTTTTTTCCACTTTGTGCATTTTAGTCCAAGAATGTGTGTTCAAGGAGATCATGGAAGATTGCTAGCTGGCTCAGTAGCCTGACAGGGGCCCTGCTGTGGAAAACCTGCATCTTCTAGATTCTTTTTAAATTGCACGGTGTTAAGTGATTTGTGATTCCAGTCTGAAAAGCCCTACCACTACCTTAGGCTTCTTGAAAGTGAGACAAACTAATGTTTTTCTTACTGCTGCCATGTTGGAGAACCACTGTATGAAATGTGCTGCAAATTTAGCTCATGACTTAACAGCAACAGCTATTTAAGCCTTACTGTCCTTCAGACACTTACACAAAGGCATCAAGTCTCAGCACAGTAGCAGTTTGCTTCTGCTTCCTGGGATGATAGGAGAGATAAGATTCATAAATGGCACAGTACAAGCTAATTAAATGTTCTTTAAATGTCTTATTACACAAATTATTAGCATTACCCTGGTGACTATGTACAAATATATCAATAGGATAATCCAGCTGTAGTTGCAAGGTTCTCTGTGTTACCACATTGCAGTCTGGGCGGCTCTGGCATGCAGAAACTTTTGATGATGAGCTCATCAGTGTTTCTTGATTTACTTGTTCTGAAGCAGTAAGTGTGGCTATTTGTTTCACACTTCTAGGTTTTTAGAACAGTCTTGTTTTTTCATCGAATGTATAGAAGGTTGCTTACTTTTTGAAAAGACTGTAGTATAAAGTGTGCAACAGCTAAAAGGCTGCACCGAGTGACAGAATTTAACAAAACTTGAAACTTACTAGCGAAGGGATATCACCTTATATTCTGCTGGTTTCCCAACAGTAACAAAATTGTGTGAGATGTAGCACTAGTTAAATGCAGACTGCAGTGTTTCAAGTGCAACAATAGTCTGGGCAGTCAGGGTTTTACATTCAAAAAAACCTCTTCATCAAAGGAACGAAAGGTTTTACAGATAACTCAGTATAGTCTTGGCTTGTAATGATACCTGATCAATCTTTGTGAAGACAAAATAACTTAAACAGGGGAAATAAGTTCTTCATAAAAGTAGAAGTCTGTTTATTAAATTAAGGAACATAGAAATACAGTTCTAAAGAGGTTTCTTAACAGGAATTTTTAAAGGAGTTTGACTTAAGGAAGGATATCACTAGTGACATAAAAGTGTAATTAAATACTTATGATACTGTAAAACCATACTTTCCCTGTGCTTACACAAAGCCAAGCGTACTTTTTGTGTTCCTCTTGTGTATTTCTATTCTGAGATTTGGGGTCAGAGGTAAATGAATGAGTCTCATGTACATCCAAGCTCTTAAGCCCTGTTTTGCCCTCTTCCTGTTGTGCAGTTTTCCCAGGAGTTTCAGTCACAGTGGAGTAATGTGCATTTACTCCCTGAACCTGGGTTAACCAGAACTCTTGGGGCATTTTATGATACCCTTCTGGAAGGCGCCTGTAGCATGATTATGTATAGTCCATCAGTATTTTTTGGAATCTCTTTTATCCAACATAGAATTCATTGCAAGAATTGTTCTGAAGAACACATCACGTGGAGAAAACATCCTTTCTCTAGAAGGATTGTGTAGGAGTTTAATACCATCTCAACTTGATGATTTTCTTAGGAAAAAATGTTAAAGCTGCATATCTGAAGGAACAGGATCTATGCTTTGATTCTTATAGTGATATTTGGCTGTAAGCAGCCAGACTGGCTAAGTCTAGATTAGGAACCAAGCCCTTCACCAGTGCTTGATAATCCCAATGCACTGATGTTCTGTGATATTGTGGTTTTCACCTGAGAATGGAAGCCCCCTCTGAAGTCCAACCAGCCTTTTAACCTGTGTTTAAAAGGAATATATTATGTTAGGAGAACACATTAAGAAGAGCTTGAGTGTGTTATAGTGTGAAGAATCCTACAGTTACCATAAAAACTGATGTTGCAAGATTGCGGTAAAACTTTCTTACTGCCTTGATGCTGAGCTCCTATAAGCAGACATGAAGTTAAAGAGAATGAGGAGAAGGATTGTTTTTATGACACCTAACTGTGGCCAATGACATTCTTGGTTGCCATCAGAAAGGTAATTTCATTTAATGGCTATGATAAGCTACAAATTCAGACATACAAAAATGCCGCATTAAAATAGCGTACCATGAAGTCCTGTGCATCTCTCATCTTTTATCCCAAATAGCTGTTTAGCTATCCAAAGCGTCAGAAGCAAGAAAACAGGTCCATTCGAGGTTATAGCTCGTCATGCTTGGATAATGCAATTCAGAAGAGCCTAAACACAACAAATCAAAATCTGTGAAATGATGCATGGCTTCATGCTTCTGTAATTTTGAAAAAGTACATATAGATTTCCATTCTTCCATTCCAAAGAGCCCTTGAAATATGTCAGGTATTTATAGCTTTGGATGTCTCACTTGTACATGTGGGACTTAATGACTCACACCTTTTCCAAACAATTGAAGTGCTTCCTGAATAGTAGAGAAAACATTCCTTCCTCTGCTCAAGTACTGATTCACATTCTGATTCACATTTGTTTGTTGTCATGTGGCAAACACCATTTGGCATGTTTACTCCTAGGTCTTAATTACCCTGCAGCAGTACTTTTCTCTTTATAGATCTTATTTCCTTTCCTTGTCTCAGCTGTAGCATGAAACAGCACCTAAATTAATCCAAAAATAATAGCCTAGTTCTTCCTTCCATCCTCCCTCCTCTCCACAGCTGCATGCTTGTGCTTCTTCCCCTGCCACTAGCACCTGTGGGCCCTCTATTGAACTTGATTCAACTTGTTAAAGCAACAGAAAATTAATCCAGTGAAGAAAAGATGGTTTTACCAATAGGTTTGCAATTCAAATTGGCTTGGTGAGGAGGTGCATAAACATCAGAACCAACACAAAGAAGGGAGTCAGACTGGTACCAGGAACATGGTAAGGGGGAGGGACCTATGGAGTATCCCTGCCAATAACAGCAAGCTGTTAATTCTGCTCACCTGTAACTTCTGTTAAAGATTTATGTTTCTTTTTGTCCCTGAAAGAGCTTATCTGTGTCAGGTGAACGTAGAACTGAAGCATGCAAGAAGGTAACAGAACCTGCTCTGGGGCCAGAAGAGAAGGAAACAGCACTATCGTTTCTGGTTGTTGCTAGCCAAGTAATCTTTTAATTGTTACCTGAATCTGCACCCTCAGTCTCTGGTTAGTGTTTTGGCAGGCATATTGCATTAGCCATCTTAGAGTTGCCCTACTCTGCCCCTAGCCTCTTGGTTTTGTGCTATGCCAGCACATGTACTCGTATAGCTGTGTCAAGAAATGGATCCCAGAAAAACTGGGAATGAGATGAGTGATGCTTATTTAGCTGAGTTACTGTTTACTCAAATCAGTTCAACCTGCGGCCATGTAGGAGGTTGTCAGCATCACCGAGAATGAGTTGTTACATGGTTGTTTTCATCTCCTTAGCCATCTTGGTGTTCCCATCTGCTTATCACAAATTTTTGCCCTCTCATTTGTGCTGAAAACAGATTCATATGGCTAAACTGGAAAGCAGGCGACGGAAATGTTGTGGGCTTAGTACCTGGGATGGCAGGGGGTGGTGTCAGGGATAGGAGTGGAATCAATTTAGAGGACGCAAACACCCTGATTTACAGCTTCCCCTCACAACAACTTGTGTCAGTGGACCCAAGGGAGCAGCAAATCTGCAGAATGCTAGCAGCAGAATTTGGGAGAGCTGGGTGGGGAGATGACAATGTGAGTTTGTCATAAAAGAAAGTATTATTTACCCATACTCTCAGATTATTTGTGTGAGTTTCTGCTGCTTTTATTTGAAATAAAAAGTTGGAGCCATAGTCAGTAATTTGTTGTTTAAAAATGCAATGAAACATTTATAGGCCAAACGTAGCATTTGTGATGAAATCTAGGATGTGGTTAAAATAAAGTTATTTTCAGGACTTGGGCTTAGTGAAACAGCATGCTTTGAATTTTAAGTCCTGTGTACTGTTTTAACTGCTATCTGTTGTTTGCTGAAGAATTCGTAGCATGCTAGATCAGATCTCTCCAAGATGGTGCACTTTGCATGGGTTTTGTTACCCAGTCAGTCTCCATTCTGTTCATTCCTTGGCCCTTTATTTATGTCTCTTCCTGTTTTTCCTCCTCCTTCTGTATGTACTTGAATGCAGTCTATTTCCCTAAATGTAGCTCTTCTATTTAAATGTACCAGTGGTACTTATCCATTGTTTTCCCACCCCCAAACACCACAGATTTGTTTCTGCTTTTGGTAATTTTTACTGTTGACCAGTTACATATATGTCTTACTGCTGCTTCATGAATTCCACAAGTTAAATATTTCAAATTTTAACGTGCAATTAATACTATAGTCAGTTTTGCAAAACAATCTGGCAAAAACACTGGTAGGAAACTAGCAATCTTCCTCTGCCCAAAATAAACTAATATACAAACCCCAAAATTTCCCCACCACATCCCACACAAATGTCTATCTTCACACACAAATAAAAATATTTGAAATATTATGAGATTCCTGTGGGTTCTTTAAATGAAATGACCTTCTCTTGCTATCCCAGGTTTTAAAAAATAATAATTCAAAACCCAAAATGCTTTCCCTGAACTAGTCTAACTAGACCACACAGATTGCAGTATGCATATTATAAGGACAGTGAAGAGTTGTGCTGTAATAGAGCTTATTAGAGAAATCTGGAGTGAAGCCATGTACAGACTAGACAGATTAGGAGCATGACAACTGGAAGCAGTTTCTTTCTGTCATCCCTCTCTACAGCATTTGAAAATGAAATTGAACCAATATCCCTCATACCTCAAAGTTGTGCCTTAAGGGAGTCATTATGTTCACTCCTCTCTTTGCACAGAGGTTAAATTTATTTTATAATCAAGTGTTGTTAATGCAAGAAAAAACACCTGCTTTTTAATGCTGGAAAACATGAGCAGAATTTGTCTTCTGAGTATCTTGCAAATGGTGTTGCAGTTCTGGAAAAATAAATTTTATTTAGGTTTTTGAGCTTTAAAATAATGCTCCCCACTATTCAAAATTTTACAAGTTTCATCTTCATGGAATTAGGAATATAACAGAAAAAATACTTGTTTATTTTTTATAAACTGAGAAAACTGCTTGTTGGAGTACCTTATTACTTGTACTCTTTTACTGCATATAAATAAAAGAGAAACTTGTCGAACTGTAATCCCTATCTTCAAAACCGGTCTTCCTCCTATGCTCCATTGTCCTTCAGATAATTTTGATCATCTTTATAATAGTCTTTGGAATGGCACATTTTTCACAGGTGAGGTTGTAACTTCTTGCAGTTGATGGTTAGTCTTGCTGGTTTTGCATTATTAATGAAAATCAAAATAAAAAGTCTGTCTGCTTACCATTAGGTTCTCATAGGAGGAGTCTTGTCTCAAAAACATTTTGGCAGGATTATTTGACTATCTCATTCTGATGTGCCAAATATATTCACTACATATTAACAAGTAAATTTGGTTATGATAGTAAATGTCTGTCGACATAATACATTGCAGCAGTTGTATTTTGGTAACTTCCAATTCTTTTTCTTTCCTTCTTGGGTTGTTACATATGCATAAAATACAAAAATAGGTTGTCCTATATCCATATGTTGATAACTTTAGTTAGCACCTCCCTCCAGATGCTAAATTAGGTGCCATTCTCCTACAGGTTCAGCTTAACTAATATGAGAGATGGACTTAGTGAATTTGTTATCCTATTGACTCAGTCCAAACTCAGAGCCACATAAAAAATGACCAGCCTGACATTCTATCTATCTTGTAATGACTGCATCCTTTTTGTGAGAGTCTAAGGAAAAAAGTACAAAATTTCTCCTCAAAAGAAAATAGTTTCTTTAGGTATTAGCTGCTGACTTTTGGATTTTGTTCAGAGAACTACTCAAATCTGATCCTCAGAACTTGAAAGCCAACTACTAATGTGTATTCAAGAGACAAACTGTTGCCAGGGTAAGAAAATTACTTCAATTTTTCTGTTTGGGATGAAAAGACACAAAGCAAAACTGAAGTGACTAATTTAAAACAGTATGAGCATTCTCTTTCCTGTGACTTTTACTCTGTATGTGTGTGGGGAATTAATGAGGTGATTCTGTGAGGATTTATTGAATGTGATCTGTAAATTAAACAATTATTCTTCTACAGATTAATTATATTCTAAATAAACTGGGATGATTCAAAACATACCCCAACTTCTTGAGAAAGCTTGGAGTAATTCTTGCAAGAAATGTGTCCTTGGACCAGACTGCCTAATGAACTTGATTGTGTTTCATATCCACAAGCCAAATGTAAATACGTATTTTATAATTATGGATCAGTTATCTAAGAGATCATACAGTAATGGATCTGGTATTTGTTCAGGTAGAGCTTTATGATATTGATTATCCTTTTGGGACTTACAGGGAAATGGAAGTGCTTGAGGTTGCTGGAAAATTTTAAGTGTTAGGGTGGAAAGGTAAGACTTGGGGTGGAGATATAAGTCTATTTGTTCATGTTTGGAAAAGGTGGGTAGAAGTTTTTATAGTGAAAAATGTCAGGTTTATGACCAAAATGATTCACAAAAGCGCATTAATTTTCCTCAGCTACTTTACACTTTTTTTCCCCCCCTCAAAAGAGTTGAAACATATTTTGTTGGACCTTTTAACTTTGAATTGTTTAGCGTGGTGGTATTGTTTGGCATAAATACAACACTGAAAAATGCTGTGGAATATCTAATTTCTTTGAAAATAAGTTTTTACTCTTCTCAGTCTGGGGCAAAAAACAAGTTCATGGAAAAGTGGGATTTTTTTTTTAACTATCTCTGTGAGTAGAGGAGAAAGCTTAATTTCCAATACACTTGCCCTTTTGTTCCTTATATCCTCATTCTAGTCTGTTCCCACCACCATCATCCCCTTCTGTCACACCCAGTGCATGCCACCGTGGCCTTTTTGTCACCTCTACCAAGGACGAGGCAGCAGGGCTGTGGCTCAGCTGGATCTGTACATGTAAGACTTGTTTGGCTGGCCAGTCACTGAACTCTGCCAAGTCTTCCTCAGCAGCACACTGCCTTGGTTCTTTCTGCCTCTACTAGCTGATACTTGTTGCAAAATTTGCAGATATTAAGATGCATTTGTAGTCCTGACTCTTTTTTTTTTTTTTTGTTTGGCAGTTGTTAAGGGAGGACACAGAGCAACAAGCTTCATTTTCTTAGACTGCCAATATGGACATGTGATTTATAGGAAATTAGTACAATGGACTCTTCAGATTTATTGAAAATATGTTGATACACCATGCCCAATTAAAGTTGTTACCTAAGAGTTACCGTGATGTTTGGAAGAGTGTTTTCTCTAAATGTGTTTCTATGGTCAGAAATAACTTGCAAGAAAGATGAAAGGATGTGCTAGGAAACTAGAGTCTTTCAGGTATCTTGAAGTGGAGTATTATTAAAAGCAAGAAGCTGTTTACAAGTGAACATCCCAGAGGTACTTAACTGTGGTTCAGCAGATGCAGTTTCTTGATTGTGTTATGCTGAGTTTAGGCAATACTGCCAAAGAAAGGGGTGTCTTGGTGGTATTAGCACTTGTGCAGATGTGACCAGCTGAATCAAGTTCCTAATGTGGCTGGAAATTTTCTGGTGTGAGGGATTAGTTTCCAGCCCGATTAGGAACCACATCTATCTAGCTGATTACACAACCCACAAGCACTTTCATCAGCTACAGCTGGGAACACACAGATGAAGAAGTGGAGAGAGAGTCCCTTCAACCAAAAGCACAGATTTTTATCTTCTTACACAGATTGTAAATCTGCACCTTAAGAACTGTGTTGATGGTGCTCATGGGCTCAGAAAGGCTCAGCTGCTTGTGTAGTGTTTAAAGAGAAAAACAAAGATCCAAAAGCTTGTTGCTTTAAACGTATTTCAGTGTGCAATAATGGATCATTTTGAAAGTAAAATGATTACTGAATAAGTTCGGATGTTTTGGAGCCGAAAACCCTGTAAACATGTTTTGAACCTTTGCAAGCTAAAAAAAGGCACTGCGGTCCATAATGTTTTGTACACTGCTGTATTCGTACTACGTACATTTCACCCAATTTTTAGTTTCAGATTAAAAGTTTGATACAGATGTCAAGACTTCTAAGAAACTAGGAATTAGAAATGTCTGTATAACACAGTGAACTGAAATATGGTGGATTAAACTGTAATTTTATTTTCAGGCGTCCATTTTTTTTAGATAGTTGTACCTTAAGATCTAATCTGTTACTCTAGATTCTTCACTTCCATTTCAGTTGCTTTTTCAGGTTCATCTTAGAGGACTTATGTTAAAGAGGGCATGGGGAGGGAGGTGATGAGATCCTATCATAGCGGCACCACTCCAAGAGCTATAAGGCTGTTTCCTCGTTTGTATATTTTCAAGATCAGTTTTTAAAAATTGCATTGCTTTCTGTTCCTCATTCCTTAGGAAAATGCTGCTTAGGCTGGATTGGCACAGTATGATTTTGTCTCAGCTGTTTCCACTACTTGGCATTTCATCTTGCCATGGCGTACTCTGCTCTCAGTGTTCGCTTGCTGTGCTAAATGATTGAGATTATAAAGGTACTGAGTACTTGCTCCATCAAGTTTTGGGGCAGACCAGTATGCATGTTGCTGTGTGGCTGATTTAACAACAACAACAAAAAAAAAAAGTGTGATAGTGAATACTTTGCTTTAATGAACCTAATTATGAAATAAATTTTGCCTTCTGAAGTCCAATACATTTTTTTCCCCCATAGTAGTTGCTCTTCAGGACAATTTATTTTTTCCTTGCTTGTGATACGCTTTTAGTCAAAAGTCGCCTCTAGACCATGTGCATCTACAGACTTCATTGCCATCAACTGCTGTCCTCCTCATCCTGCAAGTCACACTTGGAACATTTTAGATATTATCTAACACACAGAAACTCCAGTCTGCGTTCAGGTAGGAGCTTGAACACAGTAATTAAATGTTTGGTTTTAGCCTCTAGTGAGCATTTTCACTTGGAACACCAGTAATGAAAAGAACTACCTGTCAGGCAGATCAAAACTGAGCATCTTTCATAGATCAAATACTTTTTTTAATTTTCATATTTTACTGGAATAACCACTTATGTTAAGGTTTAAGCATTGACAGTTTGAACACTCGGGAAAGGTACGTGGTTTCATGCTGTTTGGAAAGGTGGAAAATGCTAATAGTGTGTGTCTCTTCCTTTAAAAATACTTGTAAAGGATTTCCCGATGAGCTTACCCAAATACATATCCACAGAGAAATAAATGGCTGCTGTAAGGAGTGATGAGAATTTAAACAAAGCACTGGTAGCTTGTTAAAAATCTCCTCTGGAGATGATAGCAGTTTTATGTTTCAGAAGATCTTTAGGTTGTTGATTGCTACAGTGCTTCTGATTCTTACTCTGAAAGTGTTAAGAAAATAATGCTGAATTGTTACAGTGTACCCCAGTTTTAAAAGGATGTCCTGCTTAAGGGAATATTCATAGAGCTTAATAAAGTATTATTCAGCTTTAAGGTTTATTTGTGGAGATTTGAATTCAGGAAATGGCATTGTTTTCAAGAACTGGAGCAGCTAAAAGGAAAGGAGATTAATATACTAAGACTTGGAAGGGGAAGCTGGGGTTGGAGGATTTTGTTAGCTCAGGCACTGATTTGTATATTTAACTAAGAAACTGTAAAACTTTCTTTTTCTTCTTCTTTTTTTTTTTTTTTTCTTTCTTTGGAGCAGAACAGGGATTCAGGATCAAAAAGATGTTTTGATGTATATAAACTGAAGATGTTCCTAATCTTTGTGCAGAAATTCTCCCGCTTCAGAAGACCTGGGCATGCTTGGCATTTCTTTCCAGGGACTCACTAAAATGAATGCACAAGTAGTATCAGATTATTTTTATTCATCTACATTATTAACAAAAAAGAAGGTTGGGGTGATTAAGCTATGAAACTCTAACTGTCCCTCAGGAACACCTCAACAATTGTCCCTCAGAGCATTTCCTATTTGATTTCAGGGCTTTCTTCAACAGAGGAAAGAGGTAGTGGTACAAAGATGAGTTTGTGTGTGTCTACAGGTAGAAAGACTCTGGCATTTGCAGAAGAGTTTACTTTGTGTTATGTTTAAAATGGAGAACTTAACATCAGATCCTTTTCATGAAGATGGTATATATTTAATGACTTTTATTGCTGTATACAGCAATTGCAAATCGTAGAGCAGAACATGTCAAAGTTTTGTAAGATTTCGTGCCATAAATTGTATCACAAAATACTGTACAAAATTCCTGTAGGAAAGATCCAGTATCTCACGTATCACGTTCTCTTACTACTGGGAAAAGTGTAGCATTACAACTTTAAGTTAGTTTTTCACCAGGGGAGAAAAATCTTTTTGAACAGAGGAATGAGTTATAAAGGAATAAAACTAGAGAAAACTAATCTATAGTAATGAAGTAACTAAGACCCTCAGGAGTATGTACCTTCCCCTGTTTTAAAAAAAAAGGGGGGGGGGGGGAATAAAAAAAAAACCACACAGTGTTGGAAAGAAAAATATTGATTGTCAATAACTTAAGGAAATACCTAATGAAATGTTACTATTTAAAAATACTAGTCTGAAAGCCAGTTGAAAAAGTAATTTGTACGTGTAGGCTTTCTCACCTGTCTACAAGGAAGCATGGGACTCTTCCATTTGGGGATAACTTCTGTATTCTTTATGCGCCTTGTACGTTAATGTCTCTGTGCTGTAACTTTCAAGGACAGTAAATGTGCATATTGAACCCTATTTTCCACTGCAGCTGAGCTGGAAGAGGGGCTTTCTGGCATTCGTAGCTTGACGGTTCCTAGGGGGTGGCTGAAAGCACCATGACCTTTGTAACTTACGCAGCAGCATCTTAGTAGCCTTTGAAATACCCGAGCTGTAAAGTTGTGCATTTTGTGTGTGGTCTGGAGTCGGAATGTTCTGACCTGTTATGAATGGGAAAGTTGTTCTAAAACTTTTAGTGTCTGAGATGAGGAGAGGAGTACATGTGAAAAATAAGGTTCATAACTGCACAAAACCCTTCTGAGTAATATGCAGGCTGGGAAAGGGAAAAGTTAGATACTCTGGTGCATACTTATACTCTGTTCTGTGTGAGTATATATGGTATGTGTATTTCTTGACTACATATAGCACAAAATAGCTGGTGTATATGGCCCATTACTGTGTGTTAGAAAGTGCCTGATAGGACCGTGTTGCCATTAAGATTTTAAATCACAAGTTTTATAATAGGATGTGCAAATACAAATTACTGAGGACTGAGACTTTTAGGTAAAAAACCCCCAAAACTTAGGGAAATATTGATCTAGAAAATGCAGGCTAGCTTGCACATGACTTAGTGTTCACATGCACAAATACAAATCTTTACGGTATTAACACAGATAATCTCTAACTTGCAGATAGCAGATCTTAAAGATAACAATTTGTGGAAAGAACAAATGGGTAAAGGCAGCTCATCTTTGTAGCCTAATTAAAAAAGAGCATCTCTAGGCTGAACCTCTGATAATTGTCATTCCAAGAAAAGCAACAATATTTTTCGCTCATTCAAACTTCATTGCCATTAACTAGTCCTTCTCGTTTTTCTACTGTTCCTCCTTTAGAAGTGCATGTTTCTTTTGGCAGGTAAGTCTGCTAGAAAGCTCAGGATAGTTTGGTTATTTTGGAGGCGCTGGAGCTGTTTGAGAAGATAGGAATTTCTGGTTAGAATGGAAAACTGATCCTAATGGTCTCTTTAGAGACAGAATGGTCCTTCAACATTTCTTTTACTTCTGGATACCAGAAAAGCACTTTTCTGTGGAAAGAAGATTTGTATGCTGAAACTGAAATATGGCATGAGCTGAATATCCTGAATATCCGTGTCCGGATAAATTCCACTAGTTACTGTTTTCAGTGTGTTGCTTTTGATTAAAAGTAACCTTAAAGATTTCTAGGTGCTCACAAAACCAAGGTTTGTTTATCTGGCAATACTTGCTTTTCTTGCAGTATTTGTACTTCATCCACTGTACACCCTAATTTTGTATGTCTGTCTGTACACAAGGAGTAACAGGGTGACTATCCCAGCTGAGCAGCAGGGAGTACGGTTAGGAGACTGGCTTCCAGTTACTGTGAGCCTCTGACACACTGCAAATCATCCAGAGCTATATGGGGGCAGGGGGTACTTAAGCAGTGACATTTTGGATTAACAAATTTAAGTGTAGCTGCTAGTTCAATGACAATGAGGAATGGAGGTTAGTAACTTTTTTTTAAATAGGAATAATGTTTAATTAGCCAGAATTGTATGGGTCAGGGAGTGATATTTGTAGGCTGAGACATTAAGTTGTGTTGGACTGACGAATTAATATATACAAATTTTTATTTTTAAGCATTGAAGTTTTTATACATAATGAACTTGATAGAACCACATAAAAGCTGGAGGGAAAAACTATTTCTTAACAGGAAGTCTTTTAATTTTCCTTCTATGAACATGTACTGCTAATATTTAATCTTCAACGTGTCCCAGATCATGCACTAAAATAATAATTTTGCCCCATCAGATCACCTTTGTTCTAAGCTGTTTTACTTAACTGTCTGGAATTAGTTGGTCTGAGTTTAATTAGGTTTAAGTGGATACACTCTAGTTGCAAAAGAAAATTCAAAAAGACACTACCTATTCATTAATCTGTGTCCTGTTTCAAAAGAATATGCAATTCAAAATCTTAGTAAAACCTATCTGTTTACAGGAAGATAACCATTATTCTTCTGATAATCTGTATCAGTACCGACTATTTTAAAGAATTTACAGTTATCCCTTCCTTGTTTTATTTCATGTTTCTTCTGTTTTATAATTAAGTGACATTTTTTCTCCTTGTAGCCCCAAAATGTTATCAAATAGCCTGAGCAGTTGAACACTCCTTGTGTTATGACATGCTGTTTAAAAGCCTTAAGTGGAAGGCAAACATTAGTGTGGTAAAAGAGAACTTTAAGGAAGAACAAGTGTCATATACATTTAGCTTTGAAAAGGCAGTGTAGTGCTGTGGTTCAATGCTTGTAATATAAACTGATGTAAGTAAAGGGGTATTTTATAAAAAGGAAATTGCAATTCAGGAAATTGCATGTTCTGCAATTACTGCCATTTCAGAATGCTCTACAGTAAAATGGTGTTCTATGTCCTGCTTTTTGCAGGCAGGGACTGTAAGGCACATCTGACTTTTAAGCATTTTTATCCTATATTGCATAGTAATTCTGCCCATTGATTCTGTAGGTGGAAGGGAGACTTCACGAGTTATGTAGATAAGGAAGGGAAGGTACAATAGTTCATATACAAAGCCTAGAAAATATCCCTGTCCAAGACCCATGGAATCTAAATCGAGTGAGAAATGAGGTGGAACATGTAAAGCTCCTTAGCTCCTGTTCCTATGCCTGCTTAACAAAGCCAGTGGAAGAACACAGGACCTCCCTTCTTTCCCACAGATTATGACTGGGTGTTCCAGACAGCTACTCTAGCATTTAGATTATCTCATTTAGGAGGACTTCAAAACAGAAGAAAGAATATGATAAACAAGTATGGGATCAGATGCAAGTAGAGATCTAACTAGATAACTTTTCTCTGTAGGCAAACCCTCATTACTAGTGAGTGCATGCGCAGAGCAAAAGCAGTTTTATAGAATTAAGGTGTATGTTCATAGCAGGAGACACCAAGAAAACTAAGCAACTTGTATTAGGGTTATTTTTGTTGGTTTTATTCAGACATACGCTGCAGTTTTGGCCATAACAAGTAGACCTAGCTATTGCATAATAGTTCTTCTTTTCCAGATACTGTTACGAATCACTGTGTTGCCCTTTGTAACTAATACCTGGTAGGAATATGGATCATCGTTATGGCCAAGCAGAACTTGAGTGTTTAGTCCCAGGATGAGCCTATAGGCTGTCTTTTCCCCTCTCCTGGTTCTCTATATTGTACTGTCAAATTCAGTATTTAATGTTGAATGTGAATTCTGTCTCTGGGCATGCATAATGTGTGTAGAGTACTGGTATTTTATACTATGCACAACCAGACTAGACCTACATATTATCTACTTAAAATAACAAATTTTAAAGATCTTTAGCATCTGCCATATTGAATAATTTTCAAACCTTTTGATTTAATTTTCAACAGTGCAAGTTTCTTAAGGTTGCTGATGTGTTGTCTCTAATAAAGTGGGCTTTTTTAAGATGGATAATTCTTCCGCTGACCAGTTATTCCACGGAAGAACACTTTGAGAATATTTATTGACTGATAGATCCTAATGGCTTCTGAAATGGTGTATCTTCATTTGGTCTGGAAATCTGAGTAGATACCAAATTCTGTTTGTTTGTTTTTCGGGATAAGATTAATGAGTCTTGTAAATTAAGGACTATGCTCTCATCTTCCAGACCTGATTTCTCTGAAGAGGCACTGTATGCTAAAAGCTACTCATTAGTAGGTGAGCTGATAGCTGAGTGTATTTTTTTTTTATTGATGAGTTGGTGGGAATTTCCCTGTCTGAAGAAGGGTGGTAGGCTGATAGAAATACTTTGCATGGAAAGGTGATGTTAAAACATTTGCCATTTTGTGCATTTATTTGTGAAGATGTGTTTGTTTGATGGACCCATGCCGTGGGGTGCCCAGCATGAAAAGTTATCACTGGGAAGTAGATTGAATCTTGTCTTGCACCCCTCTTAGTGTTCTTACAGACCCATGAGACTTTTATTATAACGCTGATATAATCTGAAACATATTCCTGTAAAAGCTGTGCATTTTTATTTAGCATATCTTTATCGGCATATTGTAATTTCTATTACTGTTTTACCATGCAAAAACAGGCTGCTAAGCAAAGCTAAAGCAATGAAGCAGAAGAGTCCTAGATTTCAGCATGGCTACTGTAGTATCCTAGATATTATCAAAACCAGTTTCAGAGTGTTATTGCCAGCCGTAAGGCAGAGAAAGCAGGCATTTTTCTGGCTGAACTCATAATCCTTGAAGTTCGAATCATCTCTTAAAGATCTATTGAGACAACATTTCATTATTATGTATCCCATTAAGAGAATATACTACTAGTATATGTAGGATAAGTTTTCTGCTAATGTACAGATTTAAAATGTTTCGTGAGAATAAATCAATACCTTAAAATGAAACCCAAACCTCAGAACAACAATTTCCTTTGAGACATGGCTTGTTCAGGATGATTAATGACTCCTGGTGGTATATCACACTTAAGCCTATATAAATCTGGATTGCCACAGTCTTATTGTGTGATATGTCCTGTGTCCCTCCCACGCCACTGCCACATGCCCATTCCCTCTGGCTTCTGATGGTGGCACATGCATGGTTTCCAGCTGGATCAGCTCCCCGAACTGGCTCACTGTGGGATCATGTGAGCATCTGTATACATACACAGGAATGGGCAGAAGCTCAGAAGCAGCAGCAAGGGTAGGGCTGTGCCAGCCCAGACTTAGATTGATTTAAAATGTTTTAGATAAATACCCTTTTGAAACGTCACTCATTTGGAATATATTATCTTCAAGTTTCTGCTGAGGCTGGAATTTTATAGTTGAAATGGATTTTAGATTAAGCAAAGAATTTGCAAAACAATAGGAGAGAGAAAAATTGTAGCATGAGTCATAAGCATCAGACCTTCCACCACCATATGCTTAGAACTGCTGAAATCCTGTGGATTAGTTAACAGCGTAACTGTAGTTTCCAGCATGTAATCAGCTACTATGTCCATTGTACTGTCAGTTTGTTTGAATAAAAGAACCAGTTTAGTCATCAAAACTTAGTATAAAACTCTGTAGTTTATGACCACTTTTTTGGACAACATAGCTTAGATGATAGGCTAAATTAAATGCTGATGTTTAAGTGTTTACTGGTTTTGTATGTTGTTGTTTATTTGTCATAACATGTGACATGCTGGGCACATCACAAAACACAAAAAAGTGTCTATTACTTTGGAAATTCACAATGTAATGACTGATAAAGGAAAGGGAGGAGGTTATAGTGTATCAAGGCATTTGTATTAAATGCCAAATAAAAAGTGGAGTGATTGTAATAGAACATTGGCTGGGGTGCAGGACTTGCAGTCCACCTGTGCTGGCTAGAGGGAACTGCCAGGTTAAAGCTGAGGATTGTAAATGGTCTGTTCAGAGGTCACTGAAATTGCAGATGGCTTAACTGAGTGTGTAATAATTTTAAAAAAAAAAAAAAAGGTGGTACGTGGAATCAGTCATAACTCTGAGGCAGCTACAGTTAGAATAAAATCAGAATCTGGAGAAACCAACTGCTTTTTAGCTGACTTGAAATATGTCCTGACCTTTTCATTTCAGTTTGAAACATGAGCTTTCTTAGTTATCATAGCACAATAATACTTACTGTAAAATTGAGTTAAATCTTTATTTTTGCAATTGCTTTTCTTGACTGCTTTGACATTTAGTGACAGAATCACAGGATAACAAATACTGCTTAGAGGCAGCAAAGTGGCAGTAAGTATCTAGTAGATGTGGAGCATTTTGATTGGTCTTTCTCTGGTTTTCCTTGTCAACCATATTTATCATTGAGAAGCTCAGAAGTCTTCTGCAAAGCTTCTACAAGATTTTGATTTCAAAATGTCTCCTTGGAGTAATTTTAATGTTGAACTTCAGATGGGACTGTAAAGGATTTCTGCCTAGATTTATTGTTAGATCATTTCCTAAGCCTCCAGTAACTCATATCTGTTACCTATGAGCATGCAAAGCTCTGTGGCAGTTGGCCACATAGACTTTCTCAGAAGCAGAGATCTATGGAAATGTTTGCCTTCCAAGCCAACTTGACCTTCTGAACTGGCTTTTGAGGATTGGGAAGGGTTTTCTTACAGCTTGGCTTCCAGGCAGCTAGCTGTCCCCATTATCCTGCCTGGTGGACTGCAGCAGTTGTTGGAAACTTGGAAAAACCTTCCATTCATAGGACTTGACGCCCACTGGTGTGTAACAGCATCAGATGACAAGTTCATTGCTTGCCAGGACGTTGCTTAGCTCTTCTATAACTCATCAAGCTGGCAGTTTGGCATCCTTGAGAACAAACTTGGAAACACCAAAGCTTATTGTCTTCAGAAGTGAAATACTGAATTCCACACCCATCCTCTTCCAAAACCACGTTTTTGTCTAAATCAAGACATTTTCTTAAACACTGGTGTTTAACCAAATTGATATTTCTTTTCATGAATTTTCTGAATAATGCCATTCAGAAATGGCATTATTCACAAAAGAGATTTTTCTCTTTGTACATTTGAGAGGATAATGTAGCCAAACTTGGAATTTAACAAAATCTAGAAATGTTTCTCTGCATTGAGTAGTAAATCATTAGTTTGGGCAACTTTACATGACACAGTTCTGAAGACTTTGTTATCAAGTAGTGTATCTGCATTGGCAAAGTGAAATGTGTTTACATTTTCTCTGGAACTTAGAATTTTTGTGACTTGTGGAGGGCTTAAAAGCTATCATCTCAATATTTAACCACTTAAATACTTCTTCTCTCAATCTGCTCCCTACTCATCATTGCGGTATCCCTCCCTCGTTTTTAGTTTTATGTCGCTCTTTCCCATCTCTTTATGTTTCTTTAGCTTATCTTGTGTGGAGAACAGAAAGCAAATTAAAGCTAGGATTACATCTATGGTGGCACTGCAGCCTGGTAAAGCCCGACTTCTCACCCTTTACTGGTAATTCATTTCCACTTCTGCGCTGCCTCCTGTGTTGTGCCAGCACATGTGTTTGTGCAGCCGCGTGGTGAACCGAAGCAGGGAAGTGATTCAACCGGAGAAGGAAAACCCTGCCAAAAAAGACCAACTGCCAGCATAAAGCAATGTTGTCTTGGGTGGTTAGGCTGGCATAGGAACAAACAGCTGGGGGAGAAAAGGTAGGAGTTAAGTTCGTTCTTTTGCTCAGAAAAAATATAATGGAGCCACAAGCCTAAAAATTAAGGGTTTGCCTAAAAATAAATGATACATAAATTCAGGGGGGAAAAAACCCACATGGGCAGGTGTAATTAAAAATGATTGCCACTTAGTAGTGCATATTCTTGTGTTTGTTTCAAATCCTTGTGTTGATTTAGCCCATGTCAGTTCCTTACTAAGTTAAATTAAATCAATAAAGTATTCTTGAGTAAATAAAGCATACCCTTATGAAGGATGATGATGAGGCTTAGGCAAACTACTTGATTGCTGAAGTTTAGCTTACTGCAACAAGGTTTCCCGATGCAATTTCTGGAAGCCAGTAGGTTTGCAGGTTGCAGCCTCTTTTAGGAACACTTCAGAAGTTGATACTTGACATACAGGTGTGTCAGTCACTGGCTGAACTTTGTGCAGCCCATGTATACTGGGGTCAGCCAGCTGAACCATGCTAGCAGGTTGTCAGTGTTCGTATTTATGACCGCACTGCTCTATTGACTCAGCTTTCGGTCTATCGGGGTAAATGAGGAGAAGGATTCCTTATGGATCAAGTATTTGCTATCAGTTTTTCCACTTATTTTTCATTTTTTTCTCTAGTGCTAGAGACAAACTTGCAACTACACAATCGTTTGCTTGCACTACTGTGTGGCTTGCAGATAATAGACTTAAGATAGATGTAGCAACTTGGAAAGTATTCTCAAAACGGTTATCTGTAAGGATGTAATCCAGTCTAGCAGCTTGCTCCTGAGCACTCTGCCCTTCCCCTTCCTCCCCACCCATGTTGGTGCTACCACCTCAGATCTTGGTCAGCTGATTTAACTCACTCACTCGGCAGAACACGAACCTGGCAAAAGTAGCTATTTTTCTGCTGTGTTAGTGAGTTGATGGGCACAGAAGAGGAAGCAGAACTGCATGGCTGTCAGCAAAGGCAGGGAAAGGAGTGAATCCTCAGTCTTTCATCTGTAGCAACAGCATTGTGTAACTTCACTCTTAATGATACAGGTAACACAGATAAGGAGCATTGCTTATACCATTAACGCTGCGTATGTGTAGAGTATCTAACTGTAGGCCTTTCGTTGCAAAGGCTGTCTTCTGTGCTGTCACCTGTAACGCTGAAACAAAGCTAAGACTGTTAGCAGTCCTAAAGTTACTGGAATTAAGTGATTTCTAGATGATAATTAATGGTAAAAATTAGGAAAAAGTTAGAGAGTATATCATGCTCAGGAGGAACCTGATTAAGGTTGCAGTCAACTTTTCTGAAGTGAAAAAGCAAGCCAAGATGTATAGTAACATTGGCAAACTCTCTGAAGTGCAGATAACCAGTGAAACCCAAACCAAGGATGCTCAAATTGAGTTTTTGTTGAATAACAGGGTAGAGGAAGAAGTGGTTATTACAGAGTATTTCTTTTACCTTCATTCTGTGTGTCAGAGAATTCAATTCACTCTTCAGTAGGCTGCTTTAGCATAGGAGAGGAAGAAGTCTCCTCATAGGTACTGTCATCTGTTGTGAAGGGAGAGCAAGACAACTTCTGAGTTCCAGGTGTGTCCTCTGGAAGGGGGGAGGTTAGATAGCGTGCCCCCTCTTGCCCGCGTGGCGGGGGCTGTTTGGCACACTGTGCTTTCAGGGCACTCTTGGCTTTAATGATCTGTGCCCGAGCTGCTGGCCGTGTGGTAAACCAGATCAAGAAACTGGTTCAGGTTTAAAATCTCTATAAAATAAATGAGAGAATATTCATGACACAGTTCTCTCCATTGTTTGGCATCTTTTACTACTCTGTGCTGTGGGAGTGGTCTCCATGCATCTGCCTCTTCTTGCTTACAGACAGGTTATTAGTGCTCAGATCGTAGCCCAAGAGCTCCTGCTTTGGTTTCAGATGATTAGAATAGAATTCCAATTTGTGTCTTCCTCCCCTTTGTTTTTCCCTGTCAGTTTTTACCTAATTAGTACACTGTACATAGCCAAGCTGCAACACAACTGTAAGCTAGTGCATGGTTCATAATTCAAAGAGGAAAAAAATACTTTATCTTACAAACCAATAGCTTAAAGACTTTTCGCTAAAAGGGGAAAGGACCCTAATGCGTGTTCTTGATACTTTCTGCAATTGATTTTTACTGTGAAGCATGAACCTTTAGTTTAAGTGTAACTTCTGAAACTCACAGTGTTGTGATAGCATTAGCTACCATGGCTTCTGTCTTCTGCCTTTCTGCTGTAACACATAGATGTAAGCTATATAAGCTTGCAAGCCCTGTTACAGCCAACAATTTGCCATTGTTTTTTATTCTGTTGGTTTCCTACAAAAAAGGTTCTCAAACTGTAGTCAGCAAAAAAATATATTGAACAGCTTGTTTTAAAATGCAGAATTTGAGTACATGTGACAGTCTGTGTGAAACTAGTCAGTCTACATGAAACCAAGTGACCTGTTAGATCATTTTAAAACAAAGTTTAGGAAACAATCCTATCCAGGTCACGTTCCTTCTCAGCCCTCTGGCATGGAGGAAAATGCTGACAAGTATGATGCTTTTATTCAGAGCAGTATCTCGTAGAGGAAAAAGAACTTCAATTCAATATGTGTACACAGATTTTCAACTCTTAAGTACTGTCTTCTTGAAAGATCAAGGAATAATCAGTTTACTTCCTTACATAAGGAAAATGACCTCTACATCTCTTAAATTGCAAAGGAAAAGAGGATTTATGGTTACCTTAGTATACATTTCTAAATATTTTTACTTGTTAAGTAGCTGTTTTCACAGTGGTATGCGCTTTCCTGTGTATATAAATTTTGTGTAATGCTCAAAATTCTGTGTGGAAACGGGTCTGAGCCTAAAAGAAAATAATGGAAGTTACTCTTTCAGCCACACTTCTCAGAACCCAGCAAGGTACATGCATTCACGTATCTGAAAAAGATAAAGGGAAGGGAGGCTGCATGAAACCAAACGGAACTGTTAAGCTGCAGCAATACCAAACTATCAGTATTTTAAATAAATGGTTAAAATAAATTCCTGTCGGTTACTGCTGGACTATTTAAAATTCCCCTAGGTTTAAAAGAAAAAAGGAGAAGGAATTTTAACCAGCTCACTTGATAGAAAAATGACCTGCAGATGGGGTTGAGAGAATAATAGGCGGCAGATTACAGTGGGAAAATTGTGGTAGAGCGGCAGCTCAGACTGATACATTTATGCAGAGTGCGTAGCGGAGAGATGTGAAGAATTCCCTACTGCAAACGTTGTGGAGCACCAGCATAATACACTCATTTTATTTCCGCTGACTGCTAATGAACCGTAGCTGTTCATAGCAGTATTACGTTTATGAAGCCATATGCCGAAAAGTTTTAAAATATTGGAAGTATTACATAATGTGCAGATATCAGTGGGTTTTCTTCCATTTATGTGCATATTTTCAAGTACACTCATATGTGGAAAACCTAGTGTTTTCTCCAGTCTTTTCCTGCTTTTTTCCCCTAGTTCCCAGAGTCCTGAAATGTATTCAGTAAATACTGGATTTTATTAACACTTAATATAGTCTACTGAAAATGCAAAAATTGATTTTTTTTCCCCCCCAAACCCTCAAAACTCTGCCAAATTAGAGGTATTTTATGAAGATGGCAAAAATTTTACAGCCACCAAAATTCAATTATAAAGTGAATTCTGAAGCAGGACAGCTTGGTTGTGATATGGTAGCACTGGAAAAATCTTTTTTTTCCTCTCCTCTGTCTTACTCTTGGGGAAAATCTGAAATATACTTGCTGCAGCTTAACAACAAAAAAATATTGAGATTGCTTGGGCAGACTACAAAAATTAAAATGTTATCATGAATGACACCTGCAGGTAGTTTTCATTAAATAATGCAAACTGACATTTTTTAATGCACTATACAGCATTTATGAGCGCGTTTTTGATCTGAAGAAATATACGCTAATGGTGTACGTGTGGAATATGTTTCATGTGTGTCTCCTGTGGGAATTTTCTTTTTTTTATCGTAGACTCTTTGGTATTTGAGAGATTGGAGGTTAGAAGTGGGCAGTTTCTCAGAAATGTTAATAGAATACATTTTGTAGCAGCAAATGAGCAATATCAGTCTCTAGAACTACCGAGCCTTTTGCACTCCCACTTGACCTTGTGTAGAAGCTTACAAAAGAGAGGAAAACTCTGAATGTGTGTGTGCAGAGCCTGCCATGGGTATATTTTGAGGCATTTCTTAATACAAGATGTTTACCCCAGGGGGACTGTACTTTGTAGTGACCTTATCTGACCTCAGCTGGAACTCATTAAATACTCCTTTAGCAAAGAGCAGTTGCAATGAGCTGTTTCCTACTGTAGTGCTAGCGTACAATCGGGTAGTAGTAAGCTAAGAAAAGCAACTTCGCCTCTAACAGGTTGCTCCATAGTGTTTCAGTGCAGCAAATAGTGGACCTGAGAGCATCGCAAGTCTGAGAGGAGCCTGTTTTTTGGAGACTGACCAGTGTGCTAGATCAAAATGCCTTCTCAAATGTTTTGTGAATAGCTTGTACTTTTGGAAGCGAATAAAAAAGATCCCAGCTGGCTTTTAATACTGCAGAATAAAAGTAAGTGCCAGGTATTACACTTAAAACTTTAAAAGAATACATTCTTCATCTTCCTCTACCACCACCAACTACCCATTTATTTGCAATCTGTTTCACTGCCATTATTTCCTTTCTTTCCTTGCTAAATAGAAATACAACTAGAATACAAAGTCACATTAGTATGCTGCCTCTAGCATGATTGTCTCTGTAGATGGGGTAGAAGTTACAAAATGCAGTCAAGTGCTTATTTGAGGGGGAAACAGCACACATTATTTCAGCTCTGTAAAGCATGAAGGCACAGAAAAATAATTTGATTTCTACTACAAATCTTAAAGATTTTTTCCCCTATTTTAAGTCCCCTTTTAATAATGCTTGAACAGGTCTGTTGCTTGCAAATATGTAGCATCACAGTGAACCTTCATTTATTTTCTGTGTTTTTTCCCCTGAAAAATTTTCTCTACCTTTAAACATGCCTCTCTGTTCTCACTACTCTAAAGTTCTTTCACCCTCTTCTCAAAAGCATCCAAATATGACATGCAGTCTAATTTGAAAAGAATGCAAAAGGGGGATGCAGGGCAGAGAGTTGGAGGTATGGAGCAGCATCCACTTGGAATGATTACGTACATCAGGACACTTTAAACTGTAAGACAGGCTGAGGAAGGCCTGTAAAAGAAAACACAAATCATAATGGCATGGGAAAGAGTAAATATAGGTGATACAAAGGAATATGTTTCTTAATCTGTTTTCTCTTCCCCCCCACCCCGACAAGAACCTGGCAGCTCAAAACAAATGCACAAAGGTACTTCAGACAAAGCTGTTAAGCTCTGGAATGTCCTTCACAGGATGTTGTGCATACAAAATTGTAAAGGGGTTCAAAAGGTAATTGGATAAATTTATGAAGGAAAATTCCATGCAAGACTATCAAGTACAAAGATGCCATTTCTTTCTCAGGAAGTCTCTAAGCTGCAAATTGCTGGAGATCGGGAGAGGATTTGGAGAAAGTGTTGCTGTTTATGCCTTTATGCTCTGGGCTACCGCCAGAAGCAGACTAATGGACAAGCTGGACTTTTGGTCTGATCTGCTAGGCTGCTGGCATCTTGTAAACCATTTTTGTCCTCTCCAGGGCTTTTCTTGGGGTATTTATGACCCTTCTGCTCTTCTTTTCAACATCTTTGATATTTGGCAGCTTTGCTTAATCTGCAGTTTGTTACCTCTGTTACTTCAAATGTAATCTGCTGAATCGTATCATCCCTTCTTAGATGAAGTCTATTATGGTCAGTTAATACTTACCACAAGCTAATAATTTGTCCTGCGCAGATGGAAGACTTTTACTTTTCCATGACAGTTGACTCCTCTGTCCCTAAATTTGTGTTTAGGAGTAAAATGGTTGAAAAAGGAACTTGTTACTTCAGCTTTTCCAATTTAGAGTTTTATTCTAAACTAATGTATAATAAAATAATTTTCTAGAGGAGCATTTAACAGATTTCTCTATAGCTTTTGTAACTTTAATAAAAGCATAACATTCACTGAGGTCATTTCACCCTGGACAATTTCTTTGGCTAACTGATTCATGTCACTTTGGCCCTGTTGTCTGCACCAACCTGTCAAATAGCTTCTGTCCAGCAGCAGTTCTTATTTTTGATCCAGGATTCCCCCCTTACTGCTGTTACCTATTTCCTCCTCTCTGTTTATTCCCAGTGAATTGTTTCTCAGGTGTGGGTTTTTAGCTATGTATGTTATGAAGTGATTCCTTTCTCATTACTGTTTTGATAGTACTTTACTCCCCTATTTTAACTTTGTCTCATTTTTCTTTAACTGAAGGTTTCAAATAACCATTTTTCTCTGCAAGAGAGTTTAGAATTAAAGCTTGTCAGGTTCTTCCTTTTCATACAAGTTCCTATATAAACACAAGTGTATAACTCTTAGATTAAGCTTGATACTAAACTTCAGTATCACCCTTTTAATACATTTTTTGAGAAAATGCTCAGTCCTATTTAGAAGCATGAAGTGATGCTGCAGCTAAACTGTAAGTCTAATGACAAGTCAGAACTAGAGTAATACTTGCTGCATATTGTCTGCTGTCCTTGCCTGTTTCTGTATTGCACAGTACCAACTGTTTCCAGCTTGCAGCTGGTTTATACAGCTCAATCTGTGTAGCTGCCAAAACCACTTAATGCCCAACCTGTCTCTAGTAAGAGTTTAAAGAAATTATCTTCTGTTTCTTCAGTGTTTTAAAAGATGGCGATGCTTAGGATTATGATCCAATATTTCCCTGGTGCGTTCAATTTGTATGCTGTGGCGAAGTGGTTAAACAGTTGGTTTTAAACAGCGCAGTGCTATGTCGCACGCACTGGAGAAAGGACAGGACAGTGCAGGTCACATGCAAAAGAATTTTGGATAACTTTGGGGGAAAAAACTCGAACCATTGAACACTCTCTGAATTTTGTGTCATTTAAATCTCTAGTATGTATCTTAATATTTCAGAAATGTTAGGTGCTACCTGAAGTTCTCTATTACAACTCTAGTTTATTTCCATCATTATTTTTAAACTGCAGTCAGAACAAGAAAAAGTGCCTTAAAATACTTCAGGGGGGGAGAGAGATAGCAGAGAAAGAAATCACAAAGCCTCTTTCTGATGCTGTCAGACCTTTGCTGCGGGGTGTTACTCACTCCGAGTGCTGTTTTGCCTTAAGGTGGCTTTTCAGCAAATAATACTAGTTTTGCTAAAGTTGTCAGTGTTCAATTAGATTTTATATTCAGAGCACTGTAACTTTGACCTGTCTTCAAGCTCTGCTTATACTGTTGACTGACCTTACAGTTCTGGTCATTTTAACTGAGCTGATGTTCGTTTTCTGACATTATCTCACTAATTCAATGCCAGGAGTATTTGTTGCATTTCTTGTCTTCTGGGTATTCCGACCAATTCAGTTTGCTTTCTACTGTCGTTTCTTGCTTTAGGTTTACGTACTATATTAGTGCCTTTCTCAACTGCAAGGTCAAATGGTGCTTCACTGAGAAGTCAAAATGTGTGGATTGGCTCTTGTCACAAACTTAATTTAACCATCACTTATGTTCTTGGAAGTACTCCGTTTCTGATCAGTTTCATTTATCTTAATACCTGCTTTTAAGTAAAACTTTGAGAAATTATAGCAATACATGGAAGATATTTTAGCATAGTCTTTTGAAAATAATTTTCCTAAAGATCAGTGTGAATCCTTGTCTAGACCAGACTTAAAACAATAGTGTTATGAAATGTCGAAGCTGGTAAAACTTAAAAAGAAAAGGAATTTTGACTAATGGCTCAGGTATGTGGCTTAACACTTAAGTACAGATTGCATTTCTGACTTTAGCGATTAGAAAAAATCATCTAAAGCATTTCTCTATAGCTTCCTGCTGAATTAAGTTTTCTTTGTCTGGCCATAGCTGTGGGAAATGCTCAGTGTGACACATCTCTGGAATTTTCCAGCTTTGCCCGGGATGCTGTTCACACTCCACTTGCAGCCACGAGCCCTCTCTCCCAGGGCATGCTGGCTTTCTGGGCTCAAATGATGCTTTGTGTTAAAGCTGAGTCAGTTTTCGGGGCTAAATACTTCCATGGCAATCCACATTGAGAAGGGTAGTTTCAGTGTAAGTGAATCTGAAAACTGTGTGTTTGACAAGCCAGGAAAATGGCAGCATTGAAAAAGTGAGATTCCATTCTGACAGAGCCATCGAGGTCATTCCTAAAAATACATAATTCAGAATTGCTGCTTTTTTTTTAACTTTCTGGTTTAACAACACATCATGTACTATTTGCAATCCAGTATCAATCTCAAATATTTTTCTTTTGTTTTTTGCTTTTCAGTTTTTCCCACCATATGAATTGTTATGGATTTTTTTTATTGCCATCCACCATAATTTTTACAGGAATTTTATAATTAACTAGTGAATGCTCTGATAAAGTCTGTGCTAAGGGTCAGTCAAAATATACACCAGCTTCCTATATATCAGCTTCCTGACGCATTACTTCATGTCCTGAATGTTGGTGACGTGTTTGCTTGTCTGCGATTTGATTCAAGGGATACATACGCAGGGTCAACAGAGATGGATTCTCTATATTAGTGAAAGCAAAGAACAAAACGCACAATGAATCAACAATAGTACACATGCATACAGCATAAGTGACGGTCAGTCCCTACGAGTTAAATGGGTTGCAGAGCGCTGCATTAACCTGCTGTCCTTTCGAAAGTGATATGTTCAAGAAGGAGGTTTTACAATTCATATTGTGTTTATTTTGGTACTCAAATTGAGCTGCACAAAAGTTCTTTCAAGTACACTGGTGTTGGGTACTGTCTGTTTGCTTTTGTCTGTGGTATTAACCTATCCAGCAGGCTTAAGAGAAACCCTCTCCTCAGGAAATTCATTCTGCAACATTTTATATGAATAAATTTCATACGGAGAATGCTGTGCATGCATTCAATCTGCCAGTTTCTCTTCATATCACAATTCAGTAAGATTTTCTGATAACCTTTGTTGTGCATCCATGAGTGTTTGGTCCTGTGGGGAGGGTATTTGAAGCTGACAGTCACAGTCTGAGGCAGCATGTTAATGGTAGGCTTGCTTGAGATGCAGCCCTGGAGTTATATCTGGAGTTATACAGTGCCATTTCACATCTTTCTTTGTTGAATTGAAACCAGGGAATCAACATTATGTATTCAAGAGCAAGAAAAATGGTATTTGCAACAGGGTGTAATTTTATTTTTATGGTCCCAAGCATTCTTTTGTTTGCAATTTTGGCTAAATATATTCATGATGCCTTGAAAGAGGGGTATACATAGAGGCATGGGGGGGTATAAATTGCTTTTTGTTGTTGTTGTTTGTAGCTTATATAAATGTATATATTCTGTAAAGATCAAAGGTGACCTGAAAAGAGGGTTTGTAAGAGATTTTTTTTCATCCAAATGATATTTTTTAAAATACAAAAGATGGGGGAGGGAGAAATTTTAAGTTTGTTGTCTCAAACAGACTTCAAAGTTCTTACTTTCACAAGAGATCTTATTTTTTACCAGATTTGCTAATAAGCTAGTGAAGTATGTGCTAACAAAAGCAATGTTAAGTATTTTAATAAAAATCTCTCCTCCTAGTTGATCATGCATGCATGCACTCTGTGGTTAATTCATGAATTCTCCTGAGATATTCCAGGACACTTTTTTTATAATATTATTTGAAAATATACTTGGTTTTTCTTTTAATGTAAATCTTCTCAGGTCTACTTTATTTTTAATTTTTTGTTTGCCTATAAAATTTATAAAAACAGTGCTGTCATAATCTAACTACTGCTTCTGAAACCACCTTTAAAGTCTGCCTTGCATGGTCTGTCAACTCAAATTATTGCATTTGCATCTTTTTTGTAGAGCCTGTGCAAGTAAAATATCTTTGTCTACTACTTTACCATAAAGTTCAAGGGAGAAGATAAGCCGATTTGTTCATGACAATTTTGAAATACTGCTTAACACATTTATTTAAAACAAAAAAAAAATCTATTATGATTGAAAGGAAGGGGTGGGAAGAAAATGGCAAATCCCAGTGTATGAAGCTGTAGAAGTCTTTTCAAAGTCTCTGTATTTAAGAAACTTTAAATGATCTTGTTTAAACAAGGAATTAAGACTTTGGTCAGGGAAGGCATGGGCTTTAAATTGTATCAAACAGAATCAGAAAGGTCATGAGAGATGATAAGGCATGTGTCTCAGATATGATTTCTAGAGTTAAATGCAATTATTTTTTTTTTTGCATGTGTGGAGAAAGTTATTTCCCGTATTGATGTAACTCAGGGGAAATTTTTAAAAATCCAGTTAATTTCTCAGATTCTTCAAATTTACACACATACAGACATTATTTGATGGCAGTTTAACGTTGTCTATATTTGTTACCTTTTAAATAGCAACATGGGAAGGGCAAAGTATTTATTTGCAGGGGGAAAAGGAAGAGGATCATAATATTATAAATCAAAAAGAAAAGTAGTGTTCTTCAGCTATTAAAAACATAAGTATTTTGTGTTCATACTTAAAATGTGTTTGCTTTATTAAAAAAAAAAAAGTTTTATGAGATGATTTGGAGAAACCTGGAAGAAAAGTCTTTCTCTATTAATCCCCCAAAAGTTAAGGTTGTGCCATTCTTGTGCAAGTAGGCAAATGCTTCTGCAGAAAGACTTTAGAGAAAAATATCAGAACAAGTTAAAGCCACAAGGATTTTTGCCATTCTTCATCAGTGTCATGTGCCCTGCCATATGCTACAGGCAGAAGTTGTCCCACCACCATGAAGAAGTGCATGGTGGTAATATGTATATCTGCACATATAAGTGAACAAATATGTTTTAGGAGGGTTATATAGAAAGATTTAAGCTCAAGAAGCAGCAGGCTAGTAAAGCTAAGGATTGCAAAGCATGTTGTACTTTTGGGGTTTTTTCTTTTTTTTTTTAAACTGATGAATGATCTTGCCTGGGATGACTGGTATGTGTACAAACAATACTGCTGTGTTAACCCACTTTTAAAAGGTGTAGTAGAGAGACACAATTTCATATGTGTATATAGAAACACACAGTGTTCAGGACTTATGGAGGTGAGTACAGGATAGATTCTGAGGTACTTTTATTAAAAAGAAAGTCTAAAGTCCATGACTCTTGTATTCAAAAACTTGTAATAATTGTATCATGTATAAAGAAAATCACTCAAACTCTGCCACTATAATTCATCAATGTTCCTCCTCCTCTTAGCACTCCCCTTGCTTATCTTTTGCCAATGAGATGCTGCAAGGAAATATTTCTCTGCATTTCTTTTGCTTCTGTCAATCTATGATAATGATGATCTTGAAACTATTCTGCAGTGGCAACTTGTAGTACTTCAGTAAACTGTGGCTTTTGTCAGATAAATTGCATTGGTAAAAATTTTCTTGATCCCTAAAACCTTCATTTATCTTCCCAATAAAAATATATAAAAATACATATTCTTCCCCTTTAATCTGTAAAACACAGCATATGATGTGGTTTCTTTGTTGATTTTTAGAGATAATTTTTAGCCTGTCAAAGACCTTCTGTCTCAACAACTAAACAAAGATTTTTAAGTAGATAATAAAGTGCAGCTGCCAGATTAACAAAGATAAGAAACTGGAAGGGGAGGATCTCACAGATGGTTCTAATAAAACTCGGTGAACAGCAAAGGAGTGTGGTGGTGGGTGGGGGAGTGGCTTGACATTCAAATTGTAATCCCAGTGCAAGTTTTGGGTTTAGTTTGTGAAAGTTGCGTAAACAGCTGTTTGAGGGTTTGGGGTTGGGTGGGGTTTTCATTGTTGCTTTCAATTTTTCCTGTTGCTATAGTACTGCTGATTTTTCCTCCTACTTGTATACCTATGTCCATATTGCTACCTGAGGCTTGTATTGCCATGCCAAGAGTCCTCCTCTAGAAAGCTGCATTCAGATACTTGTAAGATTTTTGTGAATGTGAAATACCAGTAAAAGCCTAGATTTTCAGTAACCATTGAGATAGGAAATTTTTCTTGTTGCTACAGCAAAGAACAGTAAAAATGATGCAGTAGACTTCTGTTGCTTTATTGACAGGTGCTGCTCCTGTTCCTGTCTTCTATTCCATAGCCTCCCTTGCAGGACTGTACAGCTCTTTGTGAATTTAGTAAGTTCCATTTGGCTAAGCTTGAAACTCTCTTCCAAGCTTTAATAAACCATGTGTTTCTTTAATCTGTAAGAAGTTTGTACTACATGATTCATTCATAAGGACGGATGACTAGTACCTTCTGTCTTCTTTCTGCTAACCTTCTCCTCTTATTAAATAATAGTAGGTCTGTAATATTAGGCCAAAAATTAATGAATAAAAATCACAGTAGGAAAGATGCAGCTGAAGGCCTGGCTAGTCCCTGGTGGTCTCAGAATTCAATCACTAGTTCTTCTTGACATGACTGGGCTTTTTTTGGTGGGAGGATGAGGGTAAAAACCCAATGGTTTTGGTTTTAACCATTTCAATTCCAACGTGCCGTGTTTAATATCCTGATGTTCGTTCTTAATCTTGGTAGCTCGTGGCAAGGTATTTTATTTGGTAAAACAAAAAATGTTCCCAATGCATACACCCGAGCTGATGTCACCTCCAGGTACAGTTGGCAGGTTTGTGTTCTAGAAAACCAGTTTGATCACAGTGAATTGTTTCCAACTTTTCAGGATGGCTATTACAGCTGTAAGATGTAGTATTTTCTGTTCCGTTTAGGGTCAGCTGGATGTGGTCGCAGAATGGTAGGTGGATGTATAGTCAGAGTTTGGTTTTAACCTACGTGTGGATGATCAGACTACAAGAAAGATAGCTGGTGGTTCTGGGCAGAGAACCTTATTTTCACCTCATTTCCAGAACCAAAGCAATTAATGCCTTTATTTTTTTCTCCTCCTCTTGCTAATCTTTCCTTTCTTCAATGAAAAGAACAGTGTTCTGAGAGTACACAGACTGTCAACCTACACAGTAGCCCTTTGGGATGTGTCTTCATCTTGTGGTGTTAAAAGCTTTCCAAATCAGTAGTTCACGAGTAGCAAATCCTTCAAATGCATGAGTAACAGATACTTGTTTTTAAGAGTCCTTAAGCATGACCAAGTCTTTAAGTACTTCCTTTCTCTCCATGAATCAGTTCTATTTTAAATGGTATATTCATGCTATATTTAATATTTTAAAAAGTGAAACAGTTTTGACTTTTAAACTCCTTTTTTCTGAGTCTCTTCTTCTGCGCATCTATGAATTTATATTAAAAACATCTGGAAAGGAAGGCACATTCCCTGTACTGATTCATTCCCTTTCTCTCCTTTAAGAGTGGATGTAGTCTATCTCAGCATTTCTTCACCCAAGGAGACAATTTTGAAGTGAAAAAGTTATTACTCTCTGAAAACAGAACGCATCCCTTTATTACTTGATCAATGGTTAGGTAATGCCACTTTAAAATGCTATCACCGGAGCAGCTGTCCACGTGTACAGTAATAATTAACAGCAATATCCCCTCACACTTCAGAGGGAGCTCTAGGAATTCTTGTCTTCAGATCAGTATTTTCTGTGCTCAGTGATTCTTGCAGCCTCTTTGGCAAAGCTGATGCACATCCATTGTGTGCGGGAGGCCTGTGAAATTTCATTGAAGGAAACCCCATGGTTTAATGAAATGCTTTGGTTATTGATATTGACCCTGGGATATTGTGTTATGCTTTGCTGATACAGTCAATTTGGAAATAATCTGTTTCCCCTCTCTTTACTGTATCATGCAAAAAGGATAACCTAACATGCATATTTATAATTCTGTATTTTTACAGGTTTTTGTGTCCAAGATATCAATATGCTGATACACTAAACAGCATAAATGTTGCCAGAACCCTGCTAGCTTGGCAAACCTGATAGCCATCTGAAAGCAAAGAGTAGTTCTTATGATAAAAATCAGGCAATGTACAGAATGCTAAAGTATCACCAGTCATTCACAGCCCATGAAAAGTCAATGTTAATAGGAAAAACATTTCCCAAACCATGGCTTTCCTTCCTTGTGGATTTGCTTCAGTTTTTGCCTCCTTACACAGTCAGCAATCATAACTTGTATGGTAGTTTTTGAAATGTAGACTTCCTGTTACTAATCTTGTAATTAGGTGCCCTTTTATTCATGGGCTGTCACTCAGATTGACAGGACAGACAGTTCCCAGGGTTGGCAGTTGCTAGAAAGTAGGGGATGTTTTGCAGAAATGGCTCGTGATTCATTTGTTTAGCATTCCTCGCCCTTTGTTTTGTGAGGACAGCTTGTATAGGACTGAGTCACATGGCAGCTCTTTTCATACTGAGTTTCTACTGCCTGCAGCCTCTGTGGAAAACCAAGGAGAAAAAAAAAAAAACCCAGGGATTTATCTACATCTTCATTTAGTCCATGCACATTAATTGTCTAATTAATATGGAGTAGCAGCTAAAAGGAAGGATTTCATGTCATCTTCATCAATTAACTTAAAATGTTGTAAATTAATCTATAGTACTGAGCACTGAAACTAAGTAAATATTGCGTGGTCAGGGTTTGTGTTAGGGTTTGATCCTTTTTCTTTTTGAGTAGTAAATTACATTTTTTTTAAGTCAGTGTGCTGTTTGTGAGTACAGTAACAACTTTATATACCACTTGTTGACTTAGCTACCTTTTAATATGCAATATGCTTACGTTGGAGATAAAATGTTTTCTGTGGCATCTATAAAATATAATGCAATGGCAGCTTTAAAAGACACCTAAATGTTCCTCAGGAGCCACAGGACCACCTGATTTATATAATGCTGTGGTAGTGAATCTGTGCCATCTCCAGCTGTGCCAGGGCTGTTGGAGTGCAATTCTGGAAGGAAAGGCAAATGGCAACTGCTAGGGAAAGCCTGCAGAATTTTAGGACAGAAGTAAAAATGCCTGCATGCAACTAACTGAAATTAGAAAATGGCTGTAAATGTTGGTATTTTATTATAGTATTCCAGCTTATCAACATTTAAAGTAGCACAGTTAGAAATGTAACTGTGTTTGGCTTTGTTAAGATTTTGTTAGTTTTGTTTTTAGTTTAGATAAGTTCCTGGGATAACAGTCCTGGGAACCATGAGGATGTTATGTATGTTATCTGCTAGCCCTTGGTGAATTTTAGTATTGCCATACATTAAGTACTATTTCTACTGTTACTATAGTTATTTTAACTTAGACACAGATATGGCTGTGGCAATGTTTTCCTGTCTTGGTGTTTCCTGTAGAGATATGCCCAGAGGTGCCTACAATTTGAGAACCCGTGCTGCAGGCTGGTGGAGCTGTGGCCCCCTCCCCTAACCAGCTTCTTTAACTTGAGCATGCTCCCTAAATCTACAAAGTTCCCAGTCCCTTGCTCTTTTAGCCAGAAAAAAAAATATTCTGGAAGGCATTAAAATTTTACACAAACACATCACATTATCGAGAGACTTTAAATATATGTTCAATACAGCCGTTCCATGCCATGAAGTGTTTTCTGATCTCTCTGTTCTTCAGGGCTGTTTTTTCTTAATTCAGAGAACTCTATAATATGCAAAAATCTTTGCTGCTGAGTGAGGTGCTCAAACAATGAAGGACTGTGGTATTCTTGCACCACTCTTTCTGGAGGCTTTGCAGGACTCTGTTCTCCTTTCTTTTCTTCCCCTACATTGCGTTTCTGGCTAATCCCATCTGCAAAAGCAGATTGGTTGGTAACTCGCAGACAGGTTGGGAGGAGAACATTAAATCTTCTCCATCCGGAGTAAGCTCTTGACTTACCTCTAATATCTCCATTTAGATGATGAGCCACAAGTTGAAGTTTAAGACTAAATTAATGGCTATTCCTTTATCTGTCTTCTTTAGGAGGGTATTCACCCTTCTCATTAATTATGTTTTTAAGGATGTAATATGTGTTTTCTGTTATGATGGCTCTTACTTATCTCACCTGTTGCTGCTTATCTGCAAAGCTATTTCAGTATCTTCCTTTCAGATGTCCTAAATAATGTTTTTGTTGTGATAACCATTGTCAAGGCATTTAGCATATGCTGCTCAGCACTGGTGGTTTTGCTTGTCATGCTCACCAGTGCTGTCTTGGTATTGTACAGTCTGTGTATGCTCACCAGACTAGTTTCTTTTATTAGAAGTTATAAAGTGCTTTGCTCCATGTTATCTGTGGCTTTCATAATACAGATAATTTCTTTGGGCATTTGTGTTTACTTTCTTTTCGTCAACTTTGTCATCCACAAATGTGTTCATACTTGAAGTCACAGTAGCAGAATATGGGGGGAAGGAGGAAAAAAGGCAACCCACAAACAAAACCCAAAAAGAACTAGACAGCACACAGCTAAGAAGGAGGAAGAGAGTCTGGTGTGCCAGCTATGTAGCCAGAATTCTGAAAAGAATTCAGGTGTCTTTTTATGTGGCTCTTGCAGCATTTAAGCAATCAGGAGATCACTAAAGAAGGAAAATTAACAACAAATCACATTTAAAATTTGTTTGAAATAACATCATTGTCTGTCTTTCACAGAAAATGTTGCTGTCCTGACCAGCAGTCATGAAGAGAAGGGGGTGAAGCGAATTTGTCTGGAGAAGTAGGAATTTTTGAGATTTTCAGCGGGATTTATTGCCAGTAGCTGCAGAAGGTTTTGCAAAGCCAACGGTTGGTGTTAGAATGGATGAAATGCCTCAAACTTACATGGTAATGAATTTTTCTGGCATCTTTTTATTTCCTTAATACAGTATCATAAGATAATTTGTGTGGATTATGGGTACTGTTTTACTACTACCAGAGTTTAAACAGAGTAATCTTGCAAGAGACAAACATTGGATGAATCTGTAGTTTTGTGAGTTTCATTTATCAGCAAGAAGTCGGAATTTAGTATCTGGTGGTTTACTTGGTAGTTGAAATTTCTTCCTGAGGGTTCATCCTATCTCTTCATCGCTGAAAAACTGAATCAGATCTTGCTATTACTCTGTTAGTGACTGCGTTCCTACCGAATGCCTAGTAAAACCACAATTCAGAACAAGATGTAGAAGCATCTCTGTACCTGTTTTTAGTTACATGGAAAGTAATTTGTGTGACTTCTGAAACATACAAAAAGACATGCTTACGTAGTACACTATGGAGGTCGCTCATTTCGGCTAACAATCAACACTTCCTCAAAAATCTCTTTTCTTTTTCCATTTTCTTCCTTTTTTTTGCTGTTAGTTCTTACCCTGTTCTCTGCCCTTCATCCATTCATAATCAGGTATGAAACACCTAAAATACTTTTATCTTGAGACCTGTACTACATCTTCACCAGGTTAATGTACTAGTCAGGAATACAAAAATGTGCTACTTTTTAAAGTTAAAGTGGGAGTAGAAAGACCCTAGCTTCTCCTAGCTGACAGCTAGGCTGTGTCCCTTTGTAAAAGTGGGCAAAGTGTAACCAATCACTAAAAACAGAAGGTTTAAGAAGGGTGGGGGAATTACCACACCTTTAGTAGCCCCAGGTGATGATTTGATGTCTTTTGAGAGAAGAGAGTAAAAGGAGGTCTTCATGCACTTCTCAAAGCCTCACTGAACCTGTGTACAATAGAATTTTCCTTAGTTTGGTTACACTGATGGAAAACAGTAATGTAACTGCATATATCAAAAATTACACATCTCCACATATCTTCCATTTGGCATGAATCAAAAAAAGGAAATCTTTTGTGTGTGTGTATGTGTGTGTTTGTATGTGTGTGTTTGCTACAATTTCAAGAATGTTAAGAATTCAGATTTTCAGACATTTATAATGGTTCCTTCTTATACTACCCTCTGTTCTGAGAGGGAGAAGGGAACAGGTCTGATCGTATTTTTATGTGACTTTTGATAGAAAAATTAGTACTGCATTTCTGAACCTTACAAGTATAGCTGTTCTCCTTGACCAGTCCAGGTAAAGTATTTATTCCACCCATGTATCATAGGCTGTGTTAAAACTTCAATGGGGGAACTGTTACTGCCCAAGAATAATTCTATCCTAATTTCTGTGAGGGTTAAAGGCAGGATTTTAAGAAAATGTTCAACATTAATGTAACTATTCCTATCTGAAATCCACATTAAGGCTCCTTATGCCTCTTGTGAGAGCACAGTCAGGCCAGCCCTTAGGAGCCTCCCAGCCAAAAGCTTACAACTTGGCCGATGCATCAGTTGGTCAATAGGCCAGTGGGTTTTTCCCTAAATGGTTTCCTATCTTTACCAGTTGTCTGGTTTGTTGCCAGAGCTGCTTGTATATTATCTTTATTTTTCCTACTGTATTGGCAAGAAGGGAGGGCTTGCAGATTCCATGCATCTGCAGTGGTGACAAATGAAGCTTGAAAAGGACTTACCAGAAAAATGGCCGCCACCTTCTTTCAAGTTTTCAAATTTACTGTGATTTTTTTAATGTGGTTTTTTTTTTTTTCTGTCCCTTACCTCTGTGGTCCTTTCTCTTTGAATTGATCTCTATTTCATTGATGTGTCTACTGAGAACGAGAAAAAGACAGTTCCAGTTCTCATGTCTTTATTTTGCAAAAGCTGTGGAGCTGGGGCCACTTTAGTGTACTTTCAGATTTTTATAAGACACTTTAGAGCCCAGAAATATTAGCAGCACAAGTTAAAAAGCAATACTAGTCACAAGCTCTTACTCTTTCTTACTAAGGAAAATGTACCACCTTGGTATGTCTTTATTCAGCAGGTTAGGAGAAGATACAATAGTTTACAACCTTCATTGTTTAAGAGGAAGAATTCTTAAAAAACTGGAAGGTGATGTTTTATTTCTTACCTTGTACATTGCTGCCTGGCAGAGCAACTTTTTTTTTTATGCACCCAGCCGTTGTCAAAACAGAACTAACTAAATCTACCAGGGATAATGGCTTCAGCTGAGGAAATAGGTTCCCATAATTGTTGCTGTATTCAAATTACTATTATTTAGCTGATAAAAGTGACAATCAGTGGCCCTGGAACAGAATAACAATGCTATGCAATAGATTTCTCTGCTGGCACAGGAAGATCTTAATAGGCTGAACATCAAGAGGTTTGTGTAGTTTGAGGAAGTGCTGGGTGAGCCGAACGGGAGGAGGCCTGGGAAGAGCCACAGGTTGCTGTGTTGGGCAGATCTCCTTCCTGCTGGAGGTGCTCCAGAGTGGCCTAGGTGGGAACTGATTGAGGGTGCCATGTGAACAGATTCTTTCTGTATCCGAGAACAGCTGGAGGATGTTGCATGGGAGGTGCTCTTGGCTCAGGGATTTCAAATGGGAGGGTCCTCTCTCAGCTTGAGAACACATTTTTTCCACTTGACTCACTGAGTGAAATCTTAAATGAGTGATAAAATTTCTAAAAGTTATGTTGAATTGGTTAGAATAATAAAAAGTGCATTTATCATCAGGAAGGAAGAGCAAAATAAGGGGAAAGATTCAATGACAAGGAAGTCCCCACCTTCTCAGTAACAATGGAAGGTTGTAGGCAGCTGAACGCACCTCTGTTCAACAGCCTGCCTAGTTCTCCAGCCACCCAGTAATTTGCCATTGGAGAGAATTTTTCTGAAACTATTATCAACCTCTTTTCCCACATGCAGCACCCACACACATTTCTGTAGGGACACTTTCCACTGAAAAGACATTATGCTACAAACGTGTTTGCATAGGTTAACTCGTATAGAATACAGGCCAATGTGTTCATGAAAGGAAACTGCTCACTAATTCCTGCAGAACCCATTTTTTTCCAGGAACAACACCAGCCTTTGTTTCTTCTCTTTAGCTTGGCATGTAGAGCAAGGAAGGAACATAAAATACGGGCACTGAAGCAGTCTGGTGTGATTGATGTATACCGTAGATAATAGATATAGTTAGGTACTATAATAGATAATAGATAGGTACCTGCAGAAGACAGGGAGGGGCTATTGGCTTAGGTGTATTTTTAAGGTAATAACCATAAAAATATGCCTTTAACGATTTTACACTTCTATACTGCACTTCCTTTGTGCGTTCCTGAACAGTTTGCCAAACTTCAACTGCTATATCAATTATTTTGTACTTACGGTGTGAAAAAGCACTGGGAGCAGAAGCACTGTGTTCTGTGTGCTTCTTGTCCAGAACGGGCCAGCTGCCTTACCCATCAGTGTTGTAGGAATCGCAGAATTATATCACTAAACCAGGGAAGAGATAGGGTAACATTTTAACTTCAATTACATATGAACAAAGGAAAGATTCAAACCCCAAGTTTTTTAGCTCTATCTCAAAAGTAGCTAATGATACTAAATTCAGGATGTGTTTGGGTTTGGGGGTTAAGAAAAGACTTTGTTCTTCCCCAAGATGTGACTTGCTAGTTTTTCAGGTCCAACCAGGCTTTTTCAGTTGAGGTTTAAATGTCTGAAGGTGATGATTCAAAATGGAAACACTGACAGAGTAAGCAACAGTAACATAAAAACATTTATTAAATGCCCCCATACACAATTTTTTCCAAAGGGCAATTCCGAGTTTTTCACTAGCTTGCATTAATCTCTACTTTCACTTATGCTTATCTATGAAATCTGCCCCATCCCAGGTATGTTAAAAATATCATCCTTGACAGTTCATCTGATAAAAGGAGACTGATGCTTGTGTTTGTTAAATTCATGCTGGTGTGATGGCTGTCCCTGGAAACTTCAAATAAGCAGGACAGGCAAAATGGAAAAAATAATCTCATGAATTTGCAAAGCTCTAAGCTAGTACTGCTCTTCATTTTCAACAGGCTCCTGTATTTTACATCAAAACAACTCTGCTGCTGGGTATCAGATCTTCTAGCTCTTTTTGTGATGGGATGGTAGATGGCTTATTGTGGGACCAGTGAATTCTCAGGGACAGGGAGATAAGAAGCCTTGCTTATGGTGGGGTCTCCAATTTTCATTTGTTCAATATTCGTAACAAATTCACCCTCCCTTAATTTCCATCACGTGAACCTAGTGTATTTTACTTTGTCACTTCATTTATCAGCTGTTCAGTTGGTGATAATTAGATTGTATTTTTCATGCTAGGTCCTTTCATCCTTCTGTAGCCTGTTATTATGTGATGTGGTCTTGGCAAGAAACACATTCCCATTCTTTAAAAAAAAAAAAAAAACCCAAACAAAACACAACCCCGAACACATCTCAGATCCTGTTAATTAAGAGAATGATCAATTTCTAGGGTTGAAAAAGATAATCAACACACCTGAACCTGGTGCAAGCAAGAATAATTTTGTATGAATGAGAATAACTTTCTCATTGAGTTAAAGATTACATATGTAGTTGCCATAAAAAGATTTTTTTAAGTGCTGTCCGGATACTCCAGAGTTATAGCCTGCAGTATTGGTGCTATTTTTTTTGCTACAGCCTGTAAATCAAAGTTGTTACATTAGCTACATACCCCCTATTAGGAAATGGCATAGGCAGTTATGTAAATAACATACTTCTGGCCTGTCAATATTAAGAGCAGAGTGAGGGAACAGAAAGCAGCCACATCTAAAAATATACCTGAGAAACAGAACTAAGATAGCAGCGCTACATGCTATGTTAAGAGAGGATGTCTTCACTTCTTACAGCACAGCCATTTCCTTAATGCAGTCAGCTAGGTATGTATTTGAAATGCTGGAAGCTGCTAGTGTTTTGTCGAGTGCAGGTAGTCCCACTGTCCCTGGGTTCTGGCCAGAGTCAGATTCCCCCCATACACTACAGCAGCCACCTCATACGGTGGGTTGCTTCAGCAACATCTCTTCTCTTGCCTTTTAACACCAAATAGAAATATTTGGAAGTTTCTCAGATCCAAAGGGTTTATTGGCAGTTTATCCAGAATGCAACTTTTCCTTTCAGACATGAATTTCCTTAACTGTCTTCGGTATAACTCTCTCAAAATGTTTTCAGAAACAATTGCTCGTGATGCATAGTCTTTCTTTCTTTGTTCTTAAGAAACAGGATTTTTTTTTCAGCCCAATTATCACTATCTTAAATATGCACATTAGCATATATATTTTTAAGCAAAAATGCTTCATAGGTGAATAGATTAGGGGTTTTAATAGACTTCAAAATAATTCCAAAAATACCTGGTTTGCTTTCTTTCAGCCATGTCTCACATGTCATTCTTTATATGAGTTAACCCATTTTTTTGTTAATCTTTTGTTTTTATCCTATTACTTTCCATTTCTAGTAATAAAAATTCTGTGTATTCTCCAAAGAAAACCTGCAGGTTACACTTTAACTTGCACCGTTGCAGTGATGCTTCATGGTTTGCATTACAGTGGCATTCCAGAGATATTTAACAAAATTCAGACTTTTCCTACTAGAGGAGATATGTTAGGCAGTGTGCAAACATAATTGGGATTATTTCTTTTTTAATAGTAGATAAGAAGGTGTGAGGACAAATATAATACAAAATTAAAAGAATCCCTATTCCAGATTCTTTAGATTCTTGCCTCCCCACCCAGATTTTTTAAGAACACTGCAAGTATGCTACTTAGATGTATGACATTTTTCTTCTTTATAGTCCTACCCAAGATTTAACAATTACTGATTAGTTACATTTCTCATTGCACTGTCTTTACCAACAACTTCTGGGGGGTTTTGATGTTTTTATGAACATCTCTACCAGGCTAAAATATTTCAGATTTTTCACAGTAGATTTCTTGAGTTAGTAACTAGAAATAAAAGTTGCAGGAGCTACCACTTGATAAAAAGCAATGACAAAATGTTTTCTCTTGGTCAGTGCAGCACTAACTAGCTGTATAACCAAAGGGATTGATTCTGTCTAAAAATTCATATTTTCAGGGAAAGGACTGCTGAAAATAGAATTGGGGAAGACAACTTTCTCTTGTTTGTACTGACTTCCTTTTTCAGGTTTGTTTTTTGCTGCAAATACAATTCAGGTACCTAACAATTTAAAAATGTATTTCATTACAAGCGGAAGGAAGGATGTGTTGGCAATTTTGCCTTCCAAACATTTCAGACTTCTTGAGCACTATCTCTGCCATCCTCTTTTGTGATAGTTTCAGAGTATATGTACTGGCAGTCAAATAAGTATATTTTACTTTTGGCATAGTACTATTTGGTTGCAACATCCATATAAAGCTTACTTAGGAAGAAACACAAAATCCACAAATTGAAAGATGGCATACTGCGAGAAATAAATGTGTATTACTATAATAATGCCTATCGGAACATTTTCGGTTTTATTTTATATTAGTGTTGTGTCTTCGGTGTATTTACGTTTAGGGCTTAGACTAGGTGAATTCACAGGTGTTAAAGGGACATTAAATTAATCAAAATTTATGAGTTTGCCTTTTTAATGGAAAAGACATTACTTCTGCAGCTAAAGAAAGATACCACCAACCTCACTGAAGGAAAAATAATCCTTGCCTAACTGTACGTCTGTGTGTCACTGATTTTCAAGACTTTAGCTGATAATATCCATTAAGCTTGATTTCAGTGATGGATACAAAAATTAAGCTTGAATATCTGAGTGGTAGTGACATACTTGAGTCTTGCATCAGTCAGTATTTGGTCAATTATCTAAGTATCACTGCAGAGAGAGCAGACTCCAGCTGGCTGTAATTAGGGCTGAATTGTTCCATGCCTTCAAGACAATTTTTGCATTCATGGGATCTGCAGCTTTCTCTTGTCCTCATTTCCTGTAACATAAAAGTACTCGTATCTCAAAGAATTAAAGGGGGCAAATAATGGGAGAGGCTGTATGGGTAACTCATTAACATTCTTAGAGGTCTGACTGAGAACTATGCATTGCAAGTCTCAAAGGGGGGGGGGGGGGGAACCCCCCAAAAAAAAGCCAACCCCCAAAAAAACCCCACCATCCACCAAGCAAGCCAAAACCCCAAACACCAGGAGTCATAGCCAAAAAATGTTATTTCAGTTGATTAGAAGAAAAGGTGGATCTTTAGAAAGCCGGTGGGTTCTATAAAATTTTAAATCTGTGCTCTGTAAATCTTGGTCTTAATGAGAGACCACCAGCCTATGTAGGAAGAAACTTGGACAGCAAACCGGGAGTGCATGTGACATAAAACAGTCAATGAAGATTCAGGAAATCAGTAGCCATGGGATACAGCACTATGAAGTGTGATATATCACATCCAATTTGTTGAAGTAAGTCTGCCTTTTTTTGTCCTTATGCTGCTGAATTACTAGCACCGCAGTAGCGGCATTCACTCTTATGGATGTCCTAGCTTCAGGAAACACTCCTCGTCTTGCTTTCGTTCTTCAGTACTCAGGTCATCATGACCTGTGCTCTGTGCAGCCTCTGTTACCAGCCTTTATTTGAACTCACAGTCAAGACTGGCGAGTTTGCAAATTATTATTCTCTTTGGGGAAGAAATAGCTTTTTGTTTAGTTTGCATGTAAAGTTATGCATTGGTATTTCAGTGGTATCCAGTGAAGAGCTGTGCAAACAAAAAAGGGGGGGGGGGGGGGCAATTCACATGATTATTTTAAGAGCATCTGCAAGTAGATAATAGCAATACATAGCCCCACGTGAAGTATGCTAGTCTGTATCTTGAGAACAGGTAAAACAAGGTAAATGTCTTTTGTGATTTACCTGAGCTACTCGCAGTTCCGAAGGAAAACATTTGGCCTTAGGGAATCTGTTGCACAGAAGAATGGTGCTAATGTGGCCCTTGCGGCAGAGGTTGTGACAGACTGCTCTGGTAATTTTAGATCACTGAAATATGCTTTTGAAGGTATACTTGAGCAGAATGGAAAGTTTTTATGCAACATAGTAAGTCAATGTGAGCCCAAGAGCTTCAGAACAGTATCTGTCTGTAGGCCATGATGCCTGCATAAAACTTCCTACTGTTCATCTGCTGAAATCTCTACTGACCACTACTTCTTGGGGTGCGGAGGGTAATAGAGCTACCTCACTGCTGCTCCTAGCCATGCAGCGTTGTCCCCTCTGTGGCTGAACGTTTGGTGCTTATTGCTTATCTTCATGAGCCCATTCAGCTTGCTGACCTGGCAGAAAATGACTCTTCCTCCCCATCCATGAGTTGATTTGCCACAGTTTGAAAGCTGAGTTGGTTCAGAGGTGTCAGGAGAACAGCAGAGCCAGTACAAGAGAAGTGGTGAGGGTACATGAAGGTGAGCATCTTCAACTAATTTTAGTTTGCAAATGTCTTATAAGCATAAGGGCCTAAAGGAAGTCAAGAAAAACAATAGTTGATAGAGAAAGATGTACAAGTGAAACTCCTCCTTCTTTATTAAATGCAAATTAATATTTTCATAGGTAGTAATATTAGCATGTTTCTTTTACTGATTACCTTCATATCTGTCTGCATTGTCTCTTCAGATTTAGATCTATTCAGACAGGCATCTCCAGCAGTGGCTGTGCAGATCTCTGAGCTGCATTTACAAAATGTTTTTGCAATGTGGTCATGTAACTGTTACTACTCAATTTTCTGCATGTGAGCAATCATTCTTCAGTGCTGTGGTATTGTTCGCTAGACAAACATAGGTAATTAGTGCATAAGACCACTTTTAGTGTTGCAAGCCTGAAGTGTAGAATATATACACAAGAAAATAAATTTTATCTTGTGTATTTGATTACATTTTTAATAGGTATACATTTGCTATTTAGACAAGAATGCTTTACTTACTGAACTGCTGCTCTGAAAGTTTATATGCTCTAAGCATAGAATTTAAAATTGCAGATTCTGTTCATTGACTGAAAGTAAGTCTCTTAATCCTCAGCATCTACATAATTTCCTTGAAACTTTATTATGACGACTACAGAAAAACAGCTGAACAGATGAGTAACTGATACCCAAATCTGTATGTACATAACTGTTTCAGCTCTCGCCATACACTAATAGATCACACGGTAGAATCACTTATACGTGGTTTGATGTTAGTTAAGTCAGTCTAGGAACTAGCTGTGAGCAAAGGGTATTGATGAACTGTCCTCCCCCCATTCCCACAGGCCAACTCTTCTCCTTCCCTTTAGCCTGGGCTAGCATTTAGCTGAAGGAAAGGGGAGGTGGGGGGGAGAGGAGGTAATTCAATTCCTTCCCTCGCCATGTAAGTTACCTTTTCTCAGTTTCCAGTAGGGGAATTTGCTGCAGGATCCCATAAGCACCAACACTGGAGGCACAGCTGAGCGGTGGCTTATAACATTAAACACACAAACTGCAGAAGTATGACAGGTTTTACAGTGTTTGTAGACCACATAGCCATGGTCTTCATTTAGCATGTTTCTATTTCGGTGGTTTTCAGCAATCTAAAGATGGTATGTTTTCCAAGCACATTAACATTTTGTCATGATAAGACCTCTTTTATACCTCTTTTAAAGGTATAACTGGCAACAAAATCCAGGAGCTCTTCAAAACTTCCTCAACTCTACGTTGTGGTTCATGAGGTGATTAATCCTACAGTGACCCTGCATTCCCAGGTGCCTCACCTCATGCAGAAGTTTAAGCATGTATCTTGCAGTTTGTGTTACAAAGATCTATGTAACTTCCCACATGAGGGATAATGTTTCATAATTGTTTGGAGTTAAACATTGACTGCCATAACTGCTAACCCTCTTTCTGCAGCAGTGTGCCACAGAAGAAATGGCTTTCATGTTGAAATGTGATTGGAGTACACTTTAATGCTTAATGCATCATTGTAACGGTATTCTCAAAAAGCCTAGTATCTTGGTATGTTATTATCTCAGACTCTGCAGTTGTTTTTTCTTATTTAAATGTCCTATCTCACTTGAGAGTTAATGTAATTAGAACCAGCCTGTGGAAAAATCTTTTTCTATTATGTCTTAGCTATTGTTCCAGTCAAGATGGTAAAGCAAATCAAATGGGATATAATGAAAATGATAAAACCATTTGCAAGAGGCAGTTTTCCTGAGGGGAAGCAAAAGGCAGCACCACTTTTCATTTTGCTTTGTATTTCTAAACATGGTATATGCCTGGAATAACTCCACTGAGACTTGTCGATACACCTGAGAACAGAGTCAGGTACATCTGACAGCAATCTGACTTGACTGATACGAGAGGGAACCAGAAGTACCATAGCAATAAGCCTCTTGTGTTATTAATGTTGCTTTACCACCCTGTTCAGCCAACACTAGGTCTGCTTGCCACTAAGGTATGTGTGAAGGAGTTGGGTCTACATTAATAAGCATCCCCTTAGATTATTGTTTTTTCCCCCTCTAGTTATAGCATCTTGAATGGGGACATATGTCCAGAGTGTAGTATCTGCAAAGATACTCATACCCAAAGCTGTAGCGTAACATGTGTTTCTCAGACAAGAAGTGATGTTCCTCGTACAAAAGAATGTCAGAGGCACAGAGTTGTTGTCTTGGTCTGGCTTGGAGGCAGGATCACAGCAAGGCAGGAGGTCTAAGCTAGTCCCCCATTGCTGTCTCTGCTTGGTGATTTCTGAGGAGTTCAGATGTTATTACTCTACATCTTTTAGCTCTTACACTAAATTTATAATTTTGTCAAAGCTGTTCTGCAATATCTTTTCTCTTTTGTGCACAAGCCACTTGTGAACAGGCTTTTGTATTGTCAGCATGTATTAGAGTAATCTGTATTAATTCACAGTAGTATTGATAGACTTTAAATCGGAGAGGCTTAATCAAGAGGCTGCATGCCATAGAATATAGTTAGAAATGCACTGTTTTCACGGAGTGATGGCAGGATTTTCAGTCTTGCTATTTTAGCTCACAACAGCTGTGTACAGATGGATCGAGCTTCCGAGTTGCACAATGCCTTGTCATTGCAAAGCAGCCATATTGATCTGGTGCTATGACGTTAGGTTCATGTTTGACAATGGGCTTTTGAAAATGCAGAGGAGTACAGCCAACTAAATCTGTCTTCATACAAGTGTCAGAAGCAACAGATCAGTCTTGTTTTTCAAAAGCTAATGACGTAGAAATTCTAATGAGCAAAATTCAAATTCAAGTAATTCGAATGATCAAAAACCCACTAGTTTAGTACCTGCAAGCTGTTTTAAAACTTTAGATAAACTTCAGATGTAATCGGAAAAAAAAAGATCTACCTGAAAAAATTGTCTTGTTTGTAAGTTTCTGGTTTTGCTGCTGTCTAATTTATAGAGCAGTTGTGCATAAGTTTGTCTTTTCTGTTGCCTTGAATTCTTTGGAACTGAGGAAACAGTAATTTCTTCCTTTCCCCTTCCCCCATTCCTTTTTTGTAAAGAAATTATTAAATGCTTAGAATACAAATACTGCAAATAAATATTCATAAGACTTTTATAACATTTTACAAGGCAATGCTTCGTAGCTGTCTCTTTATGAATGCACATAATAAAGTACCCATCATTTCTTTGAAGCTGTACTTGCTCTTTATTAATTTGATTGCAGATTGGTAGGAACTGTAGGCTCCTCGGGGCTTTGGGCTGCAGTTGTTGGTGATGACAAAACAGAGAGATCATTGCTACGTTCCCTACTGTGCTCCTGTTAAAACACTTGTGTTTAACATTTCATGAGAATATGTTTTTGATGCATCATTTACATTTAGGTTGCAGAAAATCAGTAGGTAGAAATCTGTTACCTGTATTGGATAAATACCTGATTCTCTGCATTTATACTTTGGTCCTGGAAAAAACACAGTTAAATATCTTCTGCTTGAAATACTTAGCAATGTATTGCTAATTGATCCTCCAACTGGTTTGCAGAGTGAGCTCTGGGGCCATTCAATTGTTCTACATTGCTAAGATCCTCCTGTTAATGCAAAAAAATGTTTTAGTCTACCCTTCCTCTGCATATTGTGTCTCGGTAATAGTGTATATAATGCCTCAAAGTGTAATGCACCCATTTCTAAAAAGCAAATGGAAACTAGTAGCTGTTAATAGCAGTATTTATCCCCTTGACATCCTTAAAGAATTTTGATCAGATTAAGCACGTGAGCAGTGTAAGGAGAGGAGAAAGAAGAAAGACTTTATAAATAGGCAAAAGGGAGTGGGGAATGGAGTTTGATTTATCAAAGCTGAAGATAATTTCAGAACTGGATTTGAAGTTCCTTGCTCATAACAGTATGTATTATAACCTCTCCCTTCCTCCTCTTTAAAATAAAGAAAATGCCATAAATTGCATATGCTTCTGTCCACAAAGTTACTGTATTAATTGAAGATTTGCAGTGCTTATTTAAAAGCTGGATTGTATTTTCTGTGTTAGAAGTTAGTTACTGGAACTTTGTAAATGATGCGTAGGTCTCTCTGATTGCATGTATTTTGGTAAATACTACACAAGAAAGAACCTCCTTCAGGCACCTGTACTAGCCAAAGTGCTACAGCAAACAGCTGTTGCTGCTTACATTCACCCTGGGCTAAAATTTTGCTTTGAACAGTTGAAATGGTGTAGTGGTGAGATTTTTCACAATGGTAGTGTTGGTACAGCAGACCTGCTGTGAAGGCAGCGGCGGGAATCGTTCCTAAAACCATGGCAGTGGGCAAAGCCATATAATCTCACGTGGAGTCAGCTACAATGAGTATCCAGAAGTATCTAGCTGGGTTTTAGTATATCATCGCTAGCTATATTCTGATAGACTGGTTTCTTATAGAGATATGTTTTCAGCATTCAGTAGGTTTACATCTTTCACTGGGATATGCTGGCTGTTGAAATTAATTTTTCCTGGGTTTTATTACTAGGATAGTGGGGGATGGTTTATTCATGTCTTCTCCGTTTCAAGTCCTCTTTTATCTGGTCACACTTATTTTTAGCTTTCTGCCCGTGATGTGTATGTCTTAGGTAAATCTCCACCTGAAGGTCTCAGAAATACACCAACATATTTCATAGTTGTAAATTTCTTCCTTTTTGTGTGTGTTTATAACAATGTATAGTATACACTTCTCTGCTACTACACTATTCAAACTATATATGTGTATTTATAAAGAAGACACTATTTATGTGACTTTAACCCCTAAACTGTTATGATGCTTAACTTTCAGATAGTGATTTCAATCTCTGTCCCAAATGTTTCGGGCACAGCAGTTTTTAGAATCATGTTCATGATTAGAAAAGGAGAACTGAAAGAGACAATATCAACAAGCAGTTTACATTTCAATTAAAGTTGAAATACTTGCAGTATTACATTTATCCCTATATATTACAATAATAAATCTGAAGGAAAATAATAGTCTGTTGTGCTTTAGTTCCATTTGCAAAACTTTTAAGCCAGCCAGCTGATGCATAACCTTTGAACATGTAAGATTCTCAACTTGGTTACCACTGTAAGGAAAGTATGTACTCCCCTGAGATTTGTCTGAGTATCTTTAGCAGTAGTAGTAATGCTGTATCTTGGTGTAACAATCCAATGGTTGCATCTACAAGAAAACAAAGGTATTGTCCACATTGGGGGATAATTTATCAAATCCATCCAAACGGCTTAAAAAAAGTACAGTCCTTGGACAATAGTAGCTACAAGAGGTTTTTTAATCACATTCTTTATAGGGAAGATTGAAATTGGACTTTAAAAAAATTAGTTTGATAGCTTTTCCTAATTTCTCTCTTTATGCCTTTTTTTTTTTTTAGTGTAAAAATAAAGTGTGCACCGGGAAATGAATAGGCATATCAAGCAGTAAGATTCAGGAGATCTTTTCAGACTTTCATTTGTCTATGGATCCTGGCATATTAAAGGTTCACAGACATTTGAGGCAGAATTTATTTTATTACTTCCACATAGCCTCAAACTGGTTCTTCTATTACACCCTATGAAGTAAAAACCCTCGCTCAGGTAATGAACTTGCTGCTAGAGCTTCATATCTTACTTAAAACTAGTTACTACAGAATGACAACATTGCTAAAACGGAATGCACGAGCAGTATGAGGAACTTGCTTTTTTCCTTCTTTACCTCAGCACTGCAGATGTTAAAGATGTTGCCTAATTTCAGCAAGCAGCCATCTTACTCTGTGAAGTCTCTCTTCTGCTCTTTTCCTTTACAGTTTTTCTTTCTCCAAGTTTTAGCATGTAATTAAAAGAGTACAGTGGCTGAAGAGTGAAAAATGAATTTTTCCAAATGCTGTTACTTGTAAAATGTAATACATCGCCCACACATCCCAAGGCAGTGATGGAATATCTCATCTAATTTGTCTTCCTTGAGATTTAAGCGAAATCATCTGCTGAGTGTTTCAAACTATCTGTGTGCATTGTGATTCATCCAGGTTTCTCTGAAAAGAAAAATGTGAAAATAAAGACATGGTTAATGTACCAGTCTTTTATGTCTAGAGAACAAATATAACATAGGACATTAGAGATACAGGCCTACAGTCTATCTTCTGACTACATGATGCTAATTAGCATTATGAAACTGGCCTTTTGTTAATCATGTTGAATTATATCAGACTTGGAAGAATTCTCTGCTGGAACAGCAGTGCAGTATGTTGGTACTGAATTGCATTTGGCAAAATGGAGTGGGGTTGGCAGCAGAATAGCAGTCAACTGGAGCAAAGCAGAAGCACCACTAAAACGGTGCGAGTGTAACTGGCTGTGCACCTGCTTCCTGACACCAGCTGAGAGAAGCTCGGAGGGTGGAAGCAGGGCGGGTCGGCTCTATTGCAGTGGTGTCTGCTGAATGCTGCTGTGTTTTATAAGGCAATACCTTGCTTTGGCTGAACTAGAGGTGAACGTGAATGAGAGGTTATATGAAGCTGCTTTTTATAACCAATGTAATATGAGAAATGCTGTTAGCTTTTTTGCGTCTTTCCACTTTTCTCTTTAGTCGTCTTGTTCCTGCAATACCATATGAAAGAAGGAAATTATTTTGCTCTCTACAGAAAAAGGAGGAAAAAAATGCTTTTACACAGCAAAAAATTTTTGTATTAATATGTGTTGAAAAATCTGCACAATGTGGAGCAAATCTGCTTCAGTTTCTCAGCATACTTGTATGAAGCAACACAGGGGCCAAGTCCTACAACTGCATACAGATGTGATAAGCAGCTGATAAATATCCAATTACTGACTTTTGTAATAATTTTTTTTGCATACTGCATTCTAGCATTGAAACATAGTTCTGCTGCCTTTAATGAGTTTGACATATTGCAATTTCTATCAAAATTAAGGCTTTGAGATCACTGTTAACATACTTGGTTTAAACGAAAGGCTTTTTAAAACAGCTGACTTAACAATCACCCAGAAAAGTGTCACCTTATATGAGAAATTATTTGAGTAGGGTACTTAAAACAGCCATAGAAGGTGAAGTTAGTAGTGATTTTCTAGTTATGCCAAAAAATATTTCTACAAGTCTCTGTAGAAATCAAAAAAAATAAACCTTGAATCTTTAAGCAAATTGCTCTTGCTCTTTTTTCTGCTGAATAACTGCCTGATACTATTGCAAACCAAAAGGTTTCCTTTTTAAAATAGCTTTAAAACAAACCACAAATTCATTGTATTTGAAAAACCACGTGTCCTCTCTTCCTCATGCCTCTGTATGTCTTCTTTCCAGATGCTGAATTTTAGTGAGCTATGAATAGGTATCTTTGTTAACAAGTATACAAAAGGCTATATTTTAAGCATACTGTGTTTTAATATTGTATTTTGCTATGTTATTAAAAAACTAAAATGATAAAAATGCAGCATATATTATGCGGATTAGGCCTGGCTATAGGTTACCGAGTTGGCATGGGATGCTTTGTATTAATCTTTGTCCTAAAATTAGTGTTTTATGAGTACTCTGAAAGAAAATGTAAATAGGGAGAGCATGAAATTTGAAAGCAGAGATACTCACTGATTACATTGAAAAAAGGCTTGAGCAAATAATTTGTATTTATTATGTGCAATTGTAAACTGGGAGTGAAGGGTTTAGACCAGGCTTGCCTGACTCCATTGAGAGAAGCAAAGATCCTCAAAAGCTTGTGGAAGTCACGACCACCCCGTTATCATGAGTTCTGGGTAACAGTTGGGACTTAAGAGGATAGCGCCTGTACTCCTAATGCAGAGGAATCCATTTCAAGAGTAGGAAGGGTTTGTTTCCATTGTGTTTGTCATGGGTGTGAAGCTCCAGGAATGCTGTGTTGTCTTTTGGACAGCAACAGTCCAAGGGTGGTAATAACAATTCACAAAAGTCACTAGTGATTAAAGGTTTGAACAGCTTGTTTTACAGAGAAGACTTGAGACCTCAATTTGCTCATTTTTTAATTAAAGGCAAAGTAGAACCAATAGTACTTCTTAAGTATGAGGGCAAAAGAAATGAGTAACACTGTGTTGCATAGCTGTTGCAATGACCATTGTAATTCACCAGCTGACTAACAGTTGGGATCCCATATACTGTTTATATGACTAACATATGCCACCAAGTGTTATCAAGCCAAGTTTAAGCCCATAACCTTGAAGTCTGCCGTATAGATTTTTGTGTGTATAAATTGCAAGATTAAGTACTATAGAGAGCACGTAGTCTCTTCTGTGGACCATACTCGGGAGACCTGGCATATGCATCACCTTCTTGTGCATAGCATTCATTAAGCAGTATTGGAGAAACGTGATTTTGACTCCTGAGCAATTTTCCTCATTTGATGGCATATTTATATTGCCTCCTGTCTATAGAGACTGAGCCCAGGACCTCAACAGGGAGCAGTGGGAAGAGTATTGCTACTGCCTTGCAATGTGATGCAGCTTATGTGGACAGGGGAGTAGTCTTGGTGTCTTAGTTTCTCTTAGACTGGTTCTTAGTATTAACAGTTCAGTTGCAAATGGCATAGTGTTGTATGTGGCAGGTATAAAACCTCCCTCAAGACCCTCCAAGAGGGCAGGTGATAGCAGCCTTTCGTATTTTACTCAGGTTGGCTGTGACAGAAGGTAATTGCCCTGGGCTTTAGTGTGGTTTCTGTGAAATCCATTCCGGCACAGTGGTGGACTTGTAGTGGTCCTGTATGCTAATAAAGTATACTGACAGAAGAACCTTGTTTGAAAGGTAAAGAATTCAGATGATCATGATTCTGCTTTTACCTTCAGATCGCTGTAGATTAGTATTGAGTCATCTTAGTGGTACAAGACTGGAAAATTCACATTGTGTCTCTTCTGGATAGAAAAAGCTTTGCATTTTTAGGATTTTGTGTCAAGCACAAGTAGCAAAATTTGTTTGGCAATCAACTCCTCTAGGAAAACATTTATATCTGTAAAGAAAAGCTAAAGAAAGAATTTGAGAGTACCATTTCTGAAAACAAACATTTGTGTTGATTTTCTTTCTCTTTCCTTTGTTAGAGCTTGTTTACAGTGCTTCAGTTTTGTTGTTTCATCCTGTGTCCTGACCCAAGCACTGGCTAGGTTTCAAGTATGATCAGCAGCCTCTTAATTAGTATCTGAGCGCTCTGACAGCGTGGCTGTCATAGGTGGAAGGAAGAGCTTCATGGGCACCCCGGGCTGGCAGGAATGCTCAGAGCAGGAGGGGCTGTGGGAGCGGTGGGGGTGTGCCAGGCTCAATTCTGGATGCTGTTGCTCCTTGTGATAAGCCACCTCAGGTTTTTAAGTGGCTGGAAGCAGCTGCCCACAGAGCAGACTGGTTCTTAGGGTAGGTTTTGCCTGCGTGGAGTCAGCCTTCTTGGAAGCAGTAAGCAATTCCTTCTTTCCCTTTCCTTGTCTTACAGCATTGGGGTAAAGATCATAGTGGTTTACGTACTTGGTAGGTTTAAACATCTATCTTTGAAAATGAAGGGTATTTCTTCTCTTGTGAAGTAAATTGAGCAAATTCCCTAGCTGCAAAAAAACAGTCATTGAATGCAACGATAAAAACTAATACAGAATTTCTATTACTTTTCTGATTCTGTCCTTGATTATATTTAATGATGCCTTCACTGCATAGCTCCTCCACATATGGATTATTTTTAAGTGTGGAATCAGACTTTGTGGACTAAGATAAATTACTTTTTTGTTGGCTTTTTTTTTTTTTTTCTACCTGCCCTACATCCTGTCTTTTCTGGTAGCCTAAAATTATGATTACTGACTGTTAGATGCCCTGTGTTGTGCTGTTAGTCCTTTTCTGTCACCATGGAGGGATACAGCTGCATCACGGAGCCCCTCCCAAGGTGCCTGGAACACTGGTGTGTTGTGGACTTGAAGATTTTCCAGGGGCTGTGATATTGCTGACTTCATAATCAGGCTATAAAGAGCATGAAGACTACCGGGTTCTTCTCAGTGGTCCACAACACAATGTTTTAAATGAAATAAGGTATTGATTTTCTTGGCTTTTGGGTCTGTTTCCACACTGCTCTGAGAAGCATACTAGGATTTTATATTTGGTGCATCATTTTTAATGTAGGTGGTTGTATTTGATATCATTATGGTAAATCCACTTTGGTACCAAACAGTAAAAAGAAGCAGAAGGCTCTATATTAGCAGAAGCCTTGTTTTGTCTGTACAACTGAGTTCTCTGTGAGAACCTGTGCACCCACAGTTACAGAATAGCATCTTTTCCTACCTCTGACTGATACTGCTTTGGAAGCAGGGTTGTCTAGTGGAAATCTGTGAGGGGTAATGCATAGAGAAACTAGAGAGAACACAGTCCTGGTGTTTGGGGGCGTGTTATCCTAAAAGATGGTCAGACGCAGCACTTAATCATCAGAATAAATAAAAAATCAATTATTGTTAATTATGTATGCTAAAAACATACAATTTCAGTATCTACTAATTCCTTTTCTGAATAAAATTTCACCTGTGATGGTGCTCTTTATCCCTAATAGCATTCTCATCAGTGGTGGCTTTCCATTTTATGGGGATAGATTCTAGGCAAAGCATGAGGAATACGTAAGAATTCTGTTGTAAAGCATCGTTGTTTTCTTTTTAACTTCAACACTAGTAAACAATATTTTTAACTTTCTGACTTAATAGCTAATCACTTATTCCATTGCGGTGGCTTATGACTGCAGATTAAAATTTCTTGCATTCATCATAGAATCATAGAATCGTTTAGGTTGGAAAAGACCTTTAAGATCATCCAGTCCAACCATTAACCTACACTACCAAGTCCACACTAAACCAATCAAGGGTAGACTAGACTAAACCATGTCCCAAAGTGCCACATCTACCCGTTTTTTGAACACTTCCAAGGATGGTGACTCCACCACCTCTCTGGGCAGCCTGTTCCAATGCTTGACCACCCTTTCCATGAAGAAATTTTTCCTAATATCCAACCTAAACCTCCCCTGATGCAGCTTGAGCCCATTTCCTCTTGTCCTATCGCTAACTACTTGGTAGAAGAGACCAACACCCACCTCACTGCAACCTCCTTTCAGGTAGTTGTAGAGAGCAATAAGGTCTCCCCTCAGTCTCCTCTTCTCCAGACTAAACAACCCCGGTTCCCTCAGCCGCTCCTCATAAGGCCTGTGCTCCAGACCCTTCACCAGCCTTGTTGCCCTTCTCTGGACATGCTCCAGCACCTCAATGTCTTTCTTGTATTGAGGAGCCCAAAACTGGACACAGTATTCCAGGTGCGGCCTCACCAGCGCTGAGTACAGGGGGACAATCACCTCCCTGCTCCTGCTGGCCGCACTATTCCTGATACAAGCCAGGATGCTGTTGGCCTTCTTGGCCACCTGGGCACACTGCTGGCTCATGTTCAGCCGGCTGTCTACCAACACCCCCAGGTCCTTTTTGGCCAGGCAGCTTTCCAGCCAGTCTTCCCCAAGCCTGTAGTGTTGCATGGGGTTGTTGTGACCCAAGTGCAGGACCCGGCACTTGGCCTTGTTGAACCTCATCCAGTTGGCCTCGTCCCATCGATCCAGCCTGTCCAGATCCCTCTGCAGAGCCTTCGTACCCTCCAGCAGATCAACACTCCCGCCCAATTTGGTGTCATCTGCAAACTTACTGAGGGCGCACTCAATCCCCTCATCCAGATGGTTGATAAAGATATTAAACAAGGCTGGCCCCAAAACAGAGCCCTGGGGAACAGTGGTCGTGATCGGCTGCCAACTGGATTTAACTCCATTCACCACAACTCTCTGGGCTCGGCCACCCAACCAGTTTTTTACCCAGCGAAGACTACGCCCATCCAAGCCATGAGCTGCCAGCTTCCCTAGGAGAATGCTATGGGAGTCTGTGTCAAAGGCTTTAGTGAAGTCCAGGTAGATGACGTCCACAGCCTTTCCTTCATCCACTAGGTGGGTCACCAGGTCGTAGCAGGAGATCAGGTTGGTCAAGCAGGACCTGCCTTTCATGAACCCATGCTGGCTGGGCCTGATCCCCTGGTTGACCTGCACTTGCCTGTTGAGTTCACTTAATATGAACTGCTCCATAATCTTTCCCGGCACTGAGGTCAGGCTGACAGGCCTGTAGTTCCCGGGTCCTCCTTCCGGCCCTTCTTGTAGGTGGGCGTCACATTGGCAAGCCTCCAGTCATCAGGGACCTCCCCTGTTAAGCAGGACTGCTGATAGATGATGGAAAGTGGCTTGGCAAGCTCCTCTGCCAGCTCCCTCAGTACTCTTGGGTGGATCCCATCTGGCCCCATAGACTTGTGAGCATCCAGGTGGTGTAGCAGGTCATTAACTGCTTCCTCCTGGACTATGAGGGCTCCATTCTGGTCCCCATCCCTATCCTCTAGCTCAGGGGCCTGAGTACCCTGGGGATGACCAGTCTGGCTGTTAAATACAGAGGCAAAGAATGCGTTAAGTACCTCAGCCTGTCATCCTCGGTGACAATGTTCCCCCCGCCCCCCCACATCCAGCAAAGGATGGAGATCCGCCTTGGCTCTCCTTTTATTGCTGATGTACTTATAAAAGCATTTTGTATTATCTTTTACAACATGGGCCAGACTGAGTTCTTGCTGGGCTTTTGCTTTTCTAATTTCCTCCCTGCATGACCTAGCAAGATCCCTGTACTCCTCCTGAGTTGCCCGCCCCTTCTTCCGAAGGCGGTAGACTCTCCCTTTTTCCCTGAGTCCCTGCAAAAGCTCCCTATTCAGCCAGGCCTGTCGTTTTCCCCGCCGGTTCTTCTTACGGCACACGGGCACAGCCCGCTCCTGCGCCCTTAAGACTTCCTTCTTGAAGAAGGCCCAGCCTTCCTGGAGCCCTTTGCCTTTCAGGACTGCCTCCCAAGGCACTTTCCCAACCAGTGTCCTGAACAGGCCAAAGTCTGCCCTCCGGAAGTGCATGGTAACAGTTTTCCTGCCCCTTCTCTTTATTTACATCGCCCAGAATTGAGAACTCTGTCATATCGTGGTCGCTAAGCCCAAGGCGGCCTCCCACCATGACATCTCCCACAAGCCCTTCTCTGTTAGTAAACAGCAGGTCAAGCGAGGCACCTCCCCTGGTAGGCTCGCTTACCAGCTGCGTCAGAAAGTTGTCCTCCACACACTCTAGGAACTTCCGAGACTGTTGCCTCTCTGCTGTATGGTATTTCCAGCAGATGTCCGGCAAGTTGAAGTCCCCCACGAGAACAAGGGCTAGCGATTGTGAGACTTCTGCCAGCCGCTTATAGAACACTTCATCTACCTCTGCATCCCGGTTGGGTGGTCTATAGCAGACTCCCAACAGGACATCTGCCTTGCTAGCCTTTCCCCTCATCCTTGCCCATAAGCACTCTACCTTGTCGTCACCACTGTCAAGTTATATACAGTCAAAATACTCCCTAACATACAGAGCCACCCCACTGCCTCTCCTTCCCTGCCTATCCCTTCTGAAGAGCTTATGGCCATCCAGTGCAGCACTCCAGTCATGAGACTCGTCCCACCACGTTTCTGTGATGGCAACTATGTCATAGCCATCCTGCTGCACAAGGGCTTCCAGCTCCTCCTGTTTGTTGCCCATGCTGCATGCATTGGTGTAGATGCACTTGAGCCGGTCTATTGATTTCACCCCCAACGTTGCCATGCCGCCCCTGGGCTCCTCACTAGCGGGCCTGTTTATATCCCCCATGCGTGGTAAAGTATCTTATTGGGACGAATAAATGACATACTAATTAGAAGAATAGTCTGAGTGAGAATAAGCTGCTTGAGCTAGCTTTGATGGCCAAAACATTACCTGTAGCTAGTTTCTCACGATTATCAGAGAGATCCTCAAATTAGAATGTCTGTCTTTGATCGCAGATACAAGGAACAAGGCAAAATGACTGCACCCGGTAGAAGGCAGTGGGAGGAGATGGTTGCTGTGGAATGGGAAACTGAAGGAGTTTTTACAAAGATTCAAGCCCTTTCCAGGCACTTGCTTCACCAAGTAGTGAATGAGATATCAGTATGTGGCTTGCTGATATTTCCCACCATAAACTGGTAATGTATGTGTCTTCAAAAGTTAAATTGGGTTGGTTGAGAGAAAAATCCCTCTTATATCATTCCTTTGTCATCCCGATTTTTCTATCTTGTAGTATGACAACATTCAAATGGTACTAATATTTTGTAAGACTCCCATCTGGCTTCCTTACCTTTGTAATTACCACCATCTTACTTATGCTTTGCTCTGGATTTGTATGGATCATGACAAGACACGTGGCTAGTGTAACACACAGTCACTTGGCCCAAGTAGTTTATAGCCTGAGGTCCCAGCTGCCCAATAACAGATATGATCATGTACTCATAAAAAGTAGAAATGAACACAAAGGATGTTTCCAGGGCTGAGAGAGAAGCCTGGCGCAAGAGTGACAAGACGAAGTGTGGGAGAAGAGAATGGCCTTACCACTGGGAGATAATGGGATATTAGTATTATTTCACCATTTAGTTATTTTGCTGCGTTAAACTGAAAACAGTGAAAGTAAAGAGTAGGACCTGATAAAGAAAAAATCAGAATCATGTTGTTATCAAAGAGATTAATTTTGAGAAGGGCCTTGCCAAAGGAAGTCTTATATAGGTAAAATCCTAACCAAAAGGGACATGCCGTACAGAGGTGGAAAAGGATATATAGTGCAGGTTGGATGGAATAGTATAGACCAGGAATCTTTAAGACAACATCTTGTATTCTGTGGTTCTTTGGTGCATCAGATCTGGAGAAGTGGGAGAGCAGGATCTGCGAGTGCGAAGAGACTGACAACCGGTGCAGAGTTTCATGCGACAGGCACCTTGCATGCCGCGTAGTGCCAGGAAGCAGTGAAACTGTGCTGGCTGTGGTCTGGCACCCGGACTCCAGGAGCGGCCCTGTCCTTCACTCTGCCCAAACTTCCTAAATGAACAATAAAGGAATAATCTCCTAATGAGCGAATTTTCTTCTCAACTCAAATAGTTAATGCTTTGTTTAAGCACTGAAATTGGAAGCTTTGGATTTACCACACCTCATACAACTGTCAATGTCTCATGCTCTGTATAAATGTCTAATTGTTTTCTGAATCCAGCTGACCCCTTGATCTCAGTGCCACCTCGTTTCAGGAAGCATTTTGTATGGCATAATTTTATTTTTACTGATTTAAATATGTTGTATTGGGCTTGTTGCTCTTTTTTGAGACGGACACTAAATGGGAACACCCAGTCTGTCTTCTTTATGTGATGGATCATTTAATATAATATTATTTTATTTGTCTCAATTCTGAACTAAACTATCCTAATCTTTTTGTTTCACTTAATATGGAAAGCTTTTCATCCCTTAAAATACTTTTGTGGTGGTTTTATGCTGCATTTCCTCCTGAGATGTCATAAATAGAACTGAACACAATATGCAGTAAATCATGTCATTGATTTTTCTTACACTGAAAGCATGTAATCTGCTGGTTGCCTTGCATATCTATTGCACCATTTGCATGTCCTGCAGTTAACAATTTGTGAGTACTTTTTAAAAACTTTAAATAAAATAGTGTCATTTCTCTTTTGCCCATTGTGTCATTGTTTGGCAGGAAGACGAGCAAGCTTCTTTCATAGAAGTCATGATGAAAAACATGTCTCATTCATACTGTGCTCCTTGCTGTACTGGCTTTGATGATAAAGGGCCACATAATTTTATGTGCAGCTCAGCCACCTGGTTCTCAAGTTTCTCCACAGTTTTTGGCTTTACACAGCCCAGCCTTACTGTGCTGTTGCTCTTAATTTATCGGTTATTTTTAATATCTCATTTTTTATAATGGCTGATAATGTTTTATTTTTAAACTTAATTCTCTCAAGTCTTTATTTAATAACTCATAAGGACCTTGGGGAGCGGGTTGAGACTGATGGAGAGTAATCATCTGGCTTCTCTGCCAGATGATTAAAATCTGTTTTATCTTCTGTATTATAGCTGACCTCTTACACTGGCTGCAATCCACTAATTCTCATAAGTTATCTGCTCCTGATACTACAGTGTTTTGTTTGTCTTTGGCTACTTTTTAGTAAGATCCTTCATATCCTTTCTTAATACTCTCTTGTATCTTGCTATCCACAAGTTACTTTGCTAAATTGAAATTGATAGATTTTTGGCAATTGTGGATTTTGCTGCATCAGGGGTTCAGCATAAAGATCTTTGGAGCCAGAGGTTGCAGTAGTCCAAGGGAGGGGGTTGTAAGTAAAATGAAGTTGCAGAATTAATGGATTCAATAATACAGTGATGATATACACTGTTTTCATTCTCAAGCTGTGCTCAGCAGAAGCATAACCACAACCGTTACTGGGTTTTGTAACTATAGAAGCAGTATAATGTTTTTCAGGTATTTCATTGTTGTTTATTGTGAATACATTCTAGAGAGGTTTCATAAAGGTTTGGTAAAGTTTACTCTTCTAGATGTTTTCATGTGCTTAAACAACAGGCAAAAAAGAATCAAAGGGCAGGATTTCAAATGAGGCCTGAAAAGGTAAGTCAAAGATAATTAGATTGGTCAAGGTATAGTCATACCAGTGCATTTTTAAGATGCTGTGAAGGGCTTAATTCTCATAATTTTGCTTAAATAGAGTTGGGGTGAACTTAAATGCACTGGAATTGAGGAATTTCTTTTTAATCATTGTTATCATGCTTCTTCCTGTAAGCTGATGTGCTTACCCTTAATTTGCTGCTAGATTTTGGAACGTTGTACACAGCCCTTTTTAGGAAGCAAGGTAAACAAACTATAAGTCTGGCTTATCTTACTGGGTTTTTCTTTTAAAAAAGTAAAAAATGCAAACTTTCTGTGCAAGTAAAAAGTATCCCTAAAGAATAAGCTGTGCACAATTGTCTGAATGATCATTATACTATGAGCATATATATATATATGCCTGAATGTTCATTATAAATTTAGGTTTTATTAATGCTAAATGGTGTTTTTTTCCAAAAGGAAAAAAAATATTTTTTAATAGCTTTCTCTAGTTAAGAATCTCTTCTTATTACTGGAACTCAGAAGAGTTTATATTCAGATACATGCCCTGGCTGGTCTATCAGGCCTCAACACCAAATGTGAGAGCCTGCCCTTACTGTAAATTTTTGTGTTCTCAATGTGATGATGCAGAATCTAATCAGATTACCTGGGCAGATCCTGAGGATATTTCTTGCCTTTTCCATGCTCTGTGGCATTATCTGTTTGGGTTAGGTAAATTGTAAAGAAATGCCTGTTTTCTTCTGAAGCATTACTGATTGTCTAGCCCTAGGCAGGTTTTTGCTCCAGTTCGTTGGTTATTTCTATCATGTTTTATCCTTATAGGTGTTAGGTGGGAAAAAACATTCACGGGTTTCCTTCACTCGCTTAGTTTTATGAAATATTTATGTAATTTAAACTCTCTTTAAATGAGAGAAAATATAGCGTGGGAGGTTAAAAACAGAAATAGTTTGAAGTTGTTTTCCTGAATGTTTCATACTGTCTTGCAGCAGGGTTGCAACTAGGGGTTTTTTTCAGTACCGCAGGGAGCAGTGATTCTGTTGTCCTCTCCATCCATCATGCCCCTTATCTCAGCAGCATAGCACCATTGTGCTGAAGAGTGGATCTGAAGTAAGTTGGCAACCTTTTAGTCTAGGCCATTGCCTCCTCAATGTCCACTGCAGATTCATTGCATTTTCTGTAGAACTGTCATTTTATGGCCTTTTATGGCCAGGGCACTCGGTTCTGACTGGAAGGAAAGAAGAAAAAACCATCTGCAACAAGATAGAACTTCTCTTTTTTAACAGAAATGATAATGCCTGGCATTTATGGAAATTTCCATCTGTGCTATCTGCCATAGTCACAGTTCTGGCTTGTTGCAACAACGATCTGATATTTGGTGAATATTAGTCCACTTCTGAGAATAAAATTGTGGCAGTCAATAATGTTATTCGCCATGATTTAGTTTCACATTTTTTCCTGGCATACCTCATGTGAAGTAACTGCCATGACTGAACTGGGCATCACACTTAAGAGTCAGGGTCCATTTCTTGATCTTTCACCAAATGGAGTCACTGTTGCTCTCTGCAAAAATCTGTATTATAAAATGCTCGTTCACCTTAGTGAAGTGCTGCAAGATCTGTGAGTGCACTACTCATGTTTTTTAATATTGATACTTTAGCTTTTATTTCCAAACTCTGCCGTTGTACTATAGCATCTTTTGGGGTTTTTTTCCTGCCCCCCCCCCCCCCCCTTTACATTTCTTTAATACATGCTGCAAGACTATTCATAGTACAGTGCTTCCAGGTACTGAATGCAAACAAGTGTGTTTCTCAGCATGCCTTCAAATTGGGACCATGACTTCTGGCTGTGAAGCTCTACTCCGTTGTATTTCATGTATCTAACAGATGTTGCAATTAGCTTCACTGGGGGTTGTGCTTTCCTTTAACATTGGACAAATTATGTAAAATTTAAGAAGAAATTTTTTTTTATGGCATGAAGGACAAAAAAACCTTATTAGCACATCACATTTGTTTGTGGTCCCAATTATCTCTGCTAGATGGTTCAGTGGCCCTGAGTCAGAAAGTCTCAACGCTCTCTGGGAGATGGAGCATTTCCACAGCCCACTGCCACCCAAGCAGGACAGTATGTGTGAAGTTGGAGCATTTCAGTTTTTCCAAAAAGCCTCTTAAAAGGTTTACAATTTATTAAAGTTTGAAAGAAACAGAAATCAGATACTGGCAAAGAATAACCATCACTTTATTTTTGTTATGTTAGACTTACACTATTGCTTATGATGATCAGTGACTGTCCAGATCCCTATAAGTGGTTCAGACAAAACCACAAAGCTGTAGTGGTTTTGTGGTGTTTGGGCACTCCTACATAGGAAACCTAGGTTGGCTTCCCATTGCTGAGTTTTTCAGTCTGAGGACATGCATGCCAACGGTGAGAGGCTGGTTCATGGGTTGTTCAGTAGCAATTTGTTGGACTGTTGTCTAATAAGAAGGCTGATCAATGCAATTTATTCTGCAGCATAAAAATTGCAGGCCTGTTTTTATGGATAGCAATGCTAAAGCTACATGTCTTTTCCCTGGAGGAGGACAAACAAAAGGAAATCTGTACCAAGTCTCTAGTGATCTAAGAAGAGATCAAAGAGTGATAGTGTTACAATTACAAATGATGAAATGCACACTTGTGCATATTGCTCAGTAATATAGCAGACATTCATTTAAGGGGAGGGTTTTTTGCAGCATACAGCATTGAAAACACATCTAATAGGTGCATTCATTTTAATATGCTCATTCATTGAGCAGGCCTGATTAATCAGTGCGTGTCACCATCTGGTACTTACTGAGACTATTCATTTTTAAAATGTTGAAATTGTAGGGAATGTTGCACACCAATTAAGTTCCTTTTAATTGGATTATGTTAGTATAAAGTATTACTGGAGAAGGCCTTCATTGTGATTCAGCCAGCATGCATCTAAAGGAGACCTGCCAGCCTGAAATTACTTAGAACAAAGGGAAAATGCCTGAAATGCATGTTTATTACTGTCTTTGTGCGCTCAACAAAGATGATGTCCACAAATAAGAGCCACAAACATACTTCTGCGTTTCTACACAAGGTTCAGTTCCCTGACATGAGGATATCTCAGCTGATTATTTCATCTCTGCACTGCAACTCTGAATCTGTCATCTCCCTCTGACCTGCAAAGTGAAATACGCTTGTGTGTTTCTGTTTGTTTGATACCAACTTAACAGGGCCAGCCCGAGCCCTCCTGTGTGCAGTTGTGTATCTGCTGAAATCAGGAGCATTAGTCACATTTACACAAAGAGTGATTTGGCCTTTAAAGCTGATAAACTATCTGTGCTGACTCAACCATTTAGTGAATGAAGTATCACAATCTGCTGGCTGCAGCACCACATTAGGAGCAGAACTTGTCTGTCTATACTTGTTCCTGTTGCTGTGACTCACTTGGTGAATTTTAGTTACTTAGCGTCATTGCACTGCAGTGTTCCCGTCTATAAATTGTGACTAGTTATGTTTATCAACTTACGTAAAAGGTTTTGAGATACAGGGATGAAATGCACAATGTTGATATTACGTATTTACTGTTAATGTGTTCTTTAGAAGCCTAATGCTGTTTTGTATTTAACATCTGAGGTTGTTACTGCCTTGATTTTGTGGAGATTTGGTATCTTCAAGTAAGTTCTGTCATCTGAACTACTTATTTCAGAAGAGCCAGGAGCTCTGCAGAGTACACATTCCTGTTCCTTAGCACTTAAATGGGCTGTCATGGAAGCAGAAAGTTTATGGAACAAAAGATACCTAATTACTATAGCAGCCTAAGAGATCTGATTTGTGGCTGCCTGGATCTCTTGTTGACCTTCTTTGTTTTGAAGACTAGGGTAAGAATCTAGAAATGAACAATGTCAGGATATTTTTTTTTTTCTTGTTGCGTTTGTGTGCGTTGTCGTTACCTTCAGTGGACTCTGCTGCCCCCTACCAAGTTGCAGCTGCTGTTAACAGCAATGGAAGCAATTGGCTGAACACGTGAAGAATGTTTTACGTTTTTTAGTGCTGAAAGAAGATTTCTGTTATCACTTATAATCACTCTCACTATGTAATTATCACTCATAATAGGGAATCTGTAGGTGAAACAGTAAATGTATTTTCTTTAAAGGGAGAGGAAAACAGCACAAAAAAATCACTTTTAGTTGGACAGCAATGAAGAAACTGCTTGAATTTTTGTTAGAATGCAAATACTTGTTTAGACATATAAAGGTCACTATGAATTTCACTTGAAATAGCATAGGAGTGCTTCTGATTTTAAGTATAGAAGTAGCACAGTGTTGGAATTCTTTTGGTTTTGTGTTTTGTTTTGGTTGGGTTTTTTTAACATACATTTCCTCTTGTTTGAAGGTGCATATTTCCTCTTTGTTACAGCTGCAGGCAGTGTCAAAGCATGCTACAGGAACATATCCTGCATGTGCTAAAGCCAACTGGAAACCCAGCTGTAGTTTCTAAACCTGAGAAGTCAGTGGCTCTTGTCTGTTTCACAGACTGTGTCAAAAGTCATATTAGCGTGGTTGTGTTTAAACCATTTCTGTTATGTGTTGATGTGCAAAACATCTGAAATATCTACACATTTAGGTATTTTCTGTGGACAAGTTACATGTCTGCATTTACATGGACACGCTTAAAATTTTAAGCCAAATTGCTGCAGGTAGTACTCCTGGGATGTGGGATGTATGTTTGCACAGTTTGCCATAGTTTTTTCTCCGACTGGACCGTTGTGTTGTGGTTCTGCTAAGCTTCCTGTATTTTGCATTTGTATGTTGCGTGTAGCACTCATTTGGGTTAGAGGAAAACTGATTAGTATCAGTGTATCTGAGCAAATGACAGTGAGTACAGCCAGCAGTAAAACATAAAAATGTAGTCAGATGAAGGTGTGCAATAGAGTGCTTTCGCATTTCTACCCCAACACTATTAGCAGAAAATGCTTAGCCTAGAATGCCATAAAGCTGTCTGGTTTGTGATAGGATTCTAGAACAAGTGCAGGTTATGCAATTTCAGAGAAATAATATCAGCCGGTTAAATCTTAAAACACACACACACATATGCACTAACCCTTTTGTTTAAATTGTTTGTTCAGAGGTTTTATGTAATGGAGAAATATGTTTTCCAAGAAAACATTTAGATTGCCATTAGTGTAACTTTACTCCTTTTATTTGTTAAATACATGAAAGGAAGGAGCTAACCAGGGTATAAAATTCTAATGTGCGCTCGCACTCTCTGATTTTAGGAGAATTATTTCGTAATATAATTTTTCTGCTTACAATATATAGGCTTGCAAAGTGTTGAAGCAACAAATCTTGGCAGAGATCAAAAAAATACAAAGGCATTTTGCTCTGTATATGTAAAACAAAGGCTGAAAGTTTGGGCAGATCTCTATCTGGCAGACTTTCTATCTCTTAGGTCATACAGAGAAAGCTTTTGGCACTGACTTTTTTGGCAAAAAGCTTTGTCTGGAAACATATTTAGTCAGCATATGAAATATGATAGCCCTGGTACCACGAATGTGTCTGAAGATGCTCTAATAGAGTTAGACTTCAGCCCCATCTGGTGTTGGAACAGGATTGCTATGTTCGAGTTTTCCAGCATAGGACAGCCCTTTGCCAAAACACAGAGCAGTACGTGAGGAGACTGACAAATTCATACAAGTGTCAGTTTTACTAATGCTTTCTATTGTTTGCTACGCTGATGAAAACCAGTTGTGCCTGTGGTGAATGCCAGCATAGCCATCCTGCTGCTGAGTTACTAACCACGGTCTCTACAGAGAGCTGCATCTTTAACTGAATGGGTTTGTTAATACCCTTACAGTGTACCTATGTGATCAGCAAGTATATTTTCACCTGAAGCCTGTAAGAATATAAAATGATTGATATTCAATGCCTGTGTTTACAGAAGTAGCGGTGGACATACCTCAGTGAAATGTCTCCAATAATTTGAGTTATGCAACAGTGACAAAGAGACCAGACTTGTGGATTTGGCTTAGAAGGCTTAAAAACTTAAGGCATTAATTCATGAAAGTCTCAAATCCTGGATACTCCAATGACTATAAAGCATAGCGGATTAATGTTTGTTTTTTACTTAAGGGTGATTGTTTCAAGAAATAAAAAGGCTCACTTTTGAAAGAGATTTTCAATTATCTTCCAATTGTTATTTTGCAGCAGGGGGGAGATAGAAAACGTACATGTGAAACAAATCAAGGACTAAAAATCCATAGCTTTGTTTTGAGGATATAAGAATGGTTTATTGCCACGATTGTAAGCTAAAGGAGAAGAAACAGTGACTTTCTAGAAAGGTTTCCCTGGCATTATCTGGCTTTTCCTGGATTGCAGTCCAGCCTGTCCTTCAAACAAAATACCTGTTCAGTTAAAATTTGACTCTGATGAAAAAAGCGCTAAAATGGCAGAGTTTGGAATTGCTTAAACGTACTTTGTCACTTAAGCTGAGCTCATTCACATTCGAAGCTAAAACAATCTTGGTTGCATTTAGGAGAGTAAACATACTCTTACTTTCATGTTTAAGCAGTTACTTTGAAAGCAATGTGCACTAATCTTCCGTTTTATATCCTCTTCCTAGCATTTGTTTTATTGGGCAAAATTAAAGGTCAGTGGTCCTGAACTAGTCAAGAGAATTATTCTAAATTCTCAGTCATTGCCACTTCTCTCTCTCTTTCTCTGCTTTCAGTAATACAGGGCTTAGCTGCCAAAGTTTTAATTCTTTACGTATGAGAAGAACTGTATTTGCAGCTTTTTTTGTATTTCAGTTGCATAGTATTGTAAATTTACATAAAAAGAGAAGACATCAGCAAAAGGCTACCTGCTTATTCAGAGTCATTCATAGTGTTGAAAAAGTGTAATGATCAACCTGTTTCTTCCCTGTTCTTATCCTCATTCTCTTTTGTGTTTCAGAACAATCACTGCTCAAAACACTAGCAAACAGAGTGGAAACATATGGATGAAATTCTTACCATGCACTGAACAGCACGGCACCAAGCGCAAAGCTCTGGGAAAATGTCTGCTTGCAACGCTTTCACTGAACACGTCTGGAAACCTGGTGAATGTAAGAACTGCTTCAAGCCCAAAAGTTTGCATCAGTTACCCCCAGTATCTGAAAAAAAACCCCTCTCACATGGAAATCTGAAAACCAATGCAAACCAAAGTAACAGTCATCGTGGGAGAAATACAGGAAATTTCCGACCACCTGTGGCAAAGAAACCCACTATAGCTGTGAAACCCACCATGATGGTAGTAGATGGGCAGGGTGTATGTGGCGAAATCAGTACACCAGATCATTGTGAGAATAAATCAGTGCCTGCAGGTTGGAACCGAAACAAAGCTGTCTTGAACAAAAAACCACTGAACAATAATAATGAAGATGAAATTGAAGGTTATAGCCATGTTCATAGGCCTTATGGCAACAACGAAGGTGTAAGTAAGATACCAAATAATAATAATGGACTGACAGAAGTTTTGAAGGAGATTGCAGGTTTGGATACCACACCTCAGCTAACTGGGAATGAAATGAACTCGAGAGAAACCTTCTTGGGAAGAATAAATAATTGTTACAAAAGATCATTAGAAAGAAAGATCCCTCCAAGCTGCATGATGGGTGGAATGAAGGATTCACACAGTAAGCACGTTATTCTGAGTGGAAGCACTGAAGTAATAAGTAATGAAGGTGGACGTTTCTGTTATCCAGAGTTCTCTAGCGGAGATGAGAGTGAGGATGACACGCTTTTTGGCAGCATGCAAGAAGAGCATGAGAGCTGGGATGAAAGCGATGAAGAGTTGCTAGCAATGGAAATTCGTATGAGGGGCCAACCTCGCTTTGCTAATTTTAGAGCTAACACCCTATCTCCTGTTCAGTTCTGTGTTGACAAAAAATGGAATACTGTGCCCCTTAGGAACAAGTCTCTCCAGCGGATCTGTGCAGTAGATTATGATGACAGTTACGATGAAATTTTAAATGGTTATGGGGAAGAGACTGTGATTCTTTATGGGCAAGAGAGCATGCAGAGCATGGTGTCTTCTGATTCTACATCTCCTGATTCTTCTTTGACAGAAGAGTCTCGTTCTGGAACAACCAGCAGTTCTTCACAGAAGCTCTGTAATGGAGGGTTATCTCCTAGTACTCCTCAGGACCTCAAATTGATTGAACCAGAATATGAAAGTCTTTGTGATAATCAACAAGTGAAGGATGTGTCAAAAGCTCCCAGAAATGTTCCAAAAAGTCTAGAAACTCACAAGGCAGTACTTGCGCTTCGACTGGAAGAGAAAGATGGCAAAATTGCTGTACAGACTGAAAAGCAAGAGAATAAAAGTTCTTCAGATGTTGGTGGTCAAGCTGTAACTATAAATTTGGTGCCTGTGGAAGAGCAAGCTAAACCTTACAGGGTAGTGAATATGGAACAACCAGTTTGCAAGCCATATACCATAGTAGATGTATCAGCTGCCATGACCAATGAATGTAAGGAGAATCAGACTGAAACCTCAGAAACCAAAACCACATCATCTAACCCAAGCTCACCAGTAACTCCAGGCACACCTGTTACATCCTCTGCAGCATCACCTGTACGAGTAAATGCTAATCTGAAAAAATCCAGTGCAATCAGATATCAAGAAGTGTGGACTTCTAGTACTAGTCCAAGACAGAAGATACCTAAGGTGGAGTTAATTGCTAACAGCTCAGGACCTTCTGTTCCTCCCAGAAAAACAAGCCACAAGTCAGCCCCTACTTCACCTACAGCTACAAACATTTCTTCAAAAACTATCCCGGTTAAGTCTCCCAATTTATCTGAGATAAAATTCAACAGCTACAATAATGCTGGCATGCCACCTTTTCCTATTATCATTCATGATGAGCCCACTTACGCTAAGAGTTCCAAAAATGCTATTAAAGTTCCTATTGTAATCAATCCAAATGCATATGATAACCTGGCTATCTATAAAAGTTTTCTAGGGACCAGTGGAGAGCTATCCATCAAAGATAAAACTACTAGTGTAATAAGCCACACATATGAAGAAATAGAAACAGAAAGCAAAATGACTGAAGCCATAGGAGGTAAACCCACTGAATTTTCCCAAGCAAAGGGGGTGACAAACAGCTCTGAAGGCAGGCTGGGTTCTGTGGCTCAAAAGGTCCAAGAGTTTAATAGCTGTCTGAGTAAAAGTCAGATATCACCACAGAGAAGTCATAGTTCTGACCACAGCTCCCCATCAAGAGCTCAAAAGACAACACAAGAGCCTGCAGCAAAAATAGATGTAACACCAGAGGCTTCTGTTGGCAGCAGCAGTGGTAGAGAGAATGCAAGCACGGTGCTTTCACAGATTGTGGCTTCTATCCAGCCTCCACAGTCTCCTCCAGAGACGCCACAGTCTGGACCTAAGTCTTGCAGCATAGAAGAACTGTATTCCTTACCCCCTGATGCAGATGCTACTAAAAACACCCTGGTACGACCCAAATCTCTGTTTACGTCACAGTCTGAAATAGAGTCGCCCAAGACGGTGGAAAACGCTGCCATTAAAATGCAGAAAGAGTCAGTTTCACAGCCAGTTGCTACTCACTCTCCAAAGCTAGTGAGAGCCACCCCAAATACCACAAGTCCCAAAACAGAGCAAGCACCGCCATTTCCTCCTCCACGGTCCACTTCTTCACCCTATCATGCAAGTAACTTGTTGCAAAGACACTTCAGCAATTGGACCAAACCAAACAGTCCCACCAGGTCGACAGAGGCCGAGTCAATCCTTCATTCAGAAGGTCGCCGAGCTGCTGATGCAAAACCCAAACGCTGGATATCGTTTAAGAGCTTCTTCCGCCGCAGGAAAACTGATGATGAGGAAGACAAAGAGAAAGAAAGAGAGAAAGGAAAACTGGTGGGTCTTGATGGAACTGTTATACATATGCTCCCCCCTCCTCCAGTTCAACGTCATCACTGGTTCAGTGAGGCAAAGTCAGACTCCAGTGAGAAGCCATCGATTGTTTTCATGTATAGATGTGAACCGGCACAAGCTGAACCAAAGGCTGACCATCAAAACAAGAGTGGAGCGGAGTCTGCTATCGCAGGTGCACTAGCAAAAGACAAAGGAGAAATGCAGGAAAAGTCTCCAGAGAGCTCTGAACAGAAAGTAGCAAGCCATTCATCACCACCTCAGATTCCCAAGAAAATCCCCAGGTAATCTGCTCATCTTTTTTTAGTCACTTATTCAGTTCTCAACTGTCCTGTATATACTGGTGAAAAGGAAAGAAATTAAGGAGTTTTGTTACATTAAGTGTAATTTTTTCAAAATATATTTAATTTAGGTAACTTAAAGCATATTGCATATCAGAAAGGGTGTAAAAAAAAATACTAGAAACAGTACCTGATATTTGGAGTTTGTGTTGCAGATTCACTAATATGTCACAATAGCCATTGAATCAGATACATTTTCCTGAATTTCCAGTTTCAAAAGTATTCTTACGTTGTAGGAAACTAAAGAATTCCTCTGCAGAAATAGAAGGCAACTATTGAAAAGTATAATAGAAATGAAAAGATCTGTGACTCATAAAAGATGGTGTGCTAACTTTATCTCACATGCCCAAGAATACAAGAGATGCTAATTAACTTGATGCTACACTGCAACATCACTGCAGCACTCCTAAAATAAACCATGTAAAAAAGTAATAATAGAATTAAATTATCTATAAAGTAACCTATCTCCATTTTGCAGGCCTTTAGCAATGAATATACGTTGTTGTCTAACAGTATTGGATTCAGTAGAGCTGGTTGCTCCATTTCTGCCTGACAATTTTGTTCAGTGATTTCATTTTTAATTTACTAACAGAATTTACTAAAATGTTTCATTGTTTCAAATTCTGTGAAACTATTTGGCCAGTAGATATTTATTTTACTCCTATGAAGTTCATGGTAGTTGAAAGTTTTAGGTTTGTCTGTTGGTTTAAAGGTCTGTTTTTTCCCTTATCAAGGGTACACGTGCTTTCTCCGTTGTCTCTCAACATGAAGAAGCATGTTGATTTCCAGATATGCATTGTTTTCAACATACCACTGAGTTCCTACAGCTCATGACAGTGCATAACCTAAGAGGGCTGGAGATGTTTGTTACAATCAGTTATGGGGGCATAGTACGCGTTTCCCTGAGCACAGACCACAGCTGTTGATGTATTAGAATATGTCTTCCAGTGTTGTTATAGAAACCAATTCCAAAATAGCTTCAAACTTGCATTATTTAATTCACTATAACAATAACCTGCTGGTAGGAAATTTAAAATTTTGTAAAGTTTGAGCTATATGTGAGCCTCAGAAAATGTATCATGGCAGTGTTCTTAGTGTTTCTTTTTCTGTTGTCTATACAAGAAAGTTGCAGTAATTTTTGGTTAAAATGGTTTTAAAGTTGACTTAAACTAATAGAAATCTCAGTGTGAGCGTAGTTTGAGTTTACCATAAACTGATTGCTGCTTGCCTTGAAGTAAAATAACTATGTCTTAAACTAACCAAGAGTGACCATTTGCACTAAGTGTAATTAAATCACTTCTATATCACATCTTGGGAACACTGATACAGCATTCTCATGAATATGAGGACTACTTTTCAGATTGTTTGCCTCTTGTCAGACATGGACAGCTTTGGGTTTTGTAATGTAAGGTGTTGATAGGGTTTATCGTAGTATGATGTAAAGCTGGCTTCTGTAGATTTACATTTGAAGTAATTGCCCGAAAAACAAGATAGGATGGCCTCCAAAACCTTAGTGTACTGTTTCTCCAGACTTGGACGAACTGCAATCTCAGGGTCAAGAATTTTATTTTTTTTAAAAAAAAAAAAATGTACATGAAAATTAACAAATAGGGTTTAAAAAAAAATCTCAGTACAAATTGTGGATGTGAGTTTCAGAAACATTAAGCACTTTCACAAACTATTAAAGTCAGTAGGAGCTATAAGTGCTTATTCAGCATCTCTGCAGGAGGTACAGTACCACAATAATACAGGTGTGGGCAATGACAAAAGGGGCTGTCCCTGTATTTACAGGACATATTACAGTTTAAGGCTGAAGACATTGGAGAATATACCCAGGGCTAGAATAACCCTTGATAGGAGTCTAGTCTCTCTAGACTTACCCTAAATTAAATGGGGAGAAGTAGGCAGCTTTAGAGAGCAAGTTAAAGAGTTGAAGTTTGTGCTCTCAACCCCCTTTAGAGGAAGCGATTTTTTTCTGTTATCTCCAGGGGAACCTAGAGAAAATGAGGTTGTACCAACGTTTTCTTGCTAGCATCATTACCGAATGCATTGCCATCAGGAGATTCGCTTGCTCCCACATCCTTAGTGCCCTGCTCTTGTGCTGACAAGACAGTTCATGTGGTCACCTGTGGTGAACCAGACCAGGGAAGTGATCCAAGTGAAAAATAACTTTGCAGTTATTTTCCAGCCAGATCAATTTGCTGATCTGACAGGGGGACCAGTCAGGAAGGAGCAGCTGCTTATCTTGGTGGTAAAAGGGCAATAACAGGCTAATGGCTGTGGTCATAGTTGGCACTTGTGCTTAGACTGCCCTAGAGATGGTGCTGTTATAATGTTTTATATTTCTGCCCTATTACGGGAATGCCTTCTGCCCTTACTCTTGAAGGCAATTGGTCATTCTGTCCTGTCTCATTCACTTATTCCAAAAAGTATGTTTACTCTTTATTTTTCTGCAAGTCATGATGATATTGGCTAAAACCATATCTCACTATTTTCCCTGGTGACAATTGGAATTTTCCAAATGTTAGAATTGGAATTTCTTCTTTCTAACAATATTGTTCTATGGTTTCTACAAATTCCAAAGAAAATAGACTGAGGTGCTGAGAAATACGTTGTGGGAACACTGGACAGTGGATATATTTATCCTTCAGTTACTATATTCAGTTAATTACCTTGATGCAATTTGATGCCTTAAGTTATTTGGGTTTTTTACTTAATTTTTAATATTGTTAAAAGAGACCAAGTGAAGCCTTATAGTGCCAAAAGATGAAGTTAAATCTTTTTAAGAGTTTTGGCTTTTGTTTTTAATATCCCAGTAGGTGAGAATCAGGACTGTCAACTTCCATTTTTGCACAAGCAGGAGACATAACAGATGACATACTACACTTGTTTTTTGTTAACTCTTCAGGTATTAGTAAGAGGTTAGTGTTAATTCAGGCTGTAATATGTATATGGAAAAGATGTTTAAAATGCTCAGTTAAACTTGCAGAGGCTTAGAGGAAAACAGAAGACATGGAGAGCAATTGGTGAAGGTGATGCTTTTCTAACTGAGAATGCCATCAAAAGTAAGCTCGCTGAAAAACCAAACCGATGACCTGGAAAATAAGATAAACTTTAAAAATGTCAGATTACTGGGGGGATCTTGTAAGCAAATGAAATGAAGATACGGTATTTCCTTACTTTGCAATGTAACATAGCTGCTAAAGGTTGATAACATAACCACAAAACAGGGCTGAATGTGTTTCAAGTTATCACTAGAAAGGTCAGGTTTTCCATTTGAACAGCACTTGCAAAATACTCAGTTCTTTGGAAAGCTGAAAACTATCTTTCTGTTATACAAAAGAACTTGGTATTGTTTTATCCATATGATTGTTTCTTTCTATTTGGTGCCAGGATGCACATAGGATGGTTCAAAAGGAGCTAGCAAATACTAATGTGTTAAATTTACCAAAAAATTGTAGATGGATTAATTTTTACTAAAAATCAGCAGTCACATCAGCTTTATCATTAATTGGACTGAAAATCAGGTGTTCCTAGAACACCTGTAGTACATGACGCAGCAGTTGTTCTCAGACAATACCTAAAACTGACCTCTAAAAAAGTCATTGTAATTGATGAAGGTGGTACAGCACAGTGTGGAATCCACACAGAGGTTTAAAAAAAACATTCTTCAAAGGCTTTGGTATCTAGCGGATCAGACTGTTGCTACTGGAGTTTCACAAGATAAAGATTTCTCTTCTCCTTCATTGAGAGAGCACTGCTTATACCCAGTAGCAGCTTTTTAGATTGAGACGTTTCCTAACAGAAAACTGCAGCACAGCCTTCTGATTCTTCCTTTCCTATCTTCATAAACTACATCAGAGTTGAACTAAAACCTCATTCAGCACTGTTTTAGATGGCAGTGCCTTTGTAAATCAAGATACAACTGACTTGTGCATGGCCATTTCCATTTCAGTTGCATATTAAACTGAATAGTTTCCTTTGATAGCTACAAGTCAGCTGTAACTTTCCTTTATAGGATCTTTGGGCCAGACTTGGATGAAGTAAAAATAAAACTGTATGTTTACTGAAATATTTCCTTCAAGTAATGAGGTCTCTATATTCATTCCATTCTGGTTTAGGTAATAAAGCATTTCTTCATAGCTGAAGTTGGGATTACCAATCTAATTCCTAAAATGATGTTAACTTTTTCAGAAGGATTTGAAACTAAGCTAGTAATCAATAGATAAAAGTTCTGTTGTTCCACAGCTACGGAAGATCACTATACTGTTGTTTTATCTTGCTTCCAAAATCAGTGAAATGCTTATTGTGTGTGTGTGTGTGTATATATATACACACACAAGTTTTTAAAGATTTGGGGTTTTTCCCAAAAAAAACATGCTTCTCCATTGCAGTTACACACTACATCAGCAATTTGGGTTCTTTTAAGGCTATTTTTTGTGAAAATAGCCCCTGGGCATTTCACTGGGCACTTTCATGGGCTTTATACTTACCAGAGGACACAGATATCAAAGCTTTTGGAATTGTCTTGTCATCCTTCAAATCCTACCCCAGTACCACACTCATCGTACAAATAGTTCACCTTGAGTAACTTCCAGCCAGATTGCTGCTCCTGAAATTAACAGAAGTGTCAGTGACAGATGAGAATCTTTTAGAAAATTGGCCAAAGACTTGCACGGTTCCTGCCTGCCGTGGAAGCATTTCAGTAGTATAAGTGATCCTCAGATGCTTTTTGTTGTGATGATTGCCTTGAGGTTGCTGACAACTGCTCACGCTGTTTGCTTTAAAGTACAGTAAGCCAAATGTGATTTCAAGCATCTGAGTTAGGAATCGAGTTTCCACATACAGGCAACGGAGAAGGATAACTCCAGTGAGGTGATTTGGAGCACCAAGACTTAAAAGGCCCAAGATAGGTCATCTCTTCAGTGGGTTTTTTAGTAATTTCTGTTATGCCACTAACTGTTATTTAAGGAAAAAAAATATAGGTGGCTGGGGCTAGAGGTGTGCCATAGTGCATATCATCTGTGGTCTGGAAAAGGGAGCTTACACGTAGGCTCTCTTGATTTGGTGGGACAGGAGCCATGAAGTTACTCCGAGTGCTCTCTATCTCTAGAGGAATATGAATGTTCTAACAGATTACTCAGTAAAAACAGCTGGAATCATTGTTCTTCAAAAATGTAGTCATATATTAAGATCAGGTTTACATCCAGAGACAGGCAGGAATAACTGCCACATTCCACTTTCTCATTGTCATTGATCCAATCCTGCAGGTTCCACAGCTGCTTCAGAAACTACTTGAGAACAAAATCTTTTAAATCACAGTAGGGCTCTGTTTAAAACAATGTCCTTCCCAGTTTAAAGGACCTCTTGTGTAAGTCCTAAGGTAAGGTTCCTACCTGAATCCAAAACCTTTTAAGTGAAGCTTGCATAAATTGGTGAGGAGAATTGAAGGATGTTATAGCTGAAAAGAGTATTCTTGCTTGAGCAAGTCTACTGAAATGGGAGCAATTCTCACCTAAAAAATTCAGGTGGAACTATCAATTCCCCATTCTCCCCAAATCTATCTTGATTTGCTTTTTTCTAGATATCAGCAACGTTTATTTACCTTACTCAGCAGTGCTCAACAATGCTCTTAAGAGCATTAACCATGTATCTTACCCTGTTTCATCAATGAAAACTTTTGTAAGATTTTTCTCTAGAACATCTCTATGCTAGCAGAATTGGAAATTCTGCATGTTCATTAAGCAAAAAGTTTGGTAACATTTTATGTGAAGATTTGTAAACACTGAGGACTGTTAAAGAACCAAGTAGAAGGGGTTTTACCATTTATTATGTTATAAATTTAGATTAAGAAATAGTAAAACATGTATTATTGTTCTTAACTCCTCTAACACAGTCTATAAAATGGAAAGACCGAGAACTAAATATGAATAAAGAAAGATTTTTTTTTTTAATAATAATGCACAGTTAATCTGTGGAACTCATTGCCATTAAGTTTCACTGACACTAAAGAGCTTAGCAGGATGTCTTTACTGGATTATCAAATGTATTCCCATTATCCATGCAAACATCGCATTATACAAGATTTTTTTTTTTTTTAAGAAAAAGGAATGTAAATTCTCATGCTTCAGAACTAAGCCAACTTCTAAATAATAAGAATTAGGAATAAACTTTACGGCTTAGTTATTTCAGATTTGTTGAGAAGTTTCTTTCATTTTCCTCTTAAGGGACTATTTCTGGCTAGTGGCAGTGATGAGGAACTGAACTGCATGAGCCACTGGAATGGGTTTTCTGTACCCATAACATACTCTGAAACCTGGGCACTGATCATCTTTGCTCAGTGTTTTGCAGGTATAAAGTGGTCTGTGTTCTGAGTGAAAGTTCCTGTGTAAGGTGGCCCTTGACCGCCCTCAAGCCATTAACATATCTGCATTTTTCCTCAACCATTATTCAGTCAATTTAGTCTTTTTATTAGCTTTATTAGCTTAAAAGTGTAGGGCCTGAGGGGATCTCAAAGGCATCTCTTTGAAACTAAATATATCTACAACTTCCACAGATTTTTGTTTTTTGTGTGTGTAAAACTAAGTCATCTTCCATGTCAGGCTCTCTCATCTCAAACTGTACAACTACCATTGATTTTTGCTTTGCTGATGTCCACGCAGGGAGGAGATCAGAGTCTCAGCTGGGTCTAAGGCCACATCAGCTTTTCTTTGTGTTCCTGTCACTAATTTCTGCCACTTGGATTTATGTCCTGTCTTACACAGAACTGTACTCCCTCAGCTTGACCTTTAGATCTGACCCTAATTCAGGAAGGCACTCTTAGAATCACTTCTTGTAAGTGATTTATCTCCATCATATTCATTGCTGTTTATTAATCACTCTAATTGAGAAAGCATGCTCTGAATAGAAGAAAATATAGGTCACGCAGTAGCTGTGATTCCACTGTCCTTACAAAAATTAACACGCTACACAGCCTGCTTTCTGGATTCTTACTATTCCCAAAAGACCGAGGCAAGTTAGGCCACGTCATCTTTTTGACTATCCTCCAAAAACCGTGTGGAGGAGGAGAGCCTGAGGGAAGGAGTTAGGGGCATTTGTCCCTGCGGAAAAAAACACTTCTAAACCAATTCTGAGCTTGTGCACATGTGAATGACAAGTATGTGAATTCAGTGGCATGTTACCTGAAGGACAGTCATTTTTATGGCAAGTTCTTTGACTTGCACATAATCTCAGCTGCTTAGGAAAATAAATGTTCTCTGTGTGTGGAGGGCTGCTGCCTCCATTAACTGAATAGTTGTTTAGTTTCAGCCACATGTGCCCGAGGAGCAGAGTTCTCTAAGGTAATTCATTTCCTATGAAGTTTGGTTTTGAAATAAAAAAGGGAAAAGAAGGCGGCTTGAACAGAGGAGGCTGCGCCCACTATGGTAAAAGCTAAATATGTGCTCTTATGCAAGGCATCAAAGAATCCATCCTGGCAAAATATCTATAAATATCCCAAATAAGGAGATAGCTTTAAGTATCACTTGCTATCAGCAAGCAGATACAAAGTTACCAGGCTTTGATGGTTCTAATCTCGGAGAACTGCTTGTTTATCAGCTGCTCTACTTTTCTCGAAAACTAGTAGTTTTAACTGTTCAGACTGTTTCATGAAGCAAAAGCAATTGGGAATTTGGTTCTTGTGGCTTACTGAGTGAGGACGTTTCCCCCTTTTGTTCCTTCTGTGTGCTGCTGATTACAGGTTGGCATTTTGCTTGTTGAGTCGCTGCACTGTGTATGTATACTTGATCTCTCAGTCTTTACTGTTAAGCTACAGGGAAGCATTTTCCCACAGATTTCATGGCCTGACATTTAATTGCTGTGATTTAAAATGTATTAGATTCAGACACTGGTTGGAATACAGTTTTGAGATATTCACTTACTTGTAACAGTAGGTTAGTCTAAGTTCTTAAAACTCCTCTTGAAATTTGAACCTGCTTTTCCTTAACTAATTAACATGACTAAGACCATAGTTGTCATACCAAAACCGTGATGCAGTAGACTGTGAACTCCTTTTCATCCAGGAAGGCAGTGGAAGAGTTAAGAAGGCAGGGCTGTAACTAACTGGTTTCCTGGGGCGCTTTGGCAAGTCCCTGGGACCAACCCCCTAAGGTAAACATTAAGGTGCAGTAGGTGTATCACTCTGTGCAGAGTTCAGCCCTGTTGCTTACAGCTTGCACAACTTGTAGCACATCAGAACACTGTGGAATCAATGGCTCGCCAGAATTTCAAGACATGATTAAAAGACTCAAGAAGGCCCTGAAAGAATTTCCTTTAATGGGGAATTGTGTGAGTGAGTACAGTGGGTGAGTTGTTTTTTTTTTTTTTTTCTTTCTGCCTTTCTAGCTGTTGGTTTACTTTGGCAAAATGCTTCTGAGCTTAGGTTTAGTGTATGTGCTTGCATGTGTCTGGTTTGGAGAATGAGTATGTTCTGTACCTCACCAGTCGATACTAAAAAATTACTTTGAGGTATGATAATTCCTGGTTTGTGGCAATGACAGAACTGTAAAGCTGTTAGAACCTATTTCTTAAAGAAATTTCTTACTGAGGAATGCAGGTATGTATATGATTTACAGCAACTACAAGTCTTTAATTTCTCATCATCTTGAGAGCCTTGTTACTGCTTTTATTTTGTGTATGCTTTACTTTGAAATTATATTAGGTTAACTCTTTAATGTGGATATATTTATGGCACATGGAATGTTCTTCACACCATTCCTATGCATGGTACTAAAAATGAACAAAAAATTTTATGCTGATTAAAGATTACATCTTCTTGAACTTATGCCATTTTTTCTCTTTTACTAACAAGTTCTAATGAGTTTTGTTTGTATCAGCCTGCAGTTAAAATTCATGAGTCTGAGTAGAAACAGCATGTGCGTGCTGCACCATACATGGGGTCTTGTGTTATGCAAAGTGTTGGCATGTTTTAATCTTTGTAGTCTGGGATTGCTAGAAGATTTTGTATCATGATTTTCAGTATTTTGGCTTTGGCATAGAGAGGCATATGCCTATAATCTATGTTAACTCTCTGAGGATATAATCTCTCTTTCCACTGTAAGGATTTGTATTACAGAAACTCAGCTGCTCTGCCTATTTTAAAATGCATAATTTCTGTTTCTGTTCATCAGAAGTTAAGTTTTAAATCTTTACCACAAAAATTAAATATCTGTACAGATAAATGATGTGGTGATCATCTTTTGAAGGAAGTGTGTTGCTCCTATCCCTTATGGAAGTTACAAGTACTTAAAATTCTTGCTGTTCTATTTGATCAGGCTGTAATAATGCGAACTAGTGAATAGGACCTACGCTCTTGAGATTTGGCCTATAAAGAGTATTTGTTTCTGTGAGTGAGAGAGCATAAAGGCACAGAAATATTTTTGCTCTGACATGTTTTATGTGGCATATTATTGATAATTGCTGCTGTTTTCAACAGGATTGGGATTTTTTGAATAAACCTGAATTTTTTTTTAATATATATACAAAAAATGCATCATTTTTAAATCATACTGTAATAAATATATCCACGGAAACAGATTTAATCCACGATTTTCACAATTTTGTGCTGTAAGTCATTACAGTCAGATTAAAACTTCATAGCTAAAAGCAAGCAGAGGAATGTCTTCATGGCCTTTGGAATTGGCCTAATGCAGATGGATTTTAATCCTGGAGAATTTTATATGGGAAATAGATTACTGGCTTAGATGAGCTACTGGTCTGTTTCCCAAAATGTCAGTTCCCAAAATCCTACCAGTATATGAAAATGTATTACTGAAGTTTTATGCATTTATTAAGACTTAACAGCCCCCTTGCTATACCTTGGTATCTTTGATTAAAGCAAAATTGTTCTGATTGGTAAAAAGCACCTTAAACTCTGCTGCAGTCCTATGAGTCCTACATGTTTTATGCAGAATCATGCCTGCGTATATATGCGTACACATGTTGATTGTAGTCATCTGTAAAATATTTCATTATCCCTTTTGTATGGAAGGCATGAGCTACTACATGTTACTATCTCAGTCAAAAATTGTTTATTCTTATTAAGGAAAATAAATGCTGTATAAAATTGTTCTTAAAAAAGAGGGCAAAAGGAGCTTATTTCTTTACCAGTTCATTCCCTTTCCTGAAGATATTTAATGCCTAATCTGGTATTTTGCCAGTAAGGTCTAGTACCCAGCTTTGGTCTCCAGGTGATTTTGTTTTGTCTGTTTCAGTCAAGTGCCTGATGATACGACACTGGAGGATTTGTCCCCTCGTGTTCCTAGAGCCGTGTTTGTGAAGCAGGACAATGGTGGCAGTGCCTCGGTCATACCAGTGTCATCTGTACGTGTCCCACAAGTGGAGGAAGAAAAGGAAGAAGCTTCAAATTCTCCTGACTTAAATCCTTGCAGTGCTACGTACAGCAATTTAGGTAAGTGTATGCTCGCAAAAGAAAATTTAAATTAGATCAGATTTTGCATACCTTTCCAGCCTGTGAAGAACCTTGTCTTCTAAACAGCTCAATATGCTTTCATAAGGTTAGTTTTTAACCTAATTAAGTTAGAGAAAATAAAATTATGTTGTCTCATTCTGAGATACACAACCAAGCAAGTCAAGATTCAACAAACTCAAAGATTTTCTTTCCTATGGTTTTAAAACTATCTGTTAATTGCCCTTAATGATAAACGTCTCAAACACTGTTAAAAGACACATTGTTTCATCTGTTTGGAGGAATTTTTATCAAAGAGGTTTAAAATACAGAGCAAACTACCTAATTTTTTTAGAAACAATAAGCAGATTTCAGTGTTTTTTCAACAAAAGATAGGACTTCATTTTATAGCATCAATAACTGCTAAAATATTTGTAGTCATCTTTTGTTGACTAAAACCTTTCTTATCCCAGTCTGAGAGTATACTTTTGCTCCTTCAGAAAAGTTTAAGATATGAATGTCCTGACGGTCTATTCAACTGTCACTGAATTCCTGATTCATATTAAAAAGATGTATGGATGCAGGGCTTCTCTAGAAGATAAGTGAGCAAGACAAATAAGCATCTCCCGATACATAGTATCAATATTATCAGCCTAATTTTCTAAAGCATTTTGAAGTACTGCGAATTTAGGAACACCTACAGCCAGATTTTCTAGAAGAACAAAAATCTCTCATTTATGTTCAAGAATATCTGAATACATGTTTTTCACTAATGTTCCAATCCTGTAAGCATACCAACTTATTAAGCATTTGGACAAGATTAAACTGACTGCATTGAGATATCGCACAAGTACAGGGGTTTGGCATGTCCACACAGGTTTTGAGGGATCAAGGACTAAATTTTAAACCCTCAGGTGCATACATTCCTTTGACATTTAGTGATATTGTTCCACTTTCTTTTTTGCCTAAGTGTGAATCAGTGGCGAACTTATGAGTGTGTTCTGCTAGTGAAACATTACTTAGGCATTGTTTATAAAACATAAAGAGGAAAAATATCCTACCCAAGAGTGATACTAACATCTACCAAGAAATTTTAACTTCACGGAGGAAAACTAAAATTTATATTTTTATGGTGAATTATTCAAAGACCTAATGAATTTTTTTCAATTCATTGAGATATACATATATATCTGTATCTACGTATTTTCTGTATTTAAGACATAGCTACATTACAGATAGAATCCAGGCAGCAGATCTAGCTAAATCAAAACTATTTAGACCATTGTTTAGACCATGATCCTAACCAGACTGACATATAAAAGTATCAAGCTAAGGTATCATCTAATGTACAAAATATCACTTATTCCTCATGGTGAGATTGTATGAGCATTCTGGCTAAAAAATAGCAGTCAAGGGATTACCTGCATTTCATAGTCAAAGTAATGATATTGTGAATCTTCTGTTTAAATCTTTACTCAATTTAGCTCAATTTTCTTATGCAAGGTGTTACACCTGATGGCAAGTTTTTCATTGCACGGAGTTAGATGTGCTTCTGTCCATAGATCTCTGTCGTTCCCACAGCATCTCACAAACTGGGAGTAGTTAATTAATGGGAAATGCAATCAAATACCATTCAACACTGGAACAGTTTGCCCAGAGAAGTTGTGGAGTCTCCCTCTGTGGAGATACACAAAACACGACTGGACGTTGTCCTGGACAACCGGCTCCAGCTGACCCTGAGCAGGGAAGGTTGGACTTCACCATCTCAAGAGGTCCCTTCCAACCTAAATGCTTCTGTGATCACTTCCATCAGTCCTCGTTTTTGTCGTTCCTGTGTGTGAATGCTCCTTCATAAACCTGTATAAAACTGAACGCCTTAGCGTTTTATTCAAAATCTTCTCCTCATCTTTGGGTCACTTTCAGATTTGCTGTCGCCAAAGTAGTTGTTAGGTATGAAAGAGTTAACTTTTAGGCTTGACTTGGTCTGGCTTGGCAAGCTTGCTGCTTGTTGTTAAAAGCAATGCTACCCTAAATGGCACTGAGTTCTCTGGCTGCGGTTCAGATTTTTTTCTGGTTTATTCAAGCAACCTTACTTTCTAATTCAGATAGCTATCGAGAGATTACTAGGTAGGGATATAGAATAATTCCTTCTTGTTTTCACATCTTACATCACCTAAGCAGCAAAATCACATATTTTGTAGAATTAACAAATACTGATGTGTGTAACTGAAAGATACAATAATATGAGAATATGTAATACAATTAAGTTACATCACATTTGACTCTTGCTTCAACTGCAACTGTATCTACAGCTACCTTTTTATAGCTACATACTAGAGTTTGTAGTTTGTAAAATATATCATGTGAACATCGCAGTTTGCAGCATAATGCACAATATTCACTTTTTAAATACTAATCTAATACATATTCTATGCTTTTTATCGAAAAGCAGATAACATTATGTCCTTTGATAAATGTCTGATCTTCAGTTATGACATGTCACATGAAATTTATGAACAGAAATAATGGCAAGCTTTGGTAAATTTTCATCTGCAGTCAGGTAGTAGTTTATATCGGGTACTGCCCTCAAATATATTTGGTTTTGGCCTTCCCCTGTTCCCATAGGAGTTGTCCCATCATCAGTTTACAGTCCTGCCCACAAAAACTGCAAATGTGCCAGCAAGTATTTGTCAGTAACCAAATTGCAGATGCAAAATTTGAGAATAGCTCATGTATAAAATATGGGCTGTATTTGTTAGTTCATCTAACCTGTAAAATCATACATCTAGGAATTTAAAAAAAAAAAAAAAATGCAGGCAAGCCTTACAAGATAGAGGATTCTCCTCTGGGAATCAGATACAACATAAAAGACTTGGGGCTTTTAGGAAACCTGAGGTTCCACTGTAATGACAGACTAAAAGAACCCAATGTTCCTGGGTGTATAAACAGTAGAAAACTTCGATAGGAGTAGAGAGGTTATGTGTATCTCATTTTTACCCTGCAACTGCCATGGCCATAGTCAAGCCCTGGTGATGACAGTTTAAGAATAATGTTTAAAAAAAAAAAATTGTAGATGCTAAAGAAAAGCTTTGAAAATGCCTAGAATTGCGACAGGCACTTTATAGTGACTAATTCACAAAGCTGAATCTGTTTAGCTTATCAAAGAAACAGAGTCTGGCTTGATCATGGTGTGGATGCTCATGTGGTGAGCAGAACTGTGATGAGGGATACCTTTGGTATCAACAATCAACAGATTTAACAAAAGCCAGCGGCCACCAGTTGAATCTAGATGCAGAAACAAATGTTCAAATGTATAAGGTAGGGCCTGGATGTTTGCTTTTAAAGGTGAGCCCCTATTCTAACAGAAGTTAATTCAGGTAAGCCCTGTAGCTTATGGTAAGGAAGACAATAGACTAGATGATTAAAATCCTTTCCTTTACAAATCTTTAAATTTTTCTATCTTTGTCTGAATTTGTTGGGGAAATTGACTTGATTGAATTTGCATCACTGTAAGTAGATTAAGATATTCTCAATATACTCAGGATAGTATTTCTATCATTTAAAAAAGAATAGGTTATTTTATTATCAGCTATTTTTCTCCTTACGCTCAAAGAAAAGGTGAAAAAAGGAGGCTAAGTAAGTTTCCAGATTTTATGACTGCTGACGTTAGAAAAAATCCCAAATCACAGCATCTGCCATGGAGTATTGGCTCAGTCAGTAAGACAGACCAGGGCAGTGTGGTTTAGCCAGGCTATAAATAAGGTAATGAAGTCATTGTTGACTAAAACTGACAGTTCAGTGACAGACACTGATTATAGTATCAGTCTGTTGCATTTTGTATAATATATAATTAGTACAGGTAATATCTTTAACATGGTGTAATGGAGGATGGGTAGCAAGACCTGACAAGTCACCAAGGCAGACAAGCTGTTGCATCTGAAGTTTTATCTAGTATCTGCCACCCGTCTTACTATAGTTCTGTGTACAGTCTCAAACTATTGGTGAGAAACTAGAGGTGCTTCGTGAATGTCACTTTCCTTTCTGTTATATATATTATCGTTCTGGTAAGATTTTTGTCTATTAAATGCAGATTGTGAAGGATGATCAATATCCAAGTACAAGGCAGAAGAAAAAGGTACTAGGACAAGAGTAGAGAGGGGAAATTTGTACAGTGGAGTTGGCCAACCTGTGGATTTTACTTAGTGAATACTTTAATCAGACTTTATAACTGGATTTTGTAACATGAAATGGGGATGTACTGACATGAGAATTACTGGGACATTGGACTCCATTCCTGGCTGTGGGGAGAAACAGGTCAGCAGAGGATGCCAAAGCCAACACTGTTGGACCACTCCAAGATCCAGCTGTGTGATCAGCCGAGCCCTATCTTACAGTGGGTTTCCTGCAGACACGTAAGAGCCACTCGAAATTCCTTTTCCTTGCTGGTCTCCCCTGTAGAAAGTCCACAGTTTTGATTTTAGTTCTGTCAGGGTTTTGATAGATGTGGTCTTGGAAGATTGGTTACCCATGTTGTACATGCATGTTTATTAATTTTTGCCATTCTTGGCAATGCAAAATGTGGAATTTTTGTGAAACTGATGTGATAAGTTGGTGACCAGCTGGGTTAGCTCAGTTGGTTAGAACATGGCGCTAATAACGCCAAGTTCACAGGTTCAATCCCTGCTTACTGCAGGGGGGTTGGGCTCGATGATCTCTCAAGGTCCCTTCCAACCCAAAGCATTCTATGATTCTATGAATGGCAGAGGTGACAGTCATTTTGGCCATTTTAGCCCTCTGGGTCCTGTTCATTCATCTGAATCCCTGCTCTAGGGGATTAGGAATTGAGGAGGACTATAATGGTCACTAAAACTGAGAACAGAGTTAGTAATCATAGAAATAGCATAGTTACTACTGTGAATACTAGAGTATTGTTTTCAGCTCTGTTTTCTAATTCACCTCTTCCCACAAGGAACATTAGCCTTGGATGAGAGACAGTAATGGCACATCATCAGAAAAATGTTCTCAAGAATAAAGCACAATGTAGGATAGATTACCATGTCAAGAGTAAAATGAGTTTGGAGAAAGTACAGAAGCAGCCTGCTGTCATTGGCGTATTGGCCTAACATATGTTATGTATTGTAGAGCAGCATACATCTCGGGAATAGTTCTGTTCAAGGAAGGATGGAAGCATGCAGCATGTCACCCACTTGGCTTGCCTAATTCGCCATTAGTTGTTTTCCCAACTAAAGAAGCATTTTGCTTCACAGTTCCGAAATTTCTTGACAACGTATACTGCTGATCTGGTCTAAGCAAAAAAGAAAGATACATGGACTACCAAGAAATCTAAACAATAATTATGCATGTCATTACTCTAAGAAAAACATGCTTATGGAATATAAATTTGAATTAAACATGAGCTCAGTGTGTCAGATTTGGTAGTTTCATGAGCTAACATAAGCAGGTTGCAATGCAAAGTCTGATGATAAATCAGTTACCTGGAAAAATAAAATTGAAATGCTTTTTTTAGGGCTGATTTAGAGTTTCAGACCTCTGCATGGTGTCTTAAGTATTAATATTTAAATAGTGTAGTGAGATTCTATAATGGAAGATGTTATTGAACTGTAGAATTACTTAAAGCTCCCTAGAAAGCTGCTGTCTTTATATAAAGAGTTAAATTTTTTCTGTCTTTGAACAGTCTGGAAGCCACTTCAAAGACCTCTGTAAGTGGTAGCCTAGTATTGTGCCTGTTCCTCCTTTTCATTTGCCTCCCAAGAGTGTAGCTCAGGCTGTACCTTGTAATGTCGGAGAGTCTGTGCCGTAGGTAAGGAAATGATGGGTTTTAAGCATACACGGGAGAAGGAGATGACAGGCAAGAAAAAGAAGCAAATGCTCTGTCAATATTTGTATGCAAAAGAAGATTCTTGTGCCTCTGACAGGGACAAAATGTAAGATAACCTTTTTCTTGCTACACAATGAATTTAAAATGTGGGACGTGCAGTATCATGCCACGCTTGGGGAAAGCTGAGCTGGAAAGACTGGCCCAATGCACATGAAAGAAATGTACAGTGTTAAGAACTCAGCATAAAAACAGTCCAGATATGAAGCTTTTCAAACACTTAATACAGAGGGATAGATTTCAATATGGAAAATTTGTTCTCATGGGGAGAAACTATACTGTAACATGACATGTTTTACAAACTAATTTTCCTCAGCTAAGAATACATGAAAAAATAACTACAAAATTACTTGTTCATGCAGTTCTCTGGATTCTGCCACCCCCACCAGACATCTGCAAAGACAACTTCTGGTTATGAAAACCTTCTTCAATTATGTTTTAATGTCACAGTTCCAATAGCTATGCAAAAGCAACAACTAGCGAAAGTCACTGGTTGCAGTTGCAACACTCTTTTCTGTATGAATAGCTTTTGGAGGACAGGGCTGTTAAAGCAGACAGAGAACAAGAGAATCAAGAAGAAATGCTGTTATAAATCTTACCGTTCTTGGAGAGGGCTTCTGCTGCTACTGCTTGAGATGCGCATCTTGCCCTAATTTGTTTTCTTGCTGTTTCCCTCTAGCATCTGTGCAGTCCTTGGATTAGCAAGACACGCAAACAATGCATTTTAGGAAACTGCCTCCTGAAATAGTAGCCTTTCTCAAAACCCCAGCAGTTAGGCTATTTTAGCATAGTGGGGAAGAGGGTAAGAATGAGAAAATAGGCAAGTGATCTTTAACACAGAATGTTGCCAGGAAGAGAAGTACATAGGTCACAGATTTTGTAAGAGTAAGCCATTGTGGAAGATGACACATGTTTGGATGAGTAAGAAAATTGGATACGAAATAGAAATGAACTTGCCTCAGGATTAAGCAAAAGACTGTGGTATCTGGATGTGTGTCTGGCAAGGAGACATCAATTCTGCTTTTGACTCTGAATCATGCCACTCTTCATCTCTGCAAAAGGTACCTTTCTGATAGAGTTCCTGTACTGCTCAACTGGCACCAGTTATATGCTGCAGCATATCAAACGGTGAGAGGAAGAGCTGCAATTGTAGAGCACGCTCACTGCAATACCAAGATCAGAAAGGAGAAGTAGAGGGTCCCCTGAGTGTTAATTTTTTTTAAGCAACTTTGACAATGATTTGAGAGAGAGATGCAGGGGGTTCTCCAATATTTCTAGCCCTTGAACGTTTTTATTTACTAAAAAGTGATGGCCCAGCGGAGTAGTCCTATGCAATCTTCCCTGAGGATCAGGCATGTACAAAGCTAATGGAATTCCCTGCTCAAAATTCAGTTTTTTAAACATTGGAGTATCCAGGCTTATCACAAAATCCATAAGGCTCTTCTGAGGGTTTCTTGAGCTTGAATAAAAGATAGAGATACAGCTTTGTGATATCATCTCCTTGGAATGATTGAAAAGAGAATGATTATTAAGAGTTGAAGAGCCAAGGCTATTCTGTTTGTGGATACATTTAAAAATACAGTCCTCTCTGATCTTCTGAAATTAGGAAGTCCTTTTCAGCATTCTAACCCAGCGGTCTAGGTTTTTGTGCATCCTAGCCAAGAGATTACATTCTGTAGTATTCATAAAAATGTAACAACATATCTTAAAGTGTAAAGGAAGCTATCTTTTTTTGCTTTCATAGACTGCAAAGTCATTTATTATTAAATATGGACCGAAGTGATGTAATTCAAATCTGAATCTGAGATTCCCCCAGTTTGTTTCAGCGTTCCAGTTCAGTCCTCTCTTTACAAGGATTCAGCACATATTATAAATAGCCAAATAGTGGTAGTGTCTTCCTACTTGCTGTTCCCCCATTAGAAAAGATGCTCAGCTGCAATTACACAGAGCATCCATTTCATGTCTGCTGTGGTGCAACTGTAAAAATTGGCTTCCTACCTTACCGTGACAGTCAATGAACCTCATGGGAGTAGTAGAAAACTTATAATTTCTCTGAAAATAGCAGTTGATTATTAAGAGTAGAAATTCTCATCGTGATATGAGTAACAACTGTTTAATTGTCCAGAGCAGCAAGTTGGTCATTTGTTTTGTCTGTTTCTTGTTTTTCATTCTCTCTTCTATTATTGTCATTTATTTATTCTTCATTTCCAAGGGCTCTGGCAGTTACAAAACATAACTGTCCTCTCTAAAAGCCATCCAAAACACACAACAGGAAGTTTTATCTTCCCTAGAAGCACACAAATGTTTGAAACCAGTCTGTCAGTGGAAATCGTGTGCTTTCGTGTATGTAACCTGCTGTTTGGAATCTCTTGACTGAATCTAGGTCAGGTTACCTATGAACATAATATTGCCAACAAAGGCACCCATGGCAAGTGAGTAAGTGAAATATATTAGAGAAAGTTATGGTTAGGGGGGACGGTGTGTGAGTTTTAAATTGTAGGATAAAAAACATTTCTGTTTTTGTAATCTCAAAATGTGATCCTACTCTCATTGAAAGCAGTAGCAACACACTGGTCAACTCGAGTGAAAGTAGGCTTAACTTCCTTGTTTCCACCTAATGAATCTGCCAGGGCAATCCTGACTTTCCGATGTGACTGCCGAAGTATCTAAATTACATTATTTGTGTCTGAAGTTTTCTGGTTTACATTCTGAAATAATGCTTTCAGCCTCTTTAGCACATTTCAAATCCAAATGATCCCAAGTGCTTTACAGACTGCTATAAGGATATATTTAAAAAGATCACCTCACCTGCCAGAGAAATGCACCTCTCGGAGAGAAAGTACACAAAGCCACTTAACAGCATCCACCCATAGTTTTAGCACATTTGAATAGGAAGTAAGGTATAATATTACAGTCAATTGACTGCAGAAGGAATTACAGGAGGCTGGGTATAATTACTGAAACTAGAATTTGGCCAGAGTGCCACAACTGACTTTTGGGTTTTGCTTGCACTTTTTGTCATTAATCTCATGTGATGTAAAATGCCAGCATTGCTAGCACTGAAACTGACTGTAATATATAGGCCAAGGTCAAATAAAGACTGGCTGTATGTGACAATAAATATACGTGATGCTGATTTGGTCATTTTGCTTTCTAATTAGTTCATGTTTTCAGATATGTATTTAGGTTTTCTTCAAATACTGAGGGGTGGGGGGTGTCCTAGTCAGCTTTTTTTTGGTCTTAAACTTCTTTGCAGGGTGCAAATATGAGCAGCAGATGCGAAGTACTTTAATCTTCTACTACTATTATCTTATTACACAGGACAGTCTAGGGCAGCCATGATACCTCCAAAACAGCCGAGGCAACCGAAGGGAGCTTTGGATGATGCCATTGCCTTTGGAGGACTAGTAGACCAGGAGACAATGAACAACCTACAGCCAACACCACCTCCACTACCAAAGAAAACAATTTTGAGAGCTAACACAGAGCCAACTCCCAGAGATCTCCAGAAACAGGCTCTGGAGAACAACCTGTGCATTGTGGCCAATCCCACCTATGACATTGACACCAACTGGGAAGCAAGCAGCGCCTGCTCTTCCGTCAGCCTGGAGCTCAAGGCACTGGACAATGAGTCAGGAGATTCCTTGGACAGGCCTACGGAAAAACTAAGGGCAACCACCTCAGCAACTAACAGTGTTTCCAGCCTAACCACTATCAGTATTAAGGACCGGTGTTCCAATAGCATGGAATCTCTAACAGGGAGACGCATCTCGCAGACTAAGCAGGGCAAAGGTGTCCAGAAGCCACAAAGGCAAGCACTTTATCGAGGAATTGAAAACCGAGAAGAGGTGGTAGGTAAAATCCGGAGCCTTCACGCTGATTCACTGAAGAAGCTGGCACTTAAATGTGAAGACTTGTTCATGGCCGGACAAAAAGACCAGTTGCGATTTGGGGTGGACAGCTGGTCAGATTTCAGGCTAACCAGTGACAAGCCATGCTGCGAGGCAGGCGATGCAGTTTACTACCCAGCTTCTTATGCAAAAGATCCTCTCAACAATTATGCGGTCAAGGTAAGAGGGGCTTGAAAAATGGTAACCTTAGACATCAGTGACAAACTGTAACAACAGTAACTGTCATCTGCAACACACCCGGTAGTGATAGGTCCTGCACATGTAAATGCGTGCTGCTCGCAGCAGTGCTGTGTGGAAAGTAAGATTCCCAAGATGCAGGCTCTTCCTTCTCTCAAGAACTATGTGTGGCATTGGTATCTGCTGTTTAAGTTTCATCTGTTTTTACTGCAGCTCCAAAATTATTAAAACAAAATCAACACAACTCAGTCTTTACTATGGCCATTGTTTAATGACATATTGAAGAAAAAGCTGTATTATTTTAACATGTGTCAGCAGGTTTTTGGAAACTTGCAATAACAAAATCCTTTGGTTCATCTGCATGCAGATGATACTAAATCATCACTCTTGGGAAAGATTTCAAAGTTTTCCACGTTCAGAGCCATGTAATTTTAAATGTAAATTCCAGGCTAATATATCTTTATGTTCTCATACAAGGTCTTATATTTTCAACAGGGTTCATTACCAGCCTTTCAAAAGCTCTGTCTGGCCATCAGTGTTGCCTTACAAGCTATACTAAAAAAAAAAGCAGAACTTGTCAGAGTTAGTTTTGTGGCCTTTTACTAAACAAACAATTGATTTCTGTCTAGTTTATTCTTCAGCTAACACATAAAAGAAATAAGATTTACTAGATGTGCTGCTAATATATTCATTAATAGTTGGCAGCTATCTCGCTAGATGTTGTTATTTTATGCACTTTTATATAGGTAATTTGGAGGGCTGAATCTCTAAAGCTCTCAGTGCTTATCTGGTAGGATGATAGTGAGAAAGACAGCTGAGACTCATAGCTCTGTCAGGCTTCCTGTGTGACCTTGAGTAAATATTTGAACTTCTAACTCCTTGTTGAAACTGAGATAAAACGTTTATTACCCAACACAGGTGTGTGAGGCCTAATCGATTATTCCTTATAGAGCATGTTGACATTCTTAGAAGGGTGGTGCTTTACAGGAAGAAAATGTTGTTACCACTCCTGCATGACTGTTTACAAGAAAGACCTAAAAAAAAAAGAAAGGTAGGATGGGTGCAACTGATATGTTCTTCTGAAACTTGAAAAGGCATCTTTTTAAGGCAGACTTGTGGGCATAACTGTTTATATTTCTTTAGTTACCAAGGACCTTTTTTTGAAAAGATGTGAAATGAAATATGGATGTCTCGTGGATGCCACGTCCAGTGGTACAAACCAGCTGAGAACCAGACCATGAATGTATCTGGCAATCTACCCTGGTTGCAGAATCAAGTCTGGCATTACTCAGTTTGGGCTTTTTTGGTTTTAACACAATGATGCAAAAGTGGTTGCTTCTAGGACCCAAAGTGGTATTTTTCTATATAGGCAGGTTTGGGTTATCACTAATGTGATTCCACTTTGCACGGTATGAATGTGCCCTTAAAGTATTCTCTGACGGGCAAGACCTATGTAGCTGTTTTCTTATCTATTGTCCTCCTAAATACGCTTCTTTTGTAGAAAGCCAGTGAGAAGAAAGAACAGCAATGTAGCATGGTCAAATATGTGCTATTTTTTTTTTCTTTCATAATTCAGTTGTCTTAAAACTAGTTCTCAGACTATCAAAATTTATTGCAGTGTAATAGGTGCGATGGTCTTGAGAGTGAGTGAAGTGTCCACAAAATGTCCTTGAGCTAGAAGTCACCATGACCTGCTGTGCTGTTACAATAAGAGGAAAAGTTACTCTTGAAAATACCCTCCCTAGCACTTAATGTGATATAGGAAGATACTCTCACTACGCATGTTCTCTTTCTTTAAAAGCCAAGCAGGACCAGCATACGGGACTACTGCTGTCTCTTCATTTTCTCTTGCACATATCTTAAGTATTACGCATTCAGCTAAGTTGGGTTCTCTTCAGCTGTGTGTTTCTTTAGAGCATATTTTTATTACTGCATTCTCTATGCTAATATATTGAATTATATAGCATTGTTTAAACTGTGGTTACTGGAATTTTTTTTCCACCCCTAAAATCAGTTATAGTAAATTTCAACTTTCTCTTAACATTTGCCCCAAGTTGATCTTCGACTTAAGTCATCAGTCCAGGATCAGATTTGTACAAAATCTCATAACAACAGATTGCTATTATATTACGCAGAGATTTGGGGAATTTGGCTGTAACAAATATACCAGTTTTACTGTCATGGGTATGTTTGTGTGAGCCAAATTACATAATCAGCTACCTCCAGCAAATAAGCTATGTATTCCTGCCATTTTAAATCCCTTGTCCCCAAAACAGGATGGCAAAAATAGTGAGATTAAAATTACTGGTGTGCCTATTGAATCTAAAATACAGTCTTCCTGTTATTTTTGATCAAGTCTTAGAAATACACCTTGAAAATGTATATGGAGCCACGTCTTTGGACAGTGTAAATTTATGTAGCTCTTTTGAGTTTTGCAGAACTACCCAAGCAAGACTGGCTAACAGTTCAGGCACTTCTTAAGTTCTATGATTTTAATATTAGATTTGAGGGAAAAAAGTGTGATAAAGGGATTTTTTAAATTATTATTCGCTTTGTAGAAAACAAGAGATTCACCCCCAAACAGTGTTAAGTCTTAATGCATAAGTAAAAAAAAATTATGTTTTAATATTGTATCTCCAAAAGTAGAATTACAAAAGCACTCTTAAAAATTGAGCTTTAACCATTTGACTACTAAATTTGGTGGAGAATGAGCACAACTTGTTCTGTTGGTGTGGATATTAGAGGAAACATTGTTTATAGGGGTGTGTTCTTTCAAAGCACTGTATTATGCTTTTTGCTTCACTCTCACCTAATCTGCTAGTAAACATCCTGTGCAAAAAAGTTGCAGGAAGCCATGTGGAAATTATTTTGACTGAAACCTTATAAATAAAAATGGTAAATAAGTCGCGATCAGAAAACTACTTTTCCAAATGGGAAAAAAAAAAGTTCCCTTAAAAGAAAGGTTTCTATAAAATTCCAGTCCCTGAGGTATTTTCTCTTTCACTAAGTGCAGTACCATCTTCTAAGTAGTTGGTAGATCTGGGACAATATGGATAAACATTCCCCTGAAACCACAGTCTTATCAGTAATTCCAAATATGTGGTGGAAAGGTTACACTAAAGTAAAAGCAGCAGAGAGCACCAGCTTTTTGCACAAAGTGGATTGGACGAGTTCAATTCTTAGTATCCCTACACAGACTAAATAAGGCAGTGATACGCCAGGGATCTTTTTAAAGAAAAAAAAAAGATTACTCAGACTGAATAATAGTTAGACAAGATAATAATTACTGTGTCAGTGACGTAAACTACTTCCACTTTCAGTATTAAACTCTCAAGGAAATTACTGTAAATATCATACAGACACGTAGAAATCATGATTCAGAGTCCACACAGAACAATACAGACATAAAAAACCAGCAGGGTTATGGCCTGCAGTATGTGTGTTTTGGCCAAAGGCACATGTTGCAATGCAGTTCAGGTAGGATAACAGGAATTGCGAAGGTGCAAACAGCTCAAAAGGAGCAGTTAAAATTTATTGCTTTGATTGCCACAGGGCAGCAGAAGTTCTTCTAGCAGTAAAACCTTAGGATTTCTGCTAAGGTTCCTGTCCCAAGTGTAAAATAAAGCAATGCAGAAGTATTGGGCTGAATTTGGCTGACAGTTTCCTAGTTGCAGCTGATAATTATTTTCTAGTTATGTTTAGTTTGTCATAGTATGCTAAGGTGTTTTTTTGGTAATTCAGTTTCCTAGTGGAGCTTCTTGGCAGAAGTGTTATTAAAGGTCATCGCAGAACTTCATGCTTCAGATAAAAATACAGCTATGTACATTAAACTTTTAGCCCATTCCAAGTTCAGTCACAGCAGCGTAGAATTCTGTATTTTGGCACATCATTAAAAAGTCAAAGCTCTGTCCCAGGGCCAAATCAAGAAAATGAGGTCAATCAGAGATCAAACTGGCCTCCTTGGAAAACAAGGTTTTGCCAAGAACAAGCTATCAATTTGGGATTAGCAAGCTTTCATTCTACACAGAATTTCATTTGCAGTTGTCCCTCTGTGCAATACAACAAAGTAGCACAGATGGTGCAGGCTTTGTGATCTTCTGTGTTTCTCATTTTCAGCACTTGTAAATTCATTTCCCACAATATTCATCTTACTTTACGTTCACTGACGCCCTGTGAAATGCATAGGACAAAGTGGAAATGAGATTCCCTGCTGGTAAAGTGGAAGTCAGCTGATGGCACAGTAGGCTACTGGACTCATAAAGGAAAAATAAAAACTAATGCAGAACAGTTTGTAGAAGCTCTGAAACATTAAAATCTTGCTTCATAGGGATGGGGTGGGGGGCATGGAATTGAAATGGCAAGATATGAAGAAACCTGTCCTGTCCCTGTAAACGTGATGGAAGAAGTTTTGTTCATATGGATGCACTAAAGAAAAGATATATGGTGACAGTGCATTCCAGTGAAAAGGAAGATGGAAACTTTCTGTTCTTTCCTACTTGTACCTCTCCTTTTTTCTCATTGCTTTCTTGCATCATATGGAAGGGCTTTTTACGAACATTGCTTTGTCTTTTGAACAACCAGCTCTTTATCAGCTTTAGAAATAAGGCTTGCCAAGCCCTTATCAACACCTTTCTTTCAGCTATTATCACATACCATATCTTCATAGCTCAGCTGATTGTATTTCATTAAAGCAAATGGTAAATGACTGACTGATCCTACTTTCTGTTGGTGTTTTCGTCAAAGTATTTTCACCTTTTTCTTTTCCTGTGCCCAAAAATAGGAATTCAACACACATATATATATAAAGGCAAAAAGATTTCCGTATTTTTTTAGAGTAGATGATTGGAACAGACAAAAGCTTTTAAAAATCATGCAAAGAAAACTAGGCTGTATATTCACTCACAGTTTTGACATAGCATTAAGTGTCACAAACAGAAAAGAAGCTCTATCCACTCCTTAACAATTCATCACAAGCCGTCTAAAATACTTGCTAATGAGGCCATCAAATCTCACAATTTTGGTCCCTAAATCTTTTCAAATGTAAATACAGACTGTGGTTGCATAACTTACCATAACTCAAACCATTCTGAAAATTTTAAATCTTGGTTATTCAGACAATACTTTTAGGTGATAGTGGAGTTATTCCAATAGAAAATGCTGGGGTGAGCATTATTACCCATTACTAGTATTAAATGCTAGCATTCGCTACTCTGTTGCGAAATGGTAAGATAAAATAAGAGTTCTGAGTAGAAGCTGCAACTCAGAAAATGATAAAATAGTACAAGAAGTTTGGTTGTCAGTAAATAAAATTTATATTGTATAAACTGTCTTTAAACAGATCAGTAAGAAAATTTAGTTTGTCTCCACTGCTTTTCAGTACATTTTCCCCATTCTAATAAGATATTGGTAAATTGGAATCTGAACTTTGCTATCTAAAACCCCAGGACTTACCTGGATTCATGCAGCTGTATTTCACAGCAAAAGTCTGAAGAGTAGCCAGACACTTACAGGAACATCAGGTTACTGCAGGTCTGTCTTTTAGAAACTGTTTTATGAATTCAGACAGGTGTCCGATTTGTCGTCATTCTTCAGTTTTTGGGTGCTGCTTTTAGACAGCCTAGCTTCCATTCTCCTTGTTAATTACAAAGTATCTAGTGTGCAAATTTTAGTGTTTGTACAGTCAGCAATTTAATCAGCCTTAAATAACCCAGCTGCCTCTTCCACTTCTCACTTCATGTTGTTTGTGAACAAAAAGCAAGAAGCAGAAAATACATCTCTAATCAGATCTCAGCTCTCTTGTCTTTGTAGATATTGCATGCGTGTCCATGTACCCATATACTTCCCTGTATTAAACAGGACAAGTAAAAAGTGTCCAAAAGCCATCGTTATTGGGCATTTGTGGGATTAGAGATTTTTTTTTTCTTTATTGGTTCTCATCTTTAACAGCAGAATAAGGAGGGAAAAACTGTTTTCATGAATGCAGTCATTTTAGTATTGATTTTAATCATAATACTATTTAGTCTTTAATTTCTGTTTTGTTGATACAAAGAGAGGAGTCTGAAACAAAAAACCTTATATTTAAGAACTGACATTGGGGAAAGTTTGGCTCTGCTGTGGATTCAGACTTTAGAGTGGACACTTCTCTGATTGTTTCCATGAACCATGGTAACAATGGAGTTGATAATGTGACTTGTTCACCCTGGGAATTGTTAAAAGGATCATTATATATAAAGCTCTGTTCTGTGTGATGCTGGAGAGGTCTTAACTGGAATACTGTATTCGTTATAGGGTACCTCTCCTCAGAAAGATGTAATAAATGGGGAGAATCCAGAAAAAGAGCAACAAGAATCAGAGGGCTAGGAATAAAGATAGGAGGAATGAGGGCTGGTTATTTCAGAAAAGAAAACAATGAGGAGGGGAAAAGCTGCATTTTCCCAAGTGTAAAGGTATAATGTTAAAGGATGGGAGTCAGTATTTTTTTAATATCACCTAGGAGAAGGCCTATCAGTTTACTTTGAGGTAACAGAGACTTAGGATTGAATAGCAGGAAGAAAGAGAAAGGAGAAGATAGAGAAGGACAACTCTCTTCTGGGGTGTTTTTAGTAGGTTGGAAAGGCATTTCTTAGGAATGATTCAGCTGGCAATGTACAAATCAGACTCGCCTTGCAGGCCAGTTCTGCTGGCTCAGAGGAAAAGGGAATGGGTGCAAAGGCAGCGTACTCTGCCCTTATAGCTGAACGCCTTTTGGTGTAGATGTGCATGGCCAGTCATTTCTAAATTGGAAGGAAGCATTACCACATCCACAGAGGCCTATGAAAGTGTGCTTTTGTACTATCACAATTCTAGGATTGGCACTATTGTCTAAAATGAGTGAACCAAGGTTGAATTTGAGAGGTGCAAAGCTTATCTCTTATTATTCTAACTGAAATTCCAGTAATAAATTTGAGAGCCCTTTTCTGAAATAAGGAGGAAAAAGAGGCTGCCTAGGACTAAAATTAGGAGTAAGTTTTGATTCCTTTGCTTTTCTTTTTCTATAGGCAAGGAGAAATCCTTTTCATAAACTTCAAAAAAGGCCTTGTATTCACCAAATTGAGAAGTATTAATTGGTTTAGGAGCAAATACTCTGTGGATTGTATATTCCTAATAAAATACCATTTTTAGCTGGCAGGTGGCATTAGAAATCCTCTGTGGGTAACATGAAACATCGTACAATAACTAAGGGCAAGTGCTTTTTTGCACTTTTCTTATCAGCAAGTAAACTTGACCTTAAAATTAAAACTCTTTCAGAATGAGTTTATATTTTGGATTAAGTTAGTTCAGTATTTTTAAAAACTAAAGGCTGGATACACACTGAACCTTTTCTGCAGTTGGAATTGATTATCCCCATGGCTGGCTGTACAAGAAAAAGGCTGTGGATTTGAAGGGCATAGAAGACAAAACTATTCTCGTGTTCCTTAATAGCTGTTCTCCCAATTAGATTTGATACATGCTGGTAGGGTCTATACAACACTTTTCTACATCTGTCTTCTGTGTAGTATTAAGTATTTCATAAATCTGGGGACTTCAGTCTCCAAGACAATCAGCTGACATTTTCTTTTTTCTATATAATCAAGGGTTAATGCTGTATTTTTACAGTATTGGTTCAAACTTTTGTAACCCTTGAGAGAAGGGGGGAGGACTTGCCATTGATAACTTACTTCACCTCTAACAGTATAAAATACATTTGAAAATTTAAATTGGCAAGAGCCACTGTGCAAAGAGGGTAACTATCAACACTTCCAGAAAATGATGACTTTCCTCTCATAAATAAAATTGACTAGCAAATGCCTTTTTCAAATTTGTTTTGTTGTGCATGGCAGTTATAAACAGGCAGTTTAAGCTATAGTGTATGTAATACATAGGGAAATTTAAATGCTTGTGAAGTATGGAAATAGGCACAGTATCAAAGACAGGAGAACAATCAAAATACTGTTACTACTTGTGTCTACTTTCATATGATTATCTTACAGTGCACTTTCCTGATCAACAAGCATAAAAGACTAAATCTCCCATTAAATGCTATGTTTCTTAACCACATAAGCATGTAAAAGATGAAAAACAAACTCACCCTACATAATAAGTTCCTGAGAAGATGAAAAACATTTTCTTTTTTCTTTAAGTGTAAGGTAAGTTTATAACTCACCCTACGTAATAAGTTCCGAGAAACGGGGAGAAAAGTCACCTTATGCTTATATTTAGGGCTAATATGAGATCTGGGCTCCTTGGTGGTTATGACTCTGTAGAACTAGTGCTGACTTTTACTAACCTTAGCTATCTGGCTTTCCTTGGCTTTCAGGGATGAGCTAAGGGAAGCTGTAACTTCATCTCAAGAGAGATGTCTTCCTATTTTCTCTTCCTCTGAGCTTTGCAGTTAAGACCTGTTGGTGCATTATACCAACTGAATACTTAGGCTCTAACCTTGTAAAGATTAAAATATATGCTTAACTTACACGCTTTGAAGGATCTCACTGAAGTCAGTAGAACTAAGGTTAATAGGCAAAGGTCAACAGGCCTGAGTCTTTGTAGGGCTGTTATTTTAATCAGTAAATGCCTTAGGACAGGGGCCCTAATAGAGGTTGTCCAGTGGCTGTTATAAGGGAGTTGGAGCTGCCAGTTTGCTATGGCAGTGCAAACAATTAATAAGGATAATTATTATGGTGACAATGTATGTATCAACAAGATATTTCTGGACAGAAATTAAATATGGCTATATATGGCAAAATAAAAACATATGCTTAGGATCTTGACAAATGATTGAAAGCAATTAAGGTACCATGTTCCAATGATTGTTTCCATTCATCACCCGAACCACAGCAAGTATGCTTGCCAACAGCCCCTGCCATGCACACATACACCCCTCACTGCAGATGTGATGTGTTAGCTTGACACAGCTGCAGCTAAGAGCTTTCAGTTTCCAATTACAGTGGGCAAGGAGCGTGCATCCAGTCACTTAACCCAGCTGACAGGTGGTAACTTGTTATGCCATGCTAACCCAGTCATGTGCAATTGTTTGATCATATCCTTGAATATTCTATGCATGTTTCTTTGTATCTCCTGTTGCTATTGATTATCTTTATCTTGTTCAAGCTTCACACAAAGCTGAGAGAAGAACACGAAATAAAATTATATGGATACGCAAGTAACTGTAAAGTAAATGTCACTGTGAATTTACCATATATCGGCTGCTATTCCGACTAAAAGCACAACCTGCCTGAACTGTATTTTCCATTGTATAATATATGCACAGGGAGAGCTGCCCACACGTATTGGTCTGCAGTTGAAGTGGAAACTGTTCATGTGCCTTAAGATAGTCTGCCAAGGTCAGTTCAGTAAACAATTTTTCAGTGCTTGTGTTTAGGACTAGACTGTGGATGTCCATCAACAAGGTACATACTAAAAAAAAGGGATACAGAATTTACAAACTTACGTTATGTGTGTTCTGTTTATTTTCTTCCCCCAGATTTGTAAGAGCAAAGCTAAGGAATCCCAGCAGTATTATCACAGCCTATCTATCCGGCAGAGTCTGGCTGTCAACTTCAACATCCAACAGGACTGTGGCCATTTCCTTGCTGAAGTGCCAGTTCGTCTCCTTCCATGGGAGGATGCTGATGCACCAGAGGTGGAAGAAGAAGAGCGGGAAGAAGAAGAGAAAGAGCCTGAGCAAAAGAACAGAGACACTCCTTCCCATACAGAGGCTTCACAGAAAGACAGCTCAAGCAACCAGGGGACCATCAGCAAGCCACGCAGCCGTGTTGTGGTCATCACGCGGGAGGTCCCATACTTAACAGTGGCCGACTTTGTGCGAGAATCTGCACCCCGCCATGCAAAAAGCCCGGATTTATATGAGAGGCAGGTCTGCCTACTCCTTTTACAGCTGTGTTTGGGTCTGGAGCACCTGAAACCCTATCATATCACACACTGTGATCTGCGGTTAGAGAACCTGCTGCTGGTTCATTCCAGACCAGGAGGCAGCCCTCTGAGCTCTGAGTCCATGGAACCCAGTCCCAACACTGCTTGCCCAGCCAGATTAATAGTGAGCAATTTCTCCCAGGCCAAACAGAAGAGTCATATGGTAGATCCTGAGGTCCTACGGGATCAGTCCCGCCTGGCTCCAGAAATCATCACTGCAACACAGTACAAAAAATGTGATGAGTTCCAGACTGGCATCCTCATCTATGAAATGCTGCACTTACCTAACCCCTTTGATGAGAATCCAGAGCTGAAGGAGAAGGAGTATACTCGTGCTGATCTCCCCAAGATTCCTTGCCGCTCCCTCTATTCTCAAGGGCTTCAACAGCTTGCCAGCTGCCTGCTGAATCCCAACCCTTCAGAGAGGATCCTCATATCGGAAGCCAAGGGAATCCTTCAGTGTTTGCTCTGGGGTCCACGTGAGGACTTGTTCCATGCTCTAAGTACATCTTCCAACCCCACGCGGAGAGATGCTATACTTCAGAACTGGCTGGATATCAAAAGGACGCTGCTGATGATCAAGTTTGCAGAGAAGTCCTTGGACAGGGACTGTGGAGTTATTCTGGAAGACTGGCTTTGTTGTCAGTATCTGGCTTTTGCCACTATAGACTCGCTTCATCGCATTGTGAGAATCATGCAGCAGCACTAGTTTGTAGAGCCTGTTTGCTTTTCATGAAGCACCCCCACCTCCACCCCGGCCCTCACTCCAGCCTGCCCTAGGGCTCACACTTTGTACAAGTGTTAAAAAATACCCTAGATATCAAAGCCAGCAACTCTGAGCAAATAGGTTCTAATGGGAGAAACTGCATCCTGTACCCAGTATAACAGAAACTCTTACTTTTTTGCCAGGCCTGTTAGGGATTGATTATATATACGTGACTGCATTTGGATCAGACAGGATGTAACTTGATTAATATCTGGCTGAAAAGGAGAGCAAACTTTGATACCACTATTTCTACCGCTGCAGTAAACAAATTGCCCTCCTCTTCTGGGTAGTTTCTGTCATTTCTGTACGTAGCATTCGTTAGTGAATAGCAGTGACCATAAGCAGAAATGGATTAGTTGTAAATGTGAGCTGAATGATCCACCATGCCACAAAACACTCATTTGCTTCCATTCTACATGCCACGCAAAATTAGTCAGTCCCCCACGAGTGGGCTGGACTCCTCTTTCCTTTGGTCTCAGCCAAACAGATTTTGGTCTTTCTCTTATACTTTATGCCTTCTATTTTTCCTCCCCAGATGTGGTTATCCTGCTGACTGCAGCAAGTGTCAGTGGGCAGTAAGCATCCGTGTGCGGTCCTTTTCCCTCCTTCTCTGCCTCTGACTCACTGCCTACCTATGTCCTTTCTAACCATGGATCCGTGATTTCAACAATGCTGCCTTACTCAGACCATTACCCTTAGCTTAAGACCTCTGCATTAAAAAGCAGAATATGCACGCTTTGTCTGTCACATTTCCTACATGACATTCACCAGTCTGGACTGTTGACGTACTGTAGCTATAACCACATTTATACAAGAACAATACAACACATGGTGGGCAATTGAAATTCCCCTTCCATCGCAAAAGGCACTAAAGCCTGACTTGAAATGGATAGGACATACATAACCTTCTCTGACAATCACCATTATGAATCAGGGATGAAAATAACAGCCACCTCTTCTGTTTTATTTTGGTTTGCCCTTGTCACTTGTACCATATTGCAAAGTGGGACTGAAATTGGCTCTGCTGGTATGTTGGCAGGAGATGAAATGTTTAGAGCTTGTCTGTGTGTAGCTAACAGGCCACATGGAGACACTTTTACTGCAGACAGTTCTCTGAAGGGTAAAAACAAGGGGGCAAAAACACTGTTTAATTATTGAGGGAGCTGTTAAGTTTGGCAGCCACAACTAACAGCATCGTAATCCATTTTTCCCACAGTGGTGTTTGGCTGCATGTCTCTTGTCTGTTGTAACTAATGTTTTCTAATGTTGCTATAGACAACACCCTAAAAATGGAATGTTGTCAGAATAGCTCAAAGAGCATTGCAGACAGAGTTTTGGACTAGAGCAGGAATTAGGGAGGATTAAAGAGACAGAATTTTTAAAAACTCAACCTGAAGGAGCTTTTCACTTTTAGAGGCCTCAGCTGCCTTCCTTCCCTGACCTAACGGCCGTATCCTATAGAACCTCTGCAGTTGTACAGGCAGTATCTTTGCTCAGTATTGCTAGGCTCTGAATCATTTCCTGAATCACTCTGAAGAACTGAGCTGGATGCAGGGGAAAAAGTGATACTGAATATTCTGACCAGGTGATGGAAAGCAGACAGCCCTAGTTATGAGCCTGTGCTTCTCTCCTATGGATCTATGTGCAATTCTTGTATGTATTTTTTAAAGCTGTACATTACAGTGTTCACTTTCACACCAGCCTTTACCTTATGCTAGATCTGCAGCCCCTTCCTTTACTTTCCTGGCACATAAATGCGCAGATATCCATGTGTTCTTTTTATGGATTGATGTTTCATTTTAATTGTGAAAACTGTGAGGAATCTATTCACTTCAGCCTTGAAACAAATAGCCACTTTATACGGCATATGCATGCTTGGACTAGATGCATGGAAACTGAACAAACAGTCCTGCAGGCTTAAAGTCAGCAAAACTGGCTCTGGATCCACACTGTACATTTGGAGAGGTTGAAATGTCTATATTAGTCTTCTCTGGCATCTATCAGAGCTAAGCTGAATAGTGTGTGGAAGCCTACATCGATTGTGCCGTAGTATATAGACTGTCTTTGTGACCTTTCTAAGGATTTTTTTTTTTTTTTTTTTTAATTTCTGATTATTATTCTTTTGTTTGATTCAGCTGTATCAGTGAAGGATCAGGCAAGGATAAGGATAATATATTTTAATGTTATATATATATTATTTTTTCTTTATCTTTTTGGCAAAAAGGTTAGGATGGCGGCATTGATGCAGAAAAAGAGGACAGAGCATTAAAAGCCCAAGTGCAATGTATGTAGTTGAGGTACTTCCACTACATCAGGAAAGAAAGTTTCTACACTACTGCTGAGCAGCTCGTAGAAGAACTTTTACAAAGAATCACACATATTCAATGCAGCCCTGCTTTATCTGGACACAGGAGGGCAATGCTCTCATAGCTTAAATACACTGAGCATGACAAGTCACTCGCATGTATCTGCTAGCTATTAATCACAATGCGTTGAGCTACAAGTAGGGCTTCGTGTTCTCTGTGGTCTGGTTTTGTCTTTGTTTTGTAGTGCGTGTGTGCACATAACTTCTAACCGACTCATATAGGCTGTACGAGCAATTCTTGGACCACTTGCTGTTGCAGTGGGCTCATTCCTTGAAGCCGGTAGGCGTTTCCGTGTTTATGGACACATGTTCTCAGTGTCACTTTCATGTCAACAGGCACATGCAAAGTTGAATTTGAATGTTTTACAACCATATGTATTTAATGCAGCTGGTCCAAAGCCTTTGTATCTCTAGCTATCTAATTTCAGTTTGTATCTTTTGTGATGAACCAATACTCATTTAGCTCTGCAGTATAATCAAGCATGGATAGATGTTCACTACCGATCTCTTTCTTGTGCAGCACTGGGTAAACTTCAGCAATTTGTAATGTTGTGTGTTTTTTTTTCTTTAAAAAAGAAAGAATGGTCAAAGTAGTCGAACACAATCTGGCCCGAGCTATTCCTTTGTGAGCTTGGGGCTGATTTTGCAGGTATGCCCATAATTGATGATTGTAAGTGTGTTTGTGGTGGTTCTCCATCCTGGCAACAGATTGTGCCACATAAATATCCAAGAATGTATGCATTAAAGTGATTGTAAACAAACCGTAAGAATGCTACAGCATAATGGCTAAGCAAAAGGAAAAAAACCCGCTCTGTTTGTAACTGGGATCCTGTGTATGACAGGAACAAAACCCCTGGCTGTGCATGTTATAACTTACTTGAATATGTGCACAGATCTTGAATTTTTTTTAGCAATGTCGCACTTTCAGTTGAGCTCAAGAAATAGGAAGAGCTGCAAATCTAAGATAACAGTATTGACTGTAAATATATATTTTTCTATTAATAAAAGTTGTCATTCAAATATTTTTAACATGAACTCTAAAGATTTTTCCAGTGGAAACTAATTTCTGGAAAAATCACATGCTTGCTTGAAGAATTATGATGAGTGGTTTCTGATCCTATTAGAGCCATTAAAAACCTCTCTAATGTTACAGAGAGAGCACAGTGATTGGATTCACAATGTTTAGTGCCTTGTCAAAAAACTGAAATGTAGCTGGTCAGTTGGTGGAAATCTTACTCTGTTCATAACAGCCCTAGAAATAATACTGCCTACATTAAGATGCAAAAGACTTTACAAAATTAAATGCTGTACTTCATATGATATTGAGTTGATCTATTCAATGAGATTTGGTTTCAGCGTTTGTGTGAATGAGTTCCTTTAAGTTACTTGTAGTACAGCATAAACCTGAAGTAACAAAAATTGTGGGCTTTCAGATTTGGGATCTGCACAGGGAGAATAATAGTGAATAACAAGTCAATTGGTCTAGACTGACCGCAGCATCAAAAGAAGCCTATTGCTTTGACAATCTACTGCAGACACTCAGCTTCTAGGAGATGAGGAATCTAATTAGTCTGGAAGAAGCGGTGAAGGTCAGATGTGCCGCTCCTGCTGTAGGTAGCGGATGTGCTGCACACTGTACTCTGCAGTGTGAAATGCAAACCTCTGTTAAAACAGGAGTTCTAAAAAACTACTCCTGAGATGTTACGGAAAATGGTTTTGTTTTGTATTTCTTAAATGGGAATTACTTATTCAGTAATTATCTTTCAAACCTCAGATCTGATCCAGTCAATACGCATAACCAGGTAAATATAAAGAGAATCTACTAGTAAAAACTTGCCTGCAAATTTTCAGGAATGAGGGAATCCAGAATTTTAGTCTGGAGCCTCTGGAATGTCCAAATATAAAAGCCTGGTCTCACTTCAATATTCAGACATGATGAAATCAATAACTCAAGCTAGGATATCATGCTGCTGACCCACAGACAAGAATGCATGTAGCATTTACAGAAATGTTCCACCTTACATCTTTTTTATGCTCCACACATCCCAGCAGCACCCACAAGGTATGAATGGATCATCTTGACATTCTAACACAGGGGAATTCCCACATATTAGAGAGAAAAATACATTTGAATAAATCACGTGTGTTAGGGTTCAGCTACTTGAGGAATTTACTTAGCAGCTTCACACTGCAGGTCTTTAGCATGTAAAAATAGTATTTGCTGCTGAAATAAAATGTATCTGCTTCTCAATTCCTGTGCTGAGATGCCCCACCTAAATTAATTATATGTAAATATAAATTAAATAGTCCTGGGTTTATTTAAATCGATTGTAACTTTTCTGAGGGATATAATGCAAACTGAATCAGACCTTTTAATGCACTTTCCTTTCCCCTGTTCCCCAAATAGGAATTAAGCTGTTTCTCTGTAGAAACAGTACCTGACCATTAATTCCTGCATGACTTTAGGCCATCTATTTTACTCTTGATTTTGCAGAGGTAGTGTTGGTTCTGCCAAACCTCCTGTAAAACCTGGAGCATAATCAGAGCCCTTCAGTCCACGTAGAGAAGAGAGGCGATGGTGATTTAGTAATGCAGTAAGATAACATCAAAGACATGCAGAGTAGAATTTTAAATACCTCTATAAAAATACACCTGTGGAAATACTCTGTAAACAGTCATCTGGATTCCAAACACTTCAGGGGAGGTACACACAAAAAATACTTTTCAAAAGAAATATTGGGGAGAAATTTCTTTAGGGTACCTTCAACTCCAAAGGGAGGAGCAAGTCTTTCCCACTGCTGTGTTGCAGAGAATTTCTAGTAGACATTTGTATGGATTTTATTATTCACCTGGATGCAGTATTAGAAGGATGGTGATTTTTAATAGATGTAGAATGTAATTTAAATAATTTCCTGTAAGTCTCCTTGCATTGGTGCTCCACTCAGCATTTAGTTGGAAACCACAGAATGCTTTCAGATCAAGCAGAGTTGCCAGTGAGAAATGAAATACTCAATTTAACTGTACATAAGCATTTTACCACTCTACTGAATTTGAGAATTTGGTTTGTATTTCAGACTATACAGATTTTTTTTTTTTTTTCCCATAAATCCAAGGGGAATATTTCAGGGATTTAGAAGAGGTTTGAACTTTTTTTATATGGAGGAAATATTTGTTCATATATATATACACACACACATACATATATATATATGAGAGTGCGTGTGGGCATGTTTTAATATATATATGTATGTATATGAACTTTTGTATCCCAAAAGTATTCTTTGCCCCTTTTTGCTTGAAAAAATATATATTATATATTGTATATATAATATATATTTTAAAGTGTTTAAATTTGAATATAGTAATTTCATAAATAACACTTCTTCAAAAAGGACTCAAAACTTCTGTTTCTTTGTCCTTTGGCTTGTTGGTATTAGAAGGTTTTGCAGTTGAAATCCTTGGGTTTTTTTTCTTTTAAAACTTGCTTATGCTGAGCATTTAAGAATGTGTTCTTGTTTTTAGTAAAAGGGGGGATTTTTTTTTAAATTGGGGATTCCAAAATTGATGGACTTTTATAAATGGGATTTCTTTAAATCTCTTGAGTAAGGGATTTTTTTTTTTTTTTTTTTTTTTTTAATTTCAACTCCATTCTTGTGGGTAATTTGTATTTGGAATTCCTGGTTGCATTGCTTTATCTGGTGCTTCATATTGATATTTACACGTTTTTATATAAATAAGTATATAAACTTCAAGCCTTCCTTTGTGATCAGGGGCAGTTACACTCCGGTTTGCTGTGGTACTTTGCTGTGTACTCTGTGGCATTCATGTTACTGTGTAAATAAACTAGTTTTATTACACTCAAATTTGCAGTTGCCTCATTTTTCTCTCTTCCTAGGCGATTAGACGAAAATGTATTTCTGAGGAAAATGCATGTGGGAAGTCCAGCAAAAGATTTTACTACAAGAATAGCTGGCTGGTTTGCAGCAGCAGCTAGTGTGCAAGCGTGGCAGATACAAACTTCAGCTGATGAGACTGATGCTCGGCACCTCCAGCCACGCCACCACAGTGGCCGGGCATCCCAGCTGCAGGAGTTGCCAGTGCTTGGGATGCTGTGCCACCTCCCACCTCTGGTGTTTTCCCCAGAAGTCTCACAATGGCTGGCACTATTTCGGCTCCATCTGGACAAGTGGCAGCGGCAGCCCAAAAATAAACCGGCCACCAGCAGCTGCTGTTGATTGAGCCAATGTCTTGTAAGGCCTTCTTGGAGAGAAGTGATATTAATGAAAATGGAGACAGCGGCATGTCCACACTGGGGCAACTGTTATCACTAAAGGAGCTGAGCCAAAGTTAGCAATTTCCCTAGTGTGGACAGGGCTTAAATGACCTGCTGTGAAGGAACAAAATGACTCTTAAGTCAAATTTTTATAAGCCGTGACAAAGCAGGATGCCTCGAAGGCAGTCGTCTGCAGTGGAATTCATTTTGTGTCTGATCTGTTACCTTGAAGCATACAGCCTCCTGGAGGGTCTGTGAAAAACAGATGGGATAATATGCATCTTCTGTGATCATGCAGACACACTTCAGTGGCAGTGAGATCAAACAGCTCAATTTTGTACCCAGATTTGATAGGCAGCAATGGTGGCTGCAGATGCTAATTTGTTAGCATAGAACAGATGACACTATATACACCGGAGCAATGCTGTGAATGCTGTGCTTCTGCATAATAATCACACTGCTCACAAATGCTCTTTTAAAAAACAAAACAAAACAAAAACCAAACCAACCCAAAAAAAAGCACCCGGAGGGCTCTATTCTTCCCACAGTTACAGTGGCTTTGCACAGATACGTCATCAATTTCAATGTGATCGGAATTAGCCTAGAGTGTAACTACTATAGGCCTTTCACATTTATTCCTTAGACACTGTTTTAAAGCCTTTCGAAAATAGTTTAAGCTATTGTCCTCATCCTCTTTCTAACTCACTCCAGAGGTGCCAGTAAATATGCAACACATTTAACAGCCTGACAGATATTTTGGCTTTGCCAGAGTAATCCCTGTTCACTTCAACAAAGTGCCATGAACTTAGCTAAACAGAGTTAGTTTATGCCATTTGTCAGTGGCAATCACCACTCTGGAGGGAAAAGAGATGCAAAAATAGACTGAAACCTTGTCAAGACATGATAATTATACTAGTTTAACTAAAGTCTGCTGGAAATTAATTTAGTTATGTCAGTACAAACTCTCTTGTGGGTGTCCTTAAGTGGTCGCAGTCTGGCGTTCTCATTTCAGCTTGTGCCAGACATGAAAGCAAGTGAAGCCAACAGATGCCTAGTTTCGGCTGATGCAAGAATGTCTGTATCAGGTTGTTCACCAACTCAGAAATTCACCTTATGGTAGACAGGCTATAAGAATCTATGTTCCTCTACATGACAAGCCGTTATTTTCCAGAAAATCTCTATGCAGCACTTGAGCTCTGCAGGCTGCTTCTTTTGCCCAAGTTAGTGAGCTTCTATGCTGCCATATAGGAATCACACCAGTCTTTACCCAGCAGCAGAACTGGATAGAAGCAGCTAGCTCACAAGGTAAACTGGTTCAAGTTAAAACATTTGCCACAACCTACCCTGCAGAGAAAGGCTGTAGTTTCCTTTCAATTCTGAGCTAAGGCTCATAGCTCTGTGGAGAAAGATATGCACTAAAACATCATGGGGCAGCTTGGAGACTCTGAAGCGGATTTGCACGTATCAAATCAGAGAACTCAGAATTACAGCTATGGAATGTGCATTTTCTATTAGCATCTCCTGCTCTCACCCCTTTATTTTGCTGTCATTAAGGTGTTATTTTGTCACACTGCAGCTGGCAGAGTCAGGATGTGCACAGAAGCAGGCACTGGAAGTATCTGACAGTCATTTAAGGTAAAGCCACAAAACTCTCTACTACGTCTTATACTCCAAAAGGGGAAGGAATGGCAATGGGGAGGCTTATTGCAAAGGTATTTACCAGTGTCTGTTCTTTTTGGCACCAGCCAGTAGCCCCTGTTCAACAAACACATAGAAAGGTGCTTTCTCAAGCTGTTGCATGGTGTTTTACAGATGCTAGGATGTGCCACGTCACTGATACCACCCAAAGCACCTGGCTTGGCACCCTGGGGTGGGAGAGAGCCCATACTCCCCTGCGCAGCACCATGCTGCCATTTAGAGACAGAGTAGCCCCAGGGACAGTATCCGCGTGCAGTGGGGCAGGGGGCAGCTGGAGATCCAATGTCGGATGCTAGGTTTTGCCTGATTTCATTGGAGTCTTAATGGTCCAGATTAACCTCAGTGAACAGCAGAAAACTAACCTTAAAAAAACCATGAAATCCCTGCAGTTTATCTGTAAGAAGCAAGCTATTAACTTTGCACCTCTGCAAAGTGCAAAAGGACATAAATGTTCTTCTAAAGAAAACGGAGAATTAAATCAAGATAATAAAATTCTCCTGGTTCCTACACAGGCACTAAATTTAAATCACGTTATTGTTGGAAATGGGCCAATAGTCTGCCCCTGTACAGCCACCACCTCAAGCATCAAAACAAAAGGAACACCCCCATAAGCTGCAAGCCAGTCATGCAGCTTCTTTGTCCAGGGGAGAAAGTCTCCTCCCAAGCTTTTTCCATTTATATTACTGGAAAAAAAGGTTTATGCTCTGCCATATTAATACTCCAGCTTATGTATTTGTGTTTGTATAGGAGTTATTGCTAAAGCTGCAGTCACAGGACATGAGGGTGTGCTTTGGCTTCAAACAAGAAGAAGCAACAGGATGTCAGATAATGTTGTGGGATACCCCATGACAAATTTTTAATGGCATTAGTTATAAATGTTTTACTACCATCCACTGCTTCATAAAACCCAGACCCAGAGCTTCACCATCACTGACCCTTTTGCAGCAGTGAACTACTCAATTTCCCTGTGGCATAAAGCATCTCTCCCCGTGTGTATCATCACCTTGAAGGCTTCAACAGCCCCTTCCATAGAAATTTCAGCACACAGTCCTACTGTCTTCATTGCTGTGAGTGAGACAGTTTTTGTTTGTATGTCTTTGAGGTGATATGGCTCAAACTGAGGCACTAGGAGTAAGGGTATCAGTATTCTGTAGAAACGTTAGAACCTATTTCATCTCCAGCCCATCAGCATTTGCTTGTCCCAGGCAGACATGTCCATGCCTAGAACCTTGACTTTTGAGAATTCTGGATGTTCACATTAGACTAGTTTATTTTTTTTATTAGGAATTAGTCTGTGTTTATCCAACTCAAAATTTCCTTTGCTGTTTTTGTCTGCTTTTTCAAATACTTCAAATCCATCTGGAGTCTTTTACAACCTTCTGCAGTTTATGCTAATCTTGAACAGATTTCACTTTCTGATTAATCACCTCTTTCTGCAAATCAGCAATCGGAAACATTGAGCTAAGACTAGTTCTTGGACACAGTTGTCTGTCTTGTCTAAAGAATTTGTACTTGTTACAGAATTTTTGTTCTCTATCCACAATTAAAAGGGTTTTCTTTTTCTTCACTCACCGAATGTAAAATTAAAATACAATGTTAGTTTTGTGCTGATCCTAATGCACTTTACAAGGAGGGCATAATTCCTATGTCACAGATTCAGGAACTGATGCACAGCATGGCAAAGGGTTGTGTTCAAGGACACAGCAAGCCATTTGAGGGGAAAAGTATGCAAGAATCCAGGACCCATTCAACTAAACCATCTCCTACAGTATTTCTACTTGCATACTGTTCACCACTGACTCACAACTGTCCAGTATGACTTGGGAGCCTTCATCAATTAAATCTATCACAGAATGATTTTTATAGAATTATCAATTCATTTTGTCAGTTTTAATAATAGTTGCTTGAACAAGAAAGTAACAAGATTACACAGCCTCTAAAAAGAAAGGCATTCAAAGCTATACCACTGGAGTGGCAGATCAAGCTGCTCTGACATCCATTTCAGCTCCAATATAAATCTCGATTGAGACTAGTGTCCTCTGCCACTTCACCATCCTCTTCTGTCTCCCGGTGCAGTGTCAATACCTCTGTTTTGCAGGAGAGAACTCTGCCTTGAAGCACCTCTCCAGCTTGGACCAGCCCTGTTCCCCAGCATTTCCGAGCAGCCTTTCTTACAAAGAGGTTGTGGGGAATAAGCCTCATTAACATGAATAGGAGTCCAGTGGTCAACTGCCTTGGCACACCATCAGAAATGTGTGTATCAGTCTGTGGGTTTCTTAAGTCCCAAATCTGCTACATTATTATGCTGATGACTTCAAGGAGTCTCTACTGCAAGCTTCAAAGGCCATTGTGTGATGAGCACATACAGTTCATATTACTCCCCAGAGGAGCGTGGTCCCTTCTGAGATGGTGTACGATACCTTTCATCACCATATCAGTGTAAAATACACTGAACAGAGCTTCAATGAGAGCACTGGGGACTTAGGCAAAGAGTAATGGCATATTGGAACATGTCAGGACACTGCATAAACCTTTTTGCTATTGGGTAACTTGCAAAACAGCAAACTGTCAAGGCTCTTTCTTCTGCTTTAGTCAAAAGGCAGACTTGTTAACAGCTTGGGATCCCTCATACTGTACTGGGTATCATTCCAACACTGATGTACTGGAAAAATGCCATCTGTTGAGCAGCAGAGCATGGGCTCCATTCAGCCTGATCACTCAGGCATCAGGAGCAGTCACAGGGGAAGCAGGTGGAAAATAACCAGTCCAAGTCTCCTCTGGAGCTACTGGCTGGCCAGAAAGACTGTCATTACAGCAGTATTGCAAACTTGCCAAGAAAAGATAGTGAACACTAAACTACCTACTTCAGATGCATTCCCAAGATGGTATTTGGAAGAAAACAAGAGAGATGCAGCACAGTCCCCTCAAAGTCCCTGTCAGCCTCAGTCAAGCATTGCCAGATGTGGCAGCCCTACAGCTGGCAGCCCTCAGTCTCCAGAGAACTGGGGACCTTGTGACGTAAGTCAGCCGGGGACAATCAGAGAACTGGCCAGTAAGCCTGACTGGTGACTTGACCCCACGAGCTGGTATGAAGCAATTGCAGAGCTGCTCCACACTGCTCCATGTACAACCTGGATTTAGCTGTGCATCAGAAGTTTTCTTGCCAGCCCTGACTCCTGCCCTGGCCCGGGACTCTGCCAGGTAGGACGTTCTTCCCAAACAACACACTAGACAACAAGGAGAGTGGCTTTCCCATAAAAAGGCTATGGGACAGGCAAATGGTGTCTACCTACAATCAGAAAGAGAAGGTTGCGAATGATGCAGCCAGAGCTCAGTGGAGCTATGCCAGCTTACACCACTAAGCATCCAACCTATAAATCCCATTAGTAAGTTTAAATAAGTCTAAGAGGAAATGATGTTAGATTTACCATAGACCTCATTCTTTTTGGGGTTCTGTAAATGCTCTCCCTACTGGGCTGAGCCTGTCACCCATGGCTGACACCACTGGCTGTGTGTCTGAGAGACTTGTACCAGTAACAGTCACTGGCAAAAATAACTTTTCCGTAATATTTTCTTTAACATTGTGTGTCTTTGTAAGGCTCTCTTCTCTTTTCCCTCTTTCTCTTTTTCTTTTATTTTTTTCTTCTTTGATTCCTTTCCAAATTTTCCCTGTTAGTTATTAACTAAATGCCAACTCACTGTGTATTTGGTAATCAGATTATCAGCTAATACCTGCCTAAAGCAATCAATATTGATTAAAAGAAAGGGTGGCCATTATGTTATTTTTAATACAAATTATTTAGGTCCTGAGGCTGAGATTGAATTAAAGGAGAGCTCAAATTAATGAGGGATTGAGTTAAATTAGAAACATCTGATTGCAGTTATTTCCTACATCTCCCAACTGCCAAAAGAAGACAGTAGTATGGCTGTGAATTTATGTTATCCCATGAAAAGGTACAAAGAACAGCTTGTTTTAACTGCATCTGGGAAGGGGGCCTTATCATGGATGTAGTTAAATGAGTGCTCAAAACCTGCAGCAATTTTGAAAGGAGGTATAATGTAATAGCAAAACATTCTATCCAAATACCAGCCACAAGGTCACTGCTAATTTCTTATTTCACACAATGTAGGCTAGATTTCCGAAGCACTATCTGTTCACCCACACCCTCCCACATACACATGTGTACGTGATCACTACAACAGAGAATTGGAGACGTGGGTGCACACAATCCCTGAAAGCAAAGATGTATGCCACATTTTGGATGCAGGCAAATTTAATACAGTCATCCAGTTATTAAGATTGCTTTTTAATAATTTTATCTTTTCACACTTCCCAAAGTGTCTTAATGAGGGGTATGATGTGGAAACACTTCACTAGTTTCTAATTTGGATGCATTTATTAGTTCTAAATAGCACAGGGAATGAAGATTTCAAGCTTGGTCTCTACAGGGAGCAATCGGTGGGCTCAGGACATTGTCTGGACTGAACTGAGCTCCTCGGTTTTAAAAGTGGTCTTTCTAATCCTACTTCTTACCCTACTAATTGTCAACAATCCCATTGCTATTCCTGCCCTGAATCTGACTTTATCACAAAAGTTCTTGTCTTGCTCTGCATTTCAGTCATTTTAGTGAGATTCTAAACTGCTTTTGAGAAATGCTTTAACTGACTTTGATTGATTGTTTATTATCTCCCAATCTTAAATGCTAATTGCATAGCTGAGAAGATTGGTTTGTCTTTATTGCCATACTTTCACACAGAAATGTAGAAAATGAAATTTTTTATTATTTCAATGAATTTCCTTGGTACTTTGATCCAGGGAATGCAGAGAAAGATCATTCCTTCCAGTGTGGTTAAATGTGAGAGCCTGCTTTACAAAAGCAATAAGCAAATCAAGAGAAAAATCTTGGCATCCTGAAGTTGTGACCTAATTCTATCCTTCACTGCATTTCCTCCTCTCTCCAAAACATCATACGTTCAAAATAGCTGCCCTTATACAGAACAGTTCTTCTCTCTACTCAAAAAGGTCATTTAAAGAATAAAGGCCATAACTGCACATAACCCTCTGAAACACAAAACAGCCATAGTGCTTACCCAAGCAGTGCATGGCTGGGCTCTGGAATGCTTTACATCTCTGGAAAAGGCCTTCCTTGTGGTAAATGCAGCTGTGTTTTACATCAAAGACAGAATGACTTTTCCCTGTTGATTTTAAAAATCAATTGCAATTACAGTCAGGAAAAATGCCTAAGTACAGTGTGCAACTCACTGGACTCCAGACTCAGAGAATCTCCCTGCACACGGCAGATCTCTAGCTTGGCAGGAGTTTGCCTGCACAAGGAGGCTGCATTTTGGATGCAGGTATGCATTTTACAAAGGTGCATCTTGTCTGTGGAGGTCTGAATGTAAATTAAGATAGCTCCACCGAGCTATGCTCATTCAAAACATCTCAGAGCCCATCTTATGGCATGCAGACAAAAGATATTAAAGAAGCAGCTGTAACACATGCTTATGTATGTGCTGAGTGTGTCAGATGGTAAAACAGCATGGCCATCGGCCTAGGAACCCCTAGACAGTTAAATGACTTAACTATAAAACCTCAGAAGTTAGAAGCTCTTAATACAAAGGCAGCGGATCCCTGGCAAAGTTATCCTATGGTGGGACCCACGGTTGGAGGTACCAAGGTCCAGCGGCTAGCCACCCTGCAACCATTTGCCTCAGCAACTATACCACACAAAGTGAGGTGAGCAAAGGATCTGCAGTGAGCAGGATGCTTGCTGTGAACAGAAAGCTTCACATGCCCCACATCAATATTGCCTTGTCCCAAAGTTCTGGTTGTTCAGAATGGGAAAGGGTAAGAAACGCAACCTGACCAGGCTGGCACTGCATTCCTTACAGGGTCAGTAAACTTCATCTGTCCTCAACACCGACCTGCCACTTTCCATTAGGTGTGGGTAAATGGAGATGCTTGTTACCCTCAAGAAAAGAGCAACAGGATTCCTGTCCCTTTGTACCACGCAGGTTACTGGGAGCATTAGTACTCCAACTGTCAACAAGAGAAAAGAGAACAAAGCTTTTATCGGACAAATCCAGCACAGTCAGGACCGTCCTTGTAAGTATATTTCAAAGGGACTCTGTTATTACAGTTAAGAATTTCCAAATTTGATCTTTTGCCTCTGTTGTCACTGGGTTTTATTGTTGCTTTTTTAACCAAAATCAATCAATAACAGTACTATAGCATATGTTCTCCCTATTGCTTATATACAAATATATTTTAAAAGCCTACACTAATATATGCCATGTCTTTCACTACAGAGAAGTTCCCAAGGGATTAAAACAACAAAAAATTAAGATGAAAATATGAGCTTTCAAATGATGACATACAGATTTCCTCAATGGTTTACAGAGCTACTGGCTTCTGTATTTACAATAGGGTTCATCCCTTATGGAATTAAATCTCAGTATAAAGCAGTATTTTAATGGTCAGTAAGTTTTCTACCCTTCCAAAATATCCTCACAGCCTCCTTGCAGGCTTCACAGCCATGCAAGCTGACACATATGTCATGCCAGGTTGTTTCATCAGAAAGCAAAAGACTTTGGACACTCTGGGAGGGAGATTTTATACAATGCAGTATCATTGGCAAATGTGTGATCTCTGATCCTCATTCTTCCCTTACTGCTAAAATAGATACACCTGTCTGCTTCAGCAGAACAAGTCATCAGATAAACTGCCAGCACTCTACTACTTCTCACCTACAATATTAACTGGTTTTGTAACCAGCTCAGTCCACTGTGCCAAATTATAAGAAACTCTTTTCTAACGAAGTAAGAAAGCTGCTACGTGAAAAAAATTAAATAAGCCTTAGTAACAGCACTTCATTCCTGCTGCATTTGTGTGAATACTGCTGGAGGAAGAACTTCATATGCTGTATCTAGACACAGATACATGATGTTTTTGCTAAGTCCATGGGCTATTCTACTGAAACAAAGGAGATGATATATTTTCTTCAGTGGTAAGGAAACTCATGCAAGTGATTCAGAGATCCACGGCTGCTGAGGTGATTGCCTGAGATGTGTGGGATATAGTGGATTTATGGGTTAAAAACCTGATATTCCAGTCAATTACCTTGGGTTTAAGATGAAATAGAACTCTACTGAAATCAATGGTACTATGGTGTAATGCACTGGACAATTAAGCTCCAAATCTTTTACCTGCTCTTTGCTTACGGGAAAAACAAAACCTCTTGAAGTCTAACGATTTCTGGGACAAGACTGCTCAAAATCCATGTATCCACAAATAGTTAAGGCACCCAAGGATGATGTTTACAAAGTTTACCCAACTCATTGGTTTTGTGGAAGTGAACACCAACAACCACCACCCTATACCATCCACACCCTACAGCAAAGTGGTGATCTAGACAGATCTCACCTGTGTTTATTCTGTAGCAAAGTGAACGTGGCATTATATGGGACAGCTGCAAAATAGAGGACAGCCTCGAACAGTGGGCAGCAGAAGTGAAAGGCACAGACTGAATTGCTGTCTCAGTCAGGCTGGAAGATGAGCAGCCAAGAAAGGCTAGGTGCCAGATAATGATCTATGTGCTTGCTGGCTACTACCAAGACTGGGACTGTAAACAGTGAGCTTTGCCTGTGGAGCCCTTCCTGGATAAAAGGAAAGCAGGCATGCATAGTAAGACATGAGGAGAAGACCACAAGCACCAGCAAATCCTTCTGCTTGTCTGCACAAATAACAATGACAACAGCCAAAGCCTGGAAAGAGGAATGAAAGCATATTTCTGCAGTTGTGAGGAAGTTGTACCTGGCAGTGAGAACATAAGGAGCAGGTCTGCTGGGGGGATATCAACTGACTCACTGTCTACAATGTGGCAAGGTACATAAATCCCTGCTTTGGGATCCTGCTGTGCAGAAGTCACCAGATGGTGCTGTACATACAGATTTGGAAGTTCTTTATCGTAACATGGGAACACGTATGGTCTTTGAGGAAATACATCATTCTTGTTATTTTTGTGTAGCCTTTCCTTTAAAGTTTCACTTCCATCTAACTCTTCCACCTCAAAGCACATTTTGATTAAGCTGTTTATTCAGAACAGTCTTGGTGTTGGGATTTTTGAAGAGGCATTTCCAAGCATGACATTTGCAGCCAGGTCTGCAGAAAGTATGGAAAATATGGGAGAAATGCATAAGGTGCACTAAGAAAATATTTAGTCATATCATTTTTATATCACTTATTTTTCCTGCAATGAGAAATACATATGCAAAGCCTGAAAATCTGCCTCACAGTGGATACGTGACATCAGTCCATAAAACTGGTACCATGTAATAAAAGAAATCTTCTGAGGATGTGGTGAGGATTAAATAATACTAGTAAGGTACTTAGGCTTTTCAGATTAAAATAACTACAGAATAGCATAGTATTCTTATTTATTATTAATAAAATGCCAGTTGTAGCCATCTCCTACTCATTTTCCCTCTATAACCACCCTGCTTCAACTAATCAATAATTTTAACACAATCAGCACAAATATTCAGAATATGGATTCCTCTTTTTCTCCTTCATCACCCTTTAAAAAAGGATTAATCTCATTAAAATATACATTAGAAGTCACATGCACTGTGGCTTTGAATATCAGAACAGAAATTTATTATAGCGCCGATTTGATCGTCTCCTTGAAATTTTGAGCAATGTCCAGTAGATGGCAGCAAATAGCACTCCAGGGAGTAAGATACACTCAAGGTGAAAGCCTGTGCGCTGCTAAAACACAGGCAGTGTTGGCAATTACATGTTTTTTATCTTCTACCCATTACGTACTAAACTCATTTATTTTGTTCTTTGCAGAGAGAACAAAGCCACATGAGACTTTCATAATGTTGCACTCAGCCAGTGTGTAACATGGCAAAAATATAGTAGCACTTTAAAGTAACTTGTCATTTTCGTAAAATTTATAATTATTTGAATCATGCCAAATGAAGGCTATCGCTATAGGTCCTTTTGCATAAATCAAGAAAGCCATTAAAAATAGTTCCAGGAGGAGAGCAATTTGTTATGAAATGAAGGTCAATCTCATTAGATCACTGTAGCAGGTACCCTAATAACATCCTGGCAGAAACGAGGTATCTCATTATATAAGTTGTATTTTGTTTGAAATATTAGGTCGTCATTAAGTGAGCGCTAAAATACACATAAGATTGGACAACATAAATTATTCCCCTGAAAAATTGGCCTACACAGAGGTGCTAAAACGATGTCACGAATGGAGGTTTGTGAATCCTGATGATGATGATAATTTATCATGAATGAGTGACTTTACACAGTTTGATTTAGTAGCAGTTTAGAATTTACTTGTGACAAATTTCAGGATTTGATTGTGATATTTTAATAGCACTCAATCATCAGTGATTAACAAAGTGATTAGCCAAAATCGACCAAAACAGCGACTTAGTTACAGATTCGAAGATGGCAAGGTTCACTCTATTACTACATGGAAGTGCATAAAAGGGAAATTAAGTTACACTGAGTTGCAATGATTCACAGAGAGATTGTGTATACAGGGGATAAGGAGGACCCTCCCGTTGAGTCACGAGGTTCAAAACAGACCCCCTTGCTTTCTAAACTCCTTGTCAGAGAGGCGTCTAGGTGCGCCTAGGTCCAATCTTAGTCCCAGACTTGGTCAACGGTTTATGTGAATAAGGATAATGCAGCAGTGTAAGACTCACTTTATAATTAAATCATACATCTACAGACTACTTAAATTGATTTACATGTGCATACACACAGACATGAATGCATACATATATATATAAGGTATACCTGTTAACAATTCCCCTTGAGTTCAGTGAAATATTCATGTCTAATGCCTTGGCATTTCTCAATGAGCGAGGGTTGAGCCTCGAGGAGCGAAGGGTTTCAGCCCAGGCTCCACTGTCGGTCTTCGGCAACGGGTCTCCAATTTTAGCAAACTTTAAGAGTTTGCTAGCTCTGAGAGGTGTCCCACTCAGAGGGAGATGCTGGTGCAGCCCGCTGCAGTCCAGGAGAGCTCAAAGGGCCTCACTCTCGACTGTCGTTTATAGGATCGTGAGATGATTGGCTTTAGTCATCCATCCGAGCCACAATCCGGGTCAGTAATTACTGGAATTCCAGTAACCATGGTGCTGCTCTTTTTTCAAGGCTGCCAGGTAACTGGTTGTTCTCGTTCCCCACCTTTGTTTCATTCCTGCCAGGTAACTGGTTGTTCTCACTCCCCGCTTCAACTATGTAGGAGTTCTGGTACAATTAAGGGGCGCCTAATTGACCAACTCACTACACAATGGTTGTGGTCTGGCAGAAATTCCTGAGGTAAAAGGGGGCGGGGGGGATGCACCACCACAAACAATGATGAGGATACTACACAAGGCTTAACATTTTCTAGTTTTTCTAGCTGAATTCACCTACTTGATAACCAGTTTGTTTTGTTGCCACTTCTGGATACTGAACCACAGTTGGCTTGCTAGAATTATACAGAGTGCTGATTTCAGACTGCGACTCAGCAAACTACAACTGGTAAGGAAGATGTTTAATTTTCCTTGTAACAGCTGCAGAGGACTAAGTATCTGCCAGCTGGGAAACACCAACATTTAGAAGGGAAAAGAGAGATTTACAGAACACAGAAGTAAACATTGTTTTTATAAATACAAGAGAAGTTACTTTCCCTGTAATTATCCTTACCTATTTGGAAAGTACCAAGCGTTTTTTTCCAGACCTTTCACTCTGCTGGAACCACAGCTGAATGTATGGATGTGTTTAAACACTTCTCTGGAGCTATGTCATGGCACTTTACGCCTGGCAGGATTATGCCGAGCATCTGCTCCAAGCCAGTCAATAGTAACCATAAAGATACCACTCTGACCATTCCTAACGGAATAGGCAGAATATCCATGGGAAGGAGATCAACAGTTACAGTAGGACTCCTGCTTTCCAGAAGCTCCAGACCTCCTAGATGTCAGCTACAGACTCATAATACACCTGTGAGGTACACCAACAGCCTCAGGAAATCGTGAGGAAATCAGAAAAAGAGGTCACATGAACTTCCTAGTACCATAAAGTGAATCCAGACAAGGTTCTCCATCCATAGAGTATGTGCTTTAACTGCAAGACCCTCTTTCCTCTCAGTATACTAGGGTTAACCATTAGTAAACTGCAAAGATCATTGTTAAAAGGTATGTGTACAAACACAGATGCTAAATCTGGGAGCAGCTCATAGCAGCTACAGATGGCACCGAGAGAACAGTTTGGTAGTGCTGTTTTCCAGAAGCAAGGCAGTCGTGCTAACTGGTTTGTGACTATAGCTAGTTTTTTAAGGAGTTTGGGGTTTTTTTTAAAAGATTCATCAATTTTCCAGACAAGGTAGAGAAATAGCAGTTAAAAGAATTAAATATTTCAATGATATTTTCTTCAAAAGCACTTCAGCTGCAGATTATGTAATGAACTCTGATAAGGGTACTTAGCATCTAAGGCAGGGAGGCCCCACCAACACCTTACAGAGACACCCCATGTCCCTGTGTCCCCCAAGCCATGCCCCCACGGTGCACCACCACATAACCAAAATGAAGTCATAGATTCAGGAGAGCTCATCTGGCCAAACACCTAAACTGCTCACTTAGGGTCCTCTATGTTTAATGGATTGAGAGGTGTCCCTCCAGGATGTGATCCATTTCATCTTAAACTCCTTTAGGATGGGATGAACGACCCTTTCATTTTCTATTGGTTACAGAATCAACCTGGGGAGGTAGCTTACATTGCCAGTCAAGACTAGACAGAAACTGGTGAATATCAGGTAAGGTGAAACACATTCCAGGCTCTTGGAGGGTGAAGTCTGAGGAGCATTTCTGCTGAAAGCAAATAAACAACCCACACTTGCCCACTGTTCATTTCTGCCTATTCACGGCCCTGACAGGCGGGTTGGTGCACATTCTCTTGCAGACCATCCAGTGAGCAGACTGGGGAAAAATCCAGGTTAAAAATACAACTTTTTCTTTCCTGAGTTATTTTTTACCATAATCTGCTCCCTCCTCTTGGTCTCCATGGTTACACAAATACTTATACCAGTATCTTTGTTGCTGCCATGTGAAGAAGGGTTAGGGAGAATGGAGAAGCCAGCAGAAGGCAGCTGAAGCCAACGCTACTGCAGAAAGGGAAATCTCATCGAACTACGCTGTGAGGTTTCACAAACCTTTCCTTGACAGCAGGTCTTATTTAAGAAGTTCCCATCCCCCAGTCACTTCTTAAGCAGTGCCCAGCTGCTTGTGAATAAAAAAGCATCACCCTCTCTTCAAATAGTTGCATTGGCCCAGCTGGTAAGGGAGTGAGGCACTGCAGGGACAGGAGCATATGCCTGCAGGTGTGGAGACAAGAAGGGCTTTGTTAGCAGGCTCTGCTGCCAAAGGAAAAGTAATGTTACACTGAAACCATTTTCCAGGATATAGATCCTGAAAAACAAGCTGACTGGAGCTGGCAGAGAGCTCGTGCAGAAGATGTAATGATGGGGGAGTGAGAAGGGAGAAGGTGCTATTTCTAGTTTGGTATAAAAGACTCCAAAGAACAGAATGGACAGTGCCATGGTTTCTCCCTTTTTCTCACAGCATGAAGTGGATGAACTACACAGATTTAAGTTGCTGTGCAGCATCAGAGTGGACTTTGAAGCCAACCTACATCTTAATAAAAACAATGTTAACGTACCTCTGGGGAAGCTGCCAATAGCAGTAACCTGTTTCTAAATGGAACTTTTTCATATCTTGCTTTTTGAACTTTTGTATCAGTCCTTTGGATCTATATGAGAAGATTGTTTCAGAGTCTGTCTAACATCAGGCTTTTAGCTTCAAACCCTGTTTTTCTGTGGTGCTTCTCAAACCCGAAAGGTCTCCCTCCAGCATGCCAATACTTACCATGACACCACAACGACTGGTATCAAATGTGTGTTAGAATAAATCAAATTAGAGCACATAAACATCCTGCATGCCATCCGATGTATTAGAACAAGGATATATTATTACATAATCAGTGAATGGAAATTGTATTTAAATGCAGTGTATATATGTGTATATATGCCTTCATTAGTGAAAATTGTATTTCATGTAGGTTAAGTCAGATGATACAAAGAAAAGATAATAAACTAATCTCAACCTTTTTTTTTTTTTTCACCCTCCCTTAGTCATGAACGGTGCTCCTGGTTCCTTCCACATCCCTTCTGTGGCAATAAAATGGACCTCGCTTCCAACATTTGATCACTACCTGAAAGCTCACAGTGTACAAGTCCATCAAAAAGTGAAGAAATGAATGGAGTGACTCCTATGAGATCATTTACTACCAGTGAAGGGCAATTAATGGATTGCAAGTCATGACTGGCATTCCTGGGAGCTACAAAATCAGATGGGTGGGAATCAAAGCAGTAAAAGATCTCTCCTGCTCCAGAACACATGAAAGACTGAATTTCACCATTGTTGCCCTTCCTACTTAACATTGATAGCCCCAGTTCCCACCTCTGTTCGCTGGTTTACAATACTCTGACAAATGGATGCTCTCATTTGCTAACTGTAATTCCAAACAATGAATGAAAAGATTAATTAGGAAAATGTTTGTCAGGTAATCAGTCATTTTTACTATGCATGCTTCAATGTTCATGGACCTTTCCAGGCTATTACACACTTCAAAGTATCGAAGAAGCTTATGATTACCTCTTCAGGAGCTGATGAAAAGCATGAGATTCTTCTTTACTACCTAATTAATTCAAATGGATTTAATTCATTTCTATTACATCTACTGCACTGTTCGTTCCAAAAGCAAGAATACAGTTTTACTTTTCTAATGCATGCCTGCAAATGCAAATTATCACTACTGGATTATTATCATGATCTGGATGAGGGGATTGAGTGTGCCCTCAGTAAGTTTGCAGATGACACCAAATTGGGTGGGAGTGTTGATCTGCTCAAGGGTAGGATGGCCCTGCAGAGGGATCTGGACAGGCTGTATCAATGGGCCAAGGCCAACTGTATGAGGTTCAACAAGGCTAAGTGCCGGGTCCTGCACTTGGGTCACAATAACCCCATGCAACGCTACAGGCTTGGGGAAGAGTGGCTGGAAAGCTGCCCGGTGAAAAGGACCTCGGGGTGTTGGTCAACAGCCAGCTGAACATGAGCCAGCAGTGTGCCCAGGTGGCCAAGAAGGCCAACAGCATCCTGGCTTGTATCAGGAATAGTGTGGCCAGCAGGAGCAGGGAGGTGATCGTCCCCCTGTACTTGGCACTGGTGAGGCCGCACCTGGAATACTGTGTCCAGTTTTGGGCTCCTCACTACAAGCAGGACATTGAGGTGCTGGAGTGTGTCCAGAGAAGGGCAACAAAGCTGGTGAAGGGTCTGGAGCACAGGCCTTATGAGGAGCGGCTGAGGGAACTGGGGTTGTTTAGCCTGGAGAGGGGGAGGCTGAGGGGAGACCTTATCGCTCTCTACAACTACCTGAAAGGGGTTGTAGTGAGGTGGGTGTTGGTCTCTTCTCCCAAGTAAGTAGCGATAGGACGAGAGGAAATGGGCTCAAGCTGCATCAGGGGAGGTTTAGATCGAATATTAGGAAACATTTCTTCACGGAAAGAGTGGTCAAGCACTGGAACAGGCTGCCCAGAGAGGTGGTGGAGTCACCATCCCTGGAGGTGTTCAATAAACGTGTAGATGTGGCACTCTGGGACATGGTTTAGTAGGCATGGTGGTGTTGGGTTCATGGTTGGACTGATGATCTTAGAGGTCCTTTCCAACCTTAATGATTCCTAGTTTTTACTTTCATTATAAGTAATCCAGCCACTAAGCTAGGAAACATGAAATTGCTACTCTACCCTTAGCTGGTTTAGTGGTGGACTTGGTAATGTTAGGATAATGGTTGGACTGGATGATCTTAAAGGTCTTTTCCAAACTAAATGATTCTATGATTCTACTGTGGAATTCTACAGGCCTGTCTAGATCAGTGATGTTTAACAGTCTAGACTCAATTACATCAATGCAAAGTGCACTGTACCCACAGAATTTAACTCACAGTATTTATACAAAAAAAGGAGAGTTGAATCAGCCATCATTAAACTGAACGGCGAACTACATCATAATTGTATTGCTTGTACACTTGTCTCTGCACTTCCAAGTCTGCAAAACTACTTCTCAAGACACTTACCTTAACCAGCCATTCAGCCAACCTGCGTGTTCTGTGCCACGATGGTGTCTTAGATTAAATGCTACAGATGAAGCCTCTGTAAATTCACAAATTATGCTGCAAATATCTTGCTAGCACACTTGCCTTCTGTATTTGAGAACTTTGGGCCACTCTTGCCCTGCACCCATCCTTAGTCTTTGATCCTCTCACTCTCTCAAAAGAAGTGGAAGTGCAAGATATCCTTCTGGCACACATTTCTGAAAATATTGCTATGATGATAGTCACAAGCTGAATGTTGTGAAATGCCGAATAAACATTCTTTGAAGAATTTCAAAGAGCCTTAAACTGTATTAAAGACAAAAGCACATCTCAGCAGTCAAGCTACCTGTCCACATCAAGAAAGGTGGAGAAGATCTAAGCAGCAAAGCTGTGCTGGAGACAGTTCAGTCCAATTCAATCAAGCCACCTATTGAAATTGCAGCCAGTTTTCAAACTACTTGTTACAACCTGCTTCCAGCATGTCCTGCTCCCCACTCTCCTGGGAATTGAATTGCCTATCCTCAGTTCGGCAAGCCGTCCCTCCTCCTCTACCCGTGCAGGTAGAGAGGTAGAATTTCCTGCTTACACTCCCATGTAGTGAGGACGGGCAAGTTCTGGTGGCACCTTACTACTCATCCCATCTTTCCCCTAAATGTCACTTGACTGGCATTCCATGCTAGTATGAGATGCCAGCACAGGCCCGCACTGTATGCCAGATAGGGTCTGTGGATTTGAAGTTACAGAGACTGATGATACCCAAAAGTTTCGTATGTGTTCTCCAAAGAACCAAGAGTATTTCACTGCAAAAGAGCCTGACAAAAACCCTGACAAAGTACCCACTATCAGTCAGCTTTCTATGCATGAGAGCAGCAAGACAGCACTGCAAAGAAGAATGCGAGGCACTGTTACATTTACTTTTCTTCAGGAGCCATGCTTAGAGGAACACTTGGCATTTATCTTTTTCTTGGTGCTTGATGTTGCCACCTCAGGCAATGCAAGTCCAGCCCACACAGTCTCTCCATTCCTCCTCTCTCCCCAGAGCCCTTTGCCATCCTCCCTGTGAGCGCCTTTTGTTCTCTGCATATATAAAGCTGCAGCCCATCACAGGCCCTCATGTAACAGCACTTGTCTCCTCTCCAAGCGGGAAGTCCTAGCCCTTTCTTGCATCCTTCTCATCATTCTCAGTTATCAAAGCTAGATGCAAAAAAGAAACGAAAGAGTGTTTACTGAACACTGGTTCTTATGAATCTGTAACAAAATATGTACTGTGTTGTGAAAGTAGAGAAAATTAATACAGAAAATCAGAGCAGGCTGTTATGTTTCTAAATTCAACACTGAAATTGCATAACAGCATTGTTGTACCAAAATCTTTATAAGAATCTTTAAATATCATCATTAATCCTTTTTCTATCAAACTCTTCTTAGAAAGGCTTTTTTTTCTATCAACTCTTAATGGTATTTTTGATAGCATAATCTAGATACACTTTTAAAAGTAACATATGTCACAGAATTGTTAATATATAAAGCACAAACAGTACATTAAAAAGCAGACATTACAAGACACAATCACACCCTAAATGCCATAAATTCACGGCAAAACGGTATTAATAGTGCAACCAACTTTGAGCATATCTTCTAGGTATATAAATTAAGTTTTAGTGACTGAAAATGCTCTAATAAGGCTTGCAAGATTGGGAAGCTTCATCCATGAGGGTGTAAGGACTTGGAAAAAAAAGCTGAAAAAAGACTTAGTATCTCCATGGTATCCAGGATCTGGTTCTGGATATAACTTCCCAAAATTGTAGGAGGGAAATAACCTAACTTTGCTGCCATGGAAACAGAACAGTGGCATATAACTGATTGTTACTTGTCTGCCTTTACCAGACTGATCCCAAAAACACTGATGCCCTCAATAACATGGGTGATTTCCTTTCCACCTGAGAAGTAAATCGGCTAGAAAACGAACAGGGTGAAGCTATTGACCACGCTTCCCAAGCAGGGGAGAGCAGCTCAGGAACGACAGATATTTCTGGGAAAAGTGCAGGATAAGAGAGGAGAAAGAGAATAAAAGAAAGATCAAGAAGGAAGATGCTAAGATACCAGAAGAAATAGGGGAGGAGGAGTTTGGTTTGACAAGTGAGATGGCAAACAAGGCCTTCACAATGAAGGGCTGGATCCCGGCTGTGCTAAAGAGAACCTTATGAATAAACAGGGCAGTAAATACTGGATGGGTGTTACCTTGCCTTTGCTCCCAGAGCACCTGTGCAGTCTCAGCAAAAGCACAGCTTGTGGAAACCATGCATGTCTTCTCGTAATTTCTTAAGTTACTTTTCCTTTGTTCTTCACTGGCAAATCCCACCTTTCTTGGATGCATCCAGAATGTTCTAATGATTAGCAATGATTGCACTTTCCTCACTGTTTGCTGGCTTGTGCAACAAGAGCCACGCTCTTTCGCTTCACTGGAAGCGTTCCTTCTTCCCACTACACAAATGTCCTAATTGTAAAATGCATGGTGTTCTCCTCATTAAACGTTCGCTCTCCCTGCCTGCCATGCCTGGTGTACAGGTAACATAGTCATGGGGAGCTAGGTTGTTTCTCCTTTAAAATCCATTAGCGCACCCAGAGGTCTCCTCACAGTCCAACGCTCTGCACATTTATACCCTTTGCTGGTGGCGGGTTAGCAAGGCAACCCGGCCAGGAGACCCTCACTGCTGTCATTTCAGAAGAGATGTCTCATAGGCGGCTGCTCTTTTGTGGACTCACCTCAGTTCTTGCCCCCAGCACCCCTGCCCGACACCACCCTTCAGCCTCCTGAAGGCACAAAGTCCTGCCATCAAACCACTCCTCAGACGGCACTTGAGCGGGGTTTCTTTTTATCCCTCGTTATCTAAACGTCTACTGAGAGATGTCATTAGGTGTGGTACAGGGGATCTCTGAGGACAGAAGTGCTGACCCCCCCCAGGCTAAGCTGCCATCGAGGCTGGCAAACCGCACCCCCTCTCCCCAGGGAGAGGAAGGAAAGTCCTCCTAAACCGCCTGCGGCTTCGCAGCCGCCCCTCAGCGCCGCAGGCGCGCGCCCCACTGCGGCCACGCGGCGGTTCCTTTAAGGGGGAGCGGTTCGCCATCTTAGGTTCCTCCGCCCCCTCCCGCCACGTGACGCCGCCGGCCGCCATCTTAGGCTCCCGGCGCCGCCGCCTCGGCTCGCCTGGGTCACGTGGGGTGGGGCCGGTGGCGGAGCGGAGCTGAGGGGAGCGGAGCGGAGCGGAGAGGAGAGGAGAGGAGAGGAGCGGAGCCGCGCGGCCGGAGGCTGAGGGGCGGCAGGCGCGATGGGGCAGTGCGGCATCACCTCCTCCAAAACCGTTCTGGTCTTCCTCAACCTTATCTTCTGGGTGAGCCCGGGGGCGGCTCGGGAGGGTCAGGGTCTCCGGGCGCGGGGCTGCCTCTCCCTCAGCCGTGCGGTGAGGGGAGGGCCCGGGCAGGCCGTGGCGCGGGGTCCGGCCCTGAGGGCTGCGGGCCCGGGCCGGGCCGCGCCGCCTCGCCGATGTCTGGTCCTCGCTCACGTACGGCAGCAGCTGGGAGCGCCCCCGCGCCACCTCGCCGGCTCAGTTTTGCATTTAAATGCTTTCTGTTTCACAGGCGTCCGGGGCACCTTCGCGGGGACCTGTGTTTTAGCGGTGGGCGCAGTCCCTTCCCTCCTAGTCCACTCCCCCCTAAAGTTCGGAGGTGGATGAAGCTGAATCTGTTGCCTCAGTAGCCTGGCAATAAAGGTTTAACGAGCATTAGAGATCTTGAGGTGGAAACGCCTGTGTAATTGAATGCAGCTTGAGTTGTATTATTGAGGTTTTCGGGTCTCTGCCAGTTTAATTTTTGTAGAGCTGTTATAGCCATCTAGTCTTTGGCCTTCTACTGTAAGGACATCTGTCCCAAATACTTAGCGGTTAAGTATGGGGCACCATTTTCTTCCTTGTATTTTTAACACAAAATTAGGGTAGAGATATATTTAAACAAACCTTAATAGTCCAGAAGCAAATCTCATGTTTCACTTGTTCCAGTAACCACAGTTGCATTGTAGTATTTATGCATCGCTTAAACCTGCCACAACTACAGTCTTGCTGACAATAAGACAAAAGCTTGCCCAGGTTGGTGGAACAGTAGGTTGCTGTAAGCAGCCTTTCTCAGGATGGACATACAGGCTGTAGCTTGGCATTATATTCACTGTAATAATTGGCCTGTCAGAACAACACAACTCTAAATAAATGAAATCAAATTAAAGAATATTCTGTAGATTTAAGAATTCCTATTCTGCGTTTAGCTACTGCATTTCTCATCCTCTAATCCTGGCTCCAGGAACAGAAGATCTGTTGTCCCAGCTGTTCAAAAGATTTCAGCTTTGAAAAAGTAATAGCGGGTAACAAGAAATTAGAACAGAAAAATGTAGCTACATATAGTTACATCATTTAATATTGAAAGCCATATGAAATCTAACAAGTGTTACAGGATGAATGTTCTTATCTAAATTTTTATGAAGGAATGCTTCTCATGGGTGCCTAAAAATGAATCATGGTTAGGGAAGATGCTTATCTGTGCAGTGTTAACAGCATTTGTGTATACAGCTATTCAGAGAGATGAGCAGTAAATATGAGGCATGTTTGAGTTTGGTGCATATTAGGAATCTGTAATTTTGACTGAGATGTATAGGCTCCATTCTGTATCTTTGAAGTATGAGGTAGTTATATCAACCTTTTAGTACAGCCATTTGTTTGGAGTATGCTTTGTTGGGTGTGGCTTTTTGTTACATGTGTAGTTGCAAATGGCATTAAAAAGCTATCTGATACCTGCTACGTCATACTTAAAGTTTTTGACTGAACATGTGGTTGTTATGAGTTGTATTCTTGATGGCATCTTGAAGTAGATTTTTCTTGCTGCTGATATAAATTAGGCTCTGTTTTGAATAAATTAACACAAATTCTGTACGCAATTTCTCCCCCACCCCTAAAGCTTAGTATGGTTTTCATTTTTTATATATTTGAAAGGCATTGTTTGTTACTTGCTGCATTTAGTAATTTAATTGCATGTTGAAATAACAGTCGTGGGTACAAAGTTATTTTGTGTAGTGCTGAATCTAGCGCTTTACGGTTTTTAATGATTTTTTTTTTAGACAAACTTGACTTAATTTAAAATGGACAGATAGTATTTAGATAGGATGTACTTCATGTCAAATTAAAATGTCACCAATCTTGTATTCTGTAAACTATTTCCAGCTTAAGCAGTCAACTTCTGCTGATAGCTTTTTGGCAGATAGGTAGCTGGGTTGCTTGTGCTGGAACAACCTTACTGCTCATCATCCACATGTAGAATGAGGCAGGCTTTCTAAAAGTGAGAATTACAAAAATCAATGTTTTTCTTCTATTTAGCAAGCTGTAGCCTGAAAATAGGAAACCTACATGCTTTCATCAAAAGTAGTACATATTTACTTTGAAATGGCAAAAGAGAAAGAACAACTGCAACTCTTGATCCAGCATGTTTTATTTGTTGACTAAGCTGTCTGTGTATGTTAACGTTTGGTGCCCATGTAGTTGACAATGTAATTGCTTCTGTGCTGTTACAGAAATTCTTTGCTTGTCATTCATATGTAGTTCCAATTTTGATAATTAGATCATCCAGATTTCCACTGAAACTTGACAATAGATAACTGCCTGTAATTGGTCAAGTAACTATGAAGCCTCCTTTAATTGCATTTATAAACTTAATGTGTCTTTATAGGGTATTATATATAAATCTTACATATTATCATCATCTTCGTGGTCATCTGTAGTAACGGCAAGTTTCTTCTGCATAGTTTGCAATTGAAAATTCTGCAAGCATAGCTGATCAAAGTGAATTATAACTTCCCCCTGACCATGGACCTCATATTTGTGTGAGGATGTGAATGTTCAGAGTGCTTTGGTAGCTGTGTTATGAATACAAGATGTTCAGAAAATTATCACTGCTGCTGCTGAAGAAAAAGCAGAGATGTTTTTGTTATATTCTATAGTCTAGAATGTAACTTCTTTTTTAAAAATTTCTTTCAAGCCTTCTGAAAAAGGCATATCAGGCTTGCTGACAGGTCATAGCCATACCCACTCATTCATCATCGATGACTGCTGACTTTAATAACCCAAACTCCACTCAATTTGCCAGTGATTCTACAAGTTCATCTCCTTTTGGAAAGTCTCATGTTACTTATTAAATTTTTCTAGTTGACTCTATAAAACAATCATCTTGTTTCTGTATAGTCTTGTGAAAACATTTTTCCTATCAAGTTCTTACATTAACTGTACATTCCTACATGTTAACAATTACTACAGGATTTTTTTTTTTTAAAGAAAATGGGCTGTGGAAACTATCTTTCTCTCACAGCAGGACAGGTGCTAGTTTATCATATAGAAAGCTGGAAGGGCTTTACGCACGTTTCTGAGTTTTTGGTGTGGTACTTTGACGGTTTAGCCGAGTTGTATTTGCAGGGGTGTCAAGCATTGAGTACATCTACTGTAGACATACATATTGCCTTAAAAACAAAGTACTTCAGGAAAACAGCATCATGAGTAGTAGCCATCAAGAGTATCATGATAGAGATCTTGCATGAAACGCTTGAATTTTGAATGATTTAGCAAAGAGTGCTTAAGCTCAAAGGTACTTTACTGCAAAATGCATTGATAAGAAGCATCAGTTAAAACTTGCCCTTCTTAGAAAGATCAGAGGAATACACATCAGATCAATGTGTTTCTTAGTGTTTTGTTATTATGAACCAGTTTTGGAGTAGATATGAGAAATGGCAAAGGAAAAGCAGTCCTTCAGTTGACCTTTATCTTGTCTTAAGTTTGTGCAAGATCTATTTGGTCAACTAGTGACTACTTTCCTTTAGATGATGCTAAGTCCTTTTCTTTAAGGAAAGGTATTGCATAGGAAGCAATTGTGATGTGAAAGGCAATACATCTTAGAAATAAAATAATGAAACTTCTAGTATATATATTCTCAGAAATGTTTTCAGTGGAGTGGAAATCCTAGCATTGATCAATCTGTCTGAGGATGTAGGATGTGGTGTGGGGTTTTTATTTCAGTGGGGGGAGATTAGAATGACTGGTATGACAGGAAAACATTAAACTGTAGTCTTAAAAAAAATAAGTTAAAATAGTAGTTGATAATCAGAAATATTTTTTGATATCTTGATGATGAAATGTTGAGTATGACCAATTACAAATAAAAGATGATCATAAGTTGAGAATAGTATTTTAAAAAAAAAAATTGTTAAAGTACAAGTCTGCATTGATTTGAAAGAGGAAGAAATAAGTTTACCTGGAACAAATATGTAAAGAATACTGTCAAATGTGTTTATTTTATGAACTCTTGGCTTAAGGCTTAGAATCATAGAATCATTTAGTTTGGAAAAGACCTTTAAGATCATCCAGTCCAACCATTAACCTAACATTACCAAGTCTACCACTAAACCAGCTAAGGGTAGAGTAGCAATTTCATGTTTCCTAGCTTAGTGGCTGGATTACTTATAATGAAAGTAAAAACTAGGAATCATTAAGGTTGGAAAGGACCTCTAAGATCATCAGTCCAACCATGAACCCAACACCACCATGCCTACTAAACCATGTCCCAGAGTGCCACGTCTACACGTTTATTGAACACCTCCAGGGATGGTGACTCCACCACCTCTCAGGGCAGCCTGTTCCAGTGCTTGACCACTCTTTCCGTGAAGAAATGTTTCCTAATATTCGATCTAAACCTCCCGTGATGCAGCTTGAGTCCATTTCCTCTCATCCTATTGATTCTGGTTCATCAGGTGACTTGCATAATTCAGTTGAAAGCAGTTTGAAGAAATGAGATGAAGACAAAAATGCTAGGGAAATATTTTCAGTGTTATGTTTAGGATGTAGGATAGATGGATAAAATATTTAGAGATACTTGTAGTATTACTTCAGAGAAGGGAGTCTCTCTATTTGTATTTCTGAAGAATATATGTGCTTTGACAGCCTGCTCTGCTAAAAAAGTATGTAATACCCTGTGCATGCTTTTAAGGTTTTTTTATGTCTGTCCTGCTCCTTGACAAAAGGAATGAACTCTGCTTCTGCAGTACTTTCGGTAGTTGTGAACTAACTTTTTAAGTTACTCTTGCAATTATTTAACTGACTTGAAATCATTCATTTTACAGTTCATTTGACTAAGCTTTTATAAAACATTCTTTGATATGATTGTTTAGAGAAATCTCAGGGCTTCAGTTCTGTACAGCAAGAATGCTTTCTACAGTGCTGTTCTCGCTTTACAACTTACGCATGCTCACCACAGTACAGAAACCATGGTATTAGAAATTATGTAGTATTATCTTAGAGGAACTGTCTGTGCTATCCTTAAGAGGAGCTGTAGCTATCAATGTGTATATAGTGTGTTTTGGGTTTCTGGTAGAAAATAAGAAAGAAAATGCAGCAACAGGAAAATCCATTGAAATTTAGCAGCAGAAAGAAAAAGTAGAGCCTGCTTCCTCTTACAACTGAACAAGCCAAGTAATTTTTCTGTTTTACTGGGAGCTTGAGAATTGTTTCTGATATGGACTCTAAAAGCTGGGGTAATGAAGAAACGAGAGTTTTTTGGTGATCAAAGACTGTAATTGACAGATGATCCCAAAGGCTACCTATCAGGGATTACTTGACTGAAGCCTTTTTTGTCTTCAAGGACAGTCACTTCTGGATGTGGAAGTTGAATGTTTTGTGCTTCTGCTGCTGTGGTGGTGAAGTGAGCATATTTGCAGGATTGTGTAACAGTTTGGAATACCATGCATTAAAGAAATTATTTTTTTATAAAAAAAATCAGGATTTAAAACTCTGGAAGTGTTGTGCCCTGAGTGATTTTTTTATTTTCTTTTTTTTCTTTTTTTTTTCTTCCTTTCCTTAAAATATTTGGACATGAATTTTCAGGTAGCAAACATGGGCCCGGCCCTGATTTTTGGTAAGGCTTTGATTTGCTTTTAAGTAACATGGTAGTGTCATTTATGTTTCTTTACAAGATGAGTTTCAAGTCTTTGAGATTTTTCAGGATTTTTTCATCTGGTCTTGCATTTAAAAGTAGAGCTAGTACCTAAAAGAAGCAAAATCAGCTTGCCGAACTAAATGTGGTATCTCTGAGTAGTACATGGAATTTGAAATATTGCTTTACCTGGCAAAACTTCGTAGCATGGAGTTATCATCATTGTTCTTGTGCAGGGCAAGGAATTTGGAAACAGTGGAGCACCAGGTCAAGTTACAAGCCTGGTGACTAAATACATGTAAAAGAATGGCTATATCGTTAACATGTCTTCTAGTTTAAAAACAAAACAAAACCAATAACAACAAAAAAAACCCCTCAGTCTGCTGGTGCACTGCCTCTTGCAATTTGTGATACTTAAAATATGTAGTGCCAAATGCAAAAGCAGCCTAGCTCAGCCTTGTGCTTTAGCTGCAAAGGCATTTCAGTTTGAAGGTTTTATGCATAGTGTTACAGAATTGAATTTGGGTAGTATAGGCAAAGCAGTCTGGCTTACTTGAATTTTGCATGGCTTTGTTTTATAAGCCTTTAAAATATTTCTAACTACGTTACAAAGTTGAATGGAATTGCTAGTTTTCTTCTCCCAAAGGATTCTGTAAGACAGTTATAGCTCAGTGTTCCAGTTAAATTATTATTGATGAGAACAAAGTAGAAGAGTGTCAGGAAACCATTGGGTTCTAAGGTGGATGGACACCAATTTAAGGAAGTAGAGAAAATAATGTCAAGTATGGGCATGTATTTAGTTCAGAGAGGAGTAGAGAGGGAGATACAGAGTAGCAAAGTGCTGGAAAGGATGTAAGAGAAAAAGGCAGAGATACCCTATAGGGCCTTTGAAGTTAAAACTGAGGAACTAGAATTTGAAGGACAGAAAGCTGAAAGAAACTTAAACATATCAGGAAGACTCTTTCTCTATCTGACAGTAATCAGGCTATGAATACTCTAGTGTTGGAGAGAACTGAAAATGTCAGAGAAATGCAGTAGAAGTCAAATAATGGAGAAGTAATGTGAAAAAACACTTCTTAAGATATTGTTCTAAGAAGCCCCAAAGCTGGGTGGCAAACAACAATATGAGTGTCCCTATTTATGGGTAGGAAATGTTCAGGCATTGGTATGCATGGAGAAAAGTAACTGTTACGAAGAATGACATAACTGGAGACCCTCAAAAAAATCTGGTGGAGTGTATGGTTGTGTTTTGGTGTGTGTGTGTGTGTGGTGTTTTTTTTTTTTAAAAAAAGCATGTTTGCATCAGACTAGAAAGGCAGTGAGAACAAAGATATGCTGAAGTTTAACATAAGGAAAGCAATACACAGATTGGGAAGATGATCCTAGGACCGGACCCAGGCAGAAAAGGTGAGGGACTGTTAGTGTGGAAGATTTTTTTTATACTTTTTTTTTGCTTTTTATCAAAGATGATGCAGATGGCCTATCTGGATATACCATAGGTGTATTGTACAGTTGCAGTCTTGAAAGATGCTTTAGTAGTGGAATGACCAATAATTGGGTTTAGAGTAGTAACTGTATTGCTACCAAAATTTACCAATCGGCAATGGTAAAGTTGGCAGTAGTAGGAATTTATAAGTAGGTGTCCTTACCAAAAAGCTGAAATATTCCTTTTACCAAATTGGACATCAGGTGTAACTGTTTATTCCTAACATATAATACTTTCCTGCTACCTTAATTTTCTTGTTCAGAGAGTATGTATTTTTCTTAAAACAGTGAATAAAATGCAGGGATTTTAAGGGACAAATACTATTCTTTGGCCTAGTTAATTGAAAGAGTACCAAAAAAATTTTAAAAAACTCTTTTTTGTGGGTTCTTTTATGGTCCCAAAGTGAAGAAAATTCAGTAGCAAGGTAAGCAGCAAAAGTAACATGAAGGACAATGCTTTGTAAAGATATAAAACCTTTGGACAAGTTGTCATCAGATCTGTTTGGGAGCAACATTAGTAGGGTAGTATAAGGAAGCATTAGTTTGTAAATGGAGCTGCAGTTTCTGTGGTTGATAGATAAATGATCAACAGAACAAGTAGTTCTTATATTCTTGAAATATCTTTCTTACCACTCAGCTAGCCAAAATTTTAGCTTTTGAACTGCTTTAGTGTGTGAGCATTACTGAAAAGATTAAAACAGTTCTTGGTATGCATTTGCAGCCTACTTAGAAAAACCCCCAAACAAACAAAAAAACCCCCACCTACAACTACAACAACAAAAAAACCCCGAATCTGAAACTGTTCCAAGGTGCATCTACATGGTGTGCAGCCTTGTATACCTCAGTGCATGTGAAAGGTGAAAGCTGACTTTGTCAAACAGGCATGGGCTTAAGAGGCCGTATTACACCAGCCCAAAGATTGGCGGGGGGGGGAAGAGTTTACTCACTCCAAGAACCGTGAATTTTAAATATGCTTTCCTGTAATGCTTTGAGTGATGTTTGTCATTGCATGTATCATTGTGTCATTAGATATTCCAGTTTTTACTCCAGTTCTTTGCATACTTGTTTGGCTTTTAATAACTGCTTAGAGGCCCATGCCAAAGTAATAATACTAAGCTTTTTCTGAACTATAAGAGGTCTATGTGTTTTTAAATTTTTACTCTGATGAAAAGGATGTCTAATTGTTCAAGCCTTTTGCAAAAAAACTGTCTTCATTGACTGTACTTGTCTTGGCAGTCTTTTTAAAGGTTAATTCATCCTAAAATAAGAGTATGCCACTTCAGGTTCAGTACTGCAAGTTAGATGCAAACAACGCTAAAAGGATGTGTGAATGCTGAATAACCAGTCATCTCCCTAGAGCATGCACATGACCTGGCACAGATTCAGGAGCTGCTGCTATCTCTATTCAGAGCCTTGAGCAGATTAAGTTCGAGAATTCTTCCTTCAAGCCCTGTTTATTAAAGACTTATTTGAACTGTGCGCAGGTCATATATTTGGCTTCCACTTAATGATAGGAAATGCATGATTGTAAATGTGGTGGCTTTTTATTCAAATCTCTTTGACTTCAACGAGTTTGGGCTTCTGCAGATTTACTGTTTGCTGGATAGTAAACATTGAGATTTGGATTATTTTAGGATTTTTTTTTTAATTATCCTTGTGTCTTTACTTGTGATACAGATTTCAGTTTCTCTAGATTATTCCCTTTCTGAGAAGCAAATTATTTAGGCACATGGTACTGTTTTGGGGTTTTGTTTTTGCTTTAAAAAGCACACGTTCAACTTTATTCTTGGGTTGCAACAGGTAATAAATGTGCATTTAACTGGTGCACTAGCGATCAATGTAGATTGCATACTTTGTATAGGTAAAACTAGGTCTTTGTCTGTTGTCACAGTATTTATGCTTTATTTACATTAACATTAACATGGTACTATGGAGGTGGAACAAAACCCAGTTGTGCTGAGGACCAGATGTTGAAAGTGCTGAGTTGTGGGGAGGGAGGAAGGACCTCAGGCTAGTCTGGTCCCATCAACTGAATACCTATTAGTAGTCAGCACAGTAAATGCACTCATCTTCTGGTTTAGTTTCATCCAAAGTGAGTCCTGTTACACACTCCTAAGACTATTCAGTGATGCAAACCAGAAGGTAGTAAGTGAAAATCATCAGAAGATGAGTAAAAAAGATTGCTTCAAAAGCACTTTCCTAATGCCAGCTAAAATGCTGATTGAGAGACCTCCCCTCTTCCTGGTTTAGAGCGGGCTGAAGAATACACTAAGCATCACATGGTTGTGATGTGAAAGGAAAAGGGAAGGCATGTGAAACTTTTTTCCTGTAAACTGACTGGGTAGTGCTGCTGTTTTCATTGTTCTGTGATAGACTGGGTATCGTACCTGTTCAAAAATAGTGTTAAACTGTGATACACAGGAAAGGAGCTTTGATCTTCATAGGCAGGCATCTTTGCTTTCAGGTCTTTCCCACCCACCCAAAGATTACTTGTTGAAGTGATTCTGAGGAAGAGATAGCAGTATTTTTTAAGGATGTGGTCACTTCATCAAGTAGAGGCAATGTCTTTATCTTCAACATCCTCATTATTCTAGTGCAAGGTTTATAGACATGTGAATGCATACTGCTGTTCCCCAAATCTGTAGCTTCTTCCACAGAAACACCGGTTCCACGACCTTCTTTAGAAGCAAAACCTAAGGCCAAATGCTGTCATGGCTGATCAGTCATTATAAAACCATGTGTGGAAAGGATTTAGTGAAGTCTTCAGACCAGGCTGCTTTAATCTTGAGAAGTCTAAAGAAAAATCTGCCTTGCCAATAGTCATTACAAAATACTAATTTTTTTAATAAGCACAGAGTGTGGCTTTTCTTAGTTTCTGAGAAAATACTTAATTTCTATACTTGTCAGGCTCATCTTGTCTGGCATAATACTGGAAGATCAAAGTTTCTTAAAATGCATATGCTTCTTGAAGTAGGAAAGGAAAGCTGACACCTGAACATTTTTTTTAAAGGTTAAATGGGTTTTGCTTCAAATATATTCTTTAAATATATGTGCTGATGTGGTTTACGAAACAGGTTTTTCTTAGAAAAGAAGGAAGCCACTCTAAATTTCACATAACAGAGAAGGACAAAGGGGTTCACAAATGGTTCTGATTTCAGTTTTGTGGTATATTTTCTGTGTCTGATGCCAGCCACAGCTGTGTTTTTCATCTGCCACCTTGCAATATACCATATTTCTAACAAGCATTTTAGTTCTTAGAAATTGGAGATTACATCACTGTCCTGTCATTCACATGCTTCATTGCTAGGCAACAGTTAATGTAATTCCGTTGTTCGGTGACACTACTTTGAGTCTTTGCTTTGTGTACAAAAATTGCATGTCTGCATTTTGCCATGTTGTACCTAAGGTGGCAGGATTTGTATAGTTGGATTAGCATTTCAACATCTTTTGTGCAAAGGGGTGATTTTCTAATAGCTTGTTCACTTCAGATGTTCTTGTCTGGAGAAGATTGGTCTTTGTTACTGAATTTTCAGTTTAACTGCCGTTGTGTCTACATAGCACCTTTTATTGGATGAGTGTGAGCCTTCTAGATGCTTTTAAGACTCCTGCAGAGTACACACTTGCCTTCATGGCAGAAAGAGAGGCAGAGAGGTGAAATATATTGCGCAAATCCATGCAGAACTGATGACACTTTTGAGCTGGTTCTTAATACCTTTTTCTTTGACATAGTGTTTCTATAACAAAGTGCTGCAGGGGATATTCCATATGTAAAGTATTATTCTAGTAGTGTTTCTGCAGTATTGTTTCATAGGAAATAGTTGCAGTAAGATTGCAGTACTTTCAGTGCATAGTAGGAAACAGTGCTGAAATACTAGGTACCAGTTGTCTTATCTGGTCTTGTTCTGTGCCACACTGAACAGGCTCCCCAGGGAAGCTGTGGAATCTCCATCCTTAGATTTTCAAGACTTTGGACAACGCCTTGAGCAACCTGGTCTGAATTCGTTGTTGACCCTGCTTTGAGCAGGAAATTGGACTAAATGATCTCCTGAGGTCCCTCCTGGCCTGAATTATTGATTCTTTGATTCTACAACAGCATGACCCAGTCTTGTAGTATTACAGCTACTGGAACTAGCTACATCTGTGTCTGCCCTCTTCTTTGCAGTGGAGGGATAGGGGGTAGTTACAAGGCCACTGAGTGGGAAAGGAGGGCTGGAGGCACCCTGCAGTGTTCTTCCTCAGCTTAGAACTGGAGCGTGTAATATTCTAGTTGAATGAACTCTTGTGTCCAGGGTATAGATTGGCTTGTAATAGGAACACTACCCTTTACAGCAAAATGAAATTCCCCAGATCATAGCTTAGTTGTTGCACCTTCTGAGTGGATTGTTTTAGCTTAGCTTTCTATTGGGACACCAGAAGAATGTGTCATGAAATATTCAAATTATATTGTCCATCACTGCAAATCAATTAAATATAAATGTTTCATTTTAATATATAGCAGGACTGTTTCATTCTGCAGCAAGTGGGAAGACAGTTACAAAAGACACCTGTAAAGCAAAAATTGATAAGGCCCTTTTACTTTGAAATAAATGTATGTTAGCTGGTTCTTCAAGCAACAGCTGTCTGTCCTTCATTAGATCTGCTCAGCTTAAAGTTAATGAAGGTATTGATGTGTTGTGATCCCTGTAACTGTACAGGACGTAAGGTTGTATCAGATTGATAGAAGTGCTTTGTCTTGGTGTTTTAAATCTATATAGTGGCAGATCCATCCTACAGGTCTTTTTTTGTTTGTCTGTTTATTAAAGACCATTTTGTACAATGATCCTTCTGAGAACATATCTTTTAAAAACTGGGAAGTCTTGTAGTATGTGTCTCCAGGTATTTGGTTCTGTCTTTTAGTAATTGGTGTTTTATATTTGTTTCTACCTGCTTTGTTGGTTAGAATCAGATTTTCCAATGCTGTGAATGCTTCAGAAAGGATGTTGTTTCTAGCAGTTCATCTTTCCTTAGCAGAGGTTGAAGTATGCAATGTGTGTAACTATTCTGTCCTAACATGAATTCATTGGTAATAATGAGCAAAATGGAAGAATACGTAGTAGGTAAATAGTGGCAGATAAAAGAACTGCATACATGTTCTGAAAAGCTGTTGGATAGCAAATAACTTGCTGCTTGGTTGGGCTGGAATCCTGTTCTCAAAAGTATGAGACAGTTTGTGAGTGCTAGACTATGTAGAAAGTGTAGTTCACAGCATGGGAAGGAAGTATTTGAGAGCAGAGAGTGAGATTTTGGTGTTCGTAGCATGGTTACCCTCATTTCTTGACTGCGTGCCTCAGAAGACTTCCATAGTGTAGTCAAAACTAAATCTGCCTAGATTAAATGTAGTTTGAAAACTACTGGCTAGCCTCCATTTGAGATGTTCCTAATAAACATATGCTATAACCTAGCAAAGATGTCTAGATTTAAAAAAATCCTATTTTCTAAGGAAGACTACTTTATGGTGTTTGATAAAATAATTGTTGCAAAGTAGCCTTGCTGAAAAGAAGGGTTTGGTGTTCAAAGAAACTTACTGTGTTACTGTGTCTGTTGTAGGCAGCAGCAGGCATACTGTGCTATGTGGGGGCCTATGTGTTCATCACATATGATGACTATGATCACTTCTTTGAAGATGTCTACACACTAATTCCAGCAGTTATTATCATAGCTGTGGGAACACTTCTCTTTATTATTGGACTTATTGGGTGCTGTGCCACAATTCGAGAAAGTCGCTGTGGACTTGCTACGGTAAGTTGCAGAGTTTTTATGTGATGGTCTTTGCCTGTTTTATATTTGGCTGCCTTCCCTTTTAATAGACTTCTAAAATATTTTTAAGTTTGTTCTAACCTTATTTTATGGCCTTAAATGTTTTTCTCTTATATTTTGTTATGAACATCTTATTTCAATTTTCTGTTCTGAATAATGGTGTTAAATTAGCCAGTTCTGGCAGCAGAAGGCTCATCAGTTTCACCTTTTTTAGAACTGTGGTCATCTCATTAAAAAAAATGTAAAACTAGATGATTAAGTCATAACAGTTTTTAAATCTCAGTTTTATCTGTTCTGGTTGAAAAGCTGAAATTGGAGAGAGAAAGGTGATCCAGGAGCCTTCTTGTTTTAAGTAGCTTGCATCAAGGTTAACTGAGGGTTATTATGATGCCTAAATATTTTTCTTTATTGCTTAATTTGGACACTGTTTGCAGTATTTTATGCCATGTGTTTCCAAGCATTTTAACTGCAATTTTAGCTTGAGAATAAGGTGGAAGAGAGGCCAGTATTTAAACTGTCCTCATGGGATTTTTTTTGAGTTTTGTTGGATGCTGTGTAGACTTACTCTAACATATTATTTAAAAGTGCTCTTAAATATACCAAAACAAATGCATAGCTTGATGTCTGTCAGCTGTTACAGGGCTTAATCCGAAGAAACATTCCCTTAGTCCATCTACCACTCTTAGTAACAGCCTGGGTAGGTTCTTTGATGTGACATTCCTATTTATCTAAGAAAAAGAAGATTGAAAGAAACACTTGATTAAAGCACTCCAGTATGGTGTTTTCAGTCCTAATGATCAGCATTTGCCTGGCTGGGCAGCTGCTTATTACATGGTGAAGCTATGAACACTGAAGTTGATTGAGTCAAGTTAATTCTGGGCTCATTTGGTCAACTTAATTGCCTGCTTTAAGTTATCTGTTAAATCAAAGCCTTACCTGAAAAATTACTTTAAATAGCAAAAAAATCTGGAGACTTTTAGAAAGTAAATGGGTAAAACTATTTGCACCAACACTCTTTGATTGTATTTTACAGTTTGTGATCATCCTGCTCTTGGTTTTTATCACTGAAGTTGTGGTGGTGGTTCTTGGATACATTTACAGAGCAAAGGTAATAACTTCTCGATTTCAGTAAATGTTTTGTTGTGAACTGTGACCAAAATACAGAGGTGTAGTCTTTACTGTATTTGGTTCTGTAGAACTGTTAATGGGTATTTGTTAAGGGAATAAAACCAATCCTCTAAGTGGGTTAATCTGAGATACCAATATCTTAAAATTTAGAACATCAATATTCTCCAAAGTAAGAAAGTTTTCTCATAGCCAAAAAACTAGCTGGAATATATCAACAGTTGAACAGTAGAGAGCAATCATGGTAATTGGTACCTTTCCATTTTCCAGATGGTCTTCTAATTTATTTATGCTTTAATCTTGTGAATGATTTAGGTTGCACAATATTTGAACATAGGGCATACTGTTTTGATATGCAGTAACTTAAATGTTGTCTTTGCGTTTTGGTATACAAACTAATATTGCATAATAATCAAATAGATTGAATGCGTTAATGTATACTGTCTAGCTTTATACAGGCTGTTGACAAGGGTTATGGCTAAAGGAATTATGACTTCTCCCCCTGTTTTGTTTAATGGAAGTTAAGAAACAGGACTAGAAAAAATTAATTGTGTTTCTACCAGCATAATATGTGGCAGAAATATACTACATGGCATTAGAGATACCACAATGTAGCCTGAAGAAAAGAAATTTCTAACTTGCACAGTTTCACTGGCTTTTGTTATGTCTATATCTAAATTTTGCCAAAAAGTTAGCAGAAAAGGTATTTTTAGCTGTGACGTGTAGTATGATTGCATTATAGGACACTCCAGTGATATCTTAATAGCAAGCTGAACTATAACGCCATCTACCTTTCTTTGGCCTTCTGTGTTTATATAAACAACATAGGTCTCACTAGTTCAGTATTCTCTCCTTCTTGCTTTCTCCTGCTATCCTGGAAGAAACCGTGAGGCAGCCATCAAGTAAAAACCTAGAGTTCTTGCCTGGCTTACAAAGGAAGGCTGCCTTGAGTAAGCAGCTAACAAGAGGACCTTGAACTATGCGTTATAAATCTGGCTTAACTGTTAGAATAGGTTGCTTCAACAGAAATGCTCTGTCAGCAATGCTGAAATTCAGAATATATTTTTCTCATGGTCTACATTTGATTTCTGGTATATTGGCAATGTACTGAGGAGATCATTTGGTACTCTGAAGCTTGTGGAAGTAGTCCTTAGAAGCAACTGAGGAAAGCAGTACAATTCCTGGAGAATGGGAAACATGTTGACTTCTTACATGTTAACTTGAATGGTTGCCTTCTGCTCCAATACTTGCAGAGGTGTAGTGTATTACAGTATAGTTATTCAGGAATTACCGTGGATCTGATCTGGACTAAGCTGTGGGCATCTTATTCTCTTCTGTGCTCCAGTCTTAAAGTTGGTTGCTCTTTTCAAGTTAACAGCATTCAGAGCAGATAAAAGCAGGTGCATAGGTCTTTCTTCCCTAGCCCATCTGAAATTACACCCTTGAAACACTTGAAAACTGGATTGGTCCCAGCTGCGTGTTCCTGTTGCCTCTCATTTTTGTCTTGCTACCATGCAGCTTCACATCTGTAAGTAATGCAGGGTCAGAGCTTGGGGGAGGAGGGAAGGTAGTCTCTTGGGTGGCAGCATGGACTTACATTAAGCCATTTGTGGGAGTCAGTATTTGAAAACTAAATCTTAAATCTTTTGAAAGGACAGACAGGTTTTTTTGTAAAAATGGCAGTTTTCTACCCTGCATTACTTAGTCTTAAACTATTGTTTTCATGTGGAACAGGAGTGTCAGAAATAAATCTATTACTAGTGAACTGGGAGGTGAAATCTGCTTAGATTTCTGATTATTTTTGCCAGGATAAATAAGTCAGCTTTGTGCTTTGCTAATTTTGTTCTGTTGTTTCTGACATGGCATGTATAGATCTGTGGGGGTTTTTGCCTTTTTCTTTTTTTTTTTAAAAAAAAAGGCACCCGAATCATGTTAGAAAAGTGAGGCTTTTTGTAAATGGCAGTAGGGATTAAACAGGCTGTCAGCTGGTTGAGGATTTACTGGCTTTTTTCCCCTGGGTGCAGTTGTTCACTCTCTTCATTTCTCATAAAAGCGGCCAGTTAGCTAGAGCTAGTGACTTCTGTTTGCACTGTATGTAAATTGCATGGCTTTCTGGCATAATATTGCCCTAATTGAACCATAAGCCAAATGATATACAAGCAAGCACTGAAATAAATTATTTAAAAACCTATATGACAAATTGAACAGCTGTTTTGTTATATGAATCAGACATTAGTTTAAATCATCAAACAATTGATTTCAAGCTAGTCTGAAACAAGCTGCCTGTGCAGGCTAAATTGACTTTTACTCATATCTATCTTGATACAGGTTTACTTGTAAAGATAACCAGCATTCTTGAGTGGGTGGGAATGAAGCTTGTGCTATTGTTGCAGAAAATTCTTCCATTAAAGCATTTAAGGGAATGCTGTGTTGGCAAGACCTTCCTACTGTAGCTTGCAAATCTAAAGAATATGCATGCTTAGTTAATGCTCAGCTCTAAGATTACATTCCTTGCACATAATTCCTGTTGAATGAGATAGAAGAAAATAAATTCAGAGCTGATGTTACTATTGTACAAATGTTGAGCTACACCAAACTTTCTGTGCATTTAAGTAACAGTTTACAGTGAAACATATTACCTAAAAGGTTCTAATAAAATTTCCTCCAAAACAGGCATTATAAGATGCTTTTTGGGGGGGACAAGTGATGCTTCTTGGGTGGCATCCATTGCTAACACATGTACTTGACAGCATCTTTAGCAGCTTGACTCATCTGCAGTAGCTTAGGAGCTATTCCAGTAACTGTTGCTGTGTACAAGGTACTGCCATCAGTGTTTCTCAGGAAGTGTGGGGGGACTGGGACTGAACAGAGAGCTTGGTCACTGTAGGGTAGAATAGTCAGCCAGAAGACCTCATCTTTGAGAATTTACCTGTGTTTCAATCAGAATGGGAAGAGCAGGTGGTATGATTTGCTCATACCCTTGTGGTCCCAAAGGGAGTGAGTTAGCCTGGATGGTTATACTGGTTTTGGTTTGAAACTTTGAAGAAGGAGTAGGAAGTGGAAAAGTGAATGCATACTCTTAAGGAGAGCCCATAACTTCATGGAACGTCTGCCATAGTGTCATAATAAAAGCAATTTCCTTTCTGAGATACATTGCAAAGCTACTTTGTCTAAAATCTTACGGAAGATAGGTGCTTGGTTTTTTTCTTGCCCCTTAGCTGCAAGCTAGCAAGATCTTTGCAAAAGTCAAGCTAGAATTTTAAACTGTACCACCAAAGTATGCCTGATTTCAGATGACAGGGAATTACCTTGGTTTCCTGAATTGCTGTAATTAGAAGTGAAATAATTTTACCTAGACCTGTACTACTTCTGATGGTGTGCTAATACAGATGCTTTCCTAATACCTCACAGGTGGAGGATGAAGTTGATCACAGCATTCGGAAAGTATATAATGGATACAATGGGACAAATCCTGATGCAGCCAGTCGTGCTATTGACTACGTACAGAGGCAGGTGAGATGGCGAGACACATGGGAACTTTTCGGTCCTTTCTGTCCTTAAAACACAGATGCTGTGTTGCTCTGCTACTTGTGTAGCATATCTTCCTCCAATCTGACAAATCTAGGAAACAGGTGATGGTCAATAAATAGCTTAACTCAGTTAAAACTAGTAGAATTATGACATTGTTGATGGGGAGATGTGTTTTGTGTGATTGGCTATCTATGAATCAGTGTTTGGATTCAAATATTTAGTACTTATGTATTTTTCTGCAATAGAACATAATCTTAATACACTTGTGTTCTTGGTATTGTGATTAGAGTTGCTGTCTCATCCCACTTCTTGACTGATAAACACATTGGCTCTACATGTATGATTTTTCAGTTGCGCTGCTGTGGGATCCATAACTCTTCAGACTGGGAGAATACTGTCTGGTTCAACCAAACTAAAAATAACAGCGTGCCACTTAGCTGTTGCAAAGCAGCCCTCAGCAATTGTACTGGCAGTTTGACCCGTCCAATGGACCTTTATTCTGAGGTAAGACAGCCGAAGTATGAACTTATGTAGCCACATGCTTTTGCTGACAATCACTTAATTTTCTTTTTAGTGGGAGCATGAAGTCTTGGGTGTATTTGCTTTAACAGGAAATACACATGGTTTGGGGACACAAACACACACACACGCCCACCCTCTTTTTTCATTTGTGATATACTAAGTAATGACTCTTTTTTTTTAGTGTTTGGATTATCTTCCTGTGCTGTTTGCTTTTGGGGTTTTTCTGGTGTGTGCCTAAATGTGATTGCCAGATGGATATGTAAGAAGTCTACTTGTTTCAGGGGTGCGAGGCTTTGGTTGTAAAGAAGCTTCAAGAGATCATGATGTATGTCATCTGGGCAGCACTAGCATTTGCTGCTATTCAGGTAAGAGAATATTCTTCAGCTGTAAACTTTTTCTCAAATGAAATTCTAAACAGCTGTCCAGGTTATTACAGGTATGCACAGGACGATGACAGCTTTAGTCCCTGCTTGGTTTGGGGGATAAATGAACATCAGTCGAAAGGATGTAAACTAACACAGAACTTCTCAACCGTGCACAGTCTGAAAACTACTGCTATGTTGATGTATGTTCTGTTAGATTTGAAGGTAGCTGAATAGTCAATGTTACATGGAGTGGCCTACTAGAATGTAAATGGTAAATTATTTCTTGAAAATTAATTATCTAAGTGTTAAGTATCATGAATGTGCTCTGATGGTATTTAATGCTTGAAGAATTGGCATGGTATTTAATTTCCAATTTTAAAACAGGTAGCCCATACTTCATGCCATTTTAGAGGTACATCAACTTAACTATGCTTTGAGGCATACAGATAATGTCAAGACCACCCAGGAGATACACCAGAGTTTTTGATAGCATACTCTGCTCTTGTCCAACTGAGCTTTGCATTGTGTCTTGAAGATTTCTTGGTTTCTGGACTTCAGCAAAAAAAGAGGTTCTAAACTGGAGACCTTGCCTACTTAAAATTGAGCGCAGGCTGTCTCCCCCATGAACCTTAATTGTTACAGTTACCCTGGTTGTAAAACAGTAACTGAGGAAATAGACTAATATGTATCTCAGTATTTATTTAGATTTTTTTTAAAGACTAGGACTGTCTTCCAAACATATCTGTAAAATTGGAATTTTGAATGCTCATCAATTTGGCAGGCTTAGTATGTTAATCACATTACTTCCAGACTATGCCAATGTTATCACCTCTGAGAAATGTAGTACATATGCTGAATCCCAAGAGGCTTGAAAACTAATTTCAAAGTTACTTTTGTGCCCTTAATAGCATTTGAATTCAGAAAACATTGTGCCTGTTGAGTCAGGTGGCTTAGGCATTTTTGTTTTCAAAAGCAGCTTTTGAGCTGGATTGTATGTTCGAAGGTAAATAATCATTTGCAAACAGTCTTGTGAAAATATGGTTAAATTTCTATTTCAGTCCTATAAGGATATACTCATAGGTGACACTGTATACAGTAATATTGTTGAACTGTCCAGAACTAGATTACTTCAGCTATGGAACTTTAAATTTGATGAGATCTGTGCTGTTTTCTGAAGGAAGATATTTTTTAAATTGCCATTCTTAAGACTTTAACTGTTAAAGCAATATTTAGTCTGCTTGAACACTGGAATATATTTGTGTAATGTAAATGAATGTATTGACTATAACCATGGTTACTGTGGCAGATTTTTTTATGTAGGAAAAAAAAATGTATGTTATGAGGCTGGGTGAACTGTATCCCAAGAGGCGGCATTATTCCTAGTTTTGGAGTTCGCAGGTTGATTAACAGGTCCACCCCAAAATGCAGCACATTTATAATCCTATCTGGGATTGGACCAGAATTTGACACGTGCTTGCAATGGAAATGTGGCTGCTTGTTATTCCTGGCTCATCAATTCTAGGCAAGCATGCTAGTTGTATCCCTTCAGTAGTGAGTGCTCTTTGATTTGTCTCTGTGTCAGTAATCGAGCTATTGTCGATTGTACATATTGTCTAAATAGTTTGTCAATAAAATAAGAACATCAGAGAAAATTCTTTGCTAGTGCTGCAGTGTAGTACTTTGAAATCTTTTTGCTTAAAGTTAAAACAATCTACATGGTACCTGTTTAGAAAATGGATAGTATAAAGATAAATATAGAATACAGGGTGTTGGGAATACCCTTGACACTTCTGTCTAGTTATATACACTGAGTGGTAATCACATTTAAGTCTATCAGAGGTCATATTCTTGTATCTTTGCTCCACAGTTCAAATGGTTGTGAATTCACATGTTTTAAAATGACATTAGTTTCAGTCAAGTTGATACTAAACAGTATTGAAACTGTTCTATCATTTACCTCCTAAAAAATAAGACATAAGTTGTGACATCCTCTTCTTTGTAATACAGAATTTAAGTATGTGCTTTGCCTGATTCTCAACAAAATAGTCTGTGGGCTAATTGAAATGGAAATAAGAATATAAACTTCAGCATATGGCCTGTAATTTAGGTCACGTCCTGTAAACTTAGAGGAGTAATTATGTTTTTCTTACCTTTTGGTGAACTTCACTACCTTTCCTATATTCCCTGCATAGAGTCCACTCTGAAATGACTGTTATTTCATATGTTATTCAATAAGGCTGTCCAAAGTTCATTACCTCCAATAGCTTACAGTCAACAAATTTAGCCTCCATGACTTTCTTTAAAATGAAAAGACTGAGAATTTTTGCAAGGCTTAGAATTTGTGGGAAACGTAGTCTTTTCTGCATAGAAGTAACTTTTGGTAAGTTCATGTTTCAGTTACCATGGTGATTTTCCAGTGTGCAATAATTCCCTGGTTGCAACCACAGTGACAGCACAGTACTGTTAATAAATAGGAGGCAAAACGAAGGGAGCAAAGGCATTGCAGTGCAATAGACATGTTGCTTGATTAGCTGCAGAGTTCATTCTTAAAGCTAGCTTTTATAGTTAGTGGTCATTTACAAGATACTGAGCTTGGCATATGTATACACAGCCAGTGAGCTTTTTTGTACAAAAAAAGCAAATTGGCTGATGAAAGATTGGATATAGTTACTGCTAGCAGGCAAATTAAAAAAAAATTAAAAATCTAATAAAAAAAAAAGCAAACTAAACAAACGTTCTGACTGTGAGAGATGTCTAAACTTTTCTGAAAGTTGAAGAGGGGATGCATGGATCCTTCTTCAACACAGACTTCTAAAATACTTTTGTTCACAATATTAAGTAGCAGCTGAAGAGAAACAGAATCAAATGCCTTAGAAAAGGTTTTAGAGTGCTAGCATATTTGTTAAAAAATTACATAATAAATAATTTCTGTAGAGAAGGATGAAATATGGGTGTTACTTATGTGTTTACAGTGAATTCTAGGAATATGCTCAGTGGTCTCCTAAAAGATATAAATGGTTTAAAAAGTAACTCAAAAATTGATTACATGAGGTTTTATTACAGTACCTGATTGTTTCAGATTTTATACAACTCTCTATAAATTGAATGTTTTGATTGAGTCATTGAACAGGATGATCTTTGTGTGAATAACTGTAAATGTGATGGAACTACTTTTATTTATTTGACATACATGGCTAGAATGAGTTGTAGCAAAAGACTAAAGGAGTTGTTTCTTTGCAGCACACTCTTCATTTTATCCTTGTTTTGAACAGGGAAAAAGATCAAGTTTTTGTACTTGCAGGCTGTGAGCCTTCTTCAGAGTTCTGTAGCCACTGGCAACTACCATAAACTCTCCATTTCACAAGTCTAACTTAAGGGGTTTTTTAATTGTGGATATTACCTCCTCACTTAGGCTGTGTCCATGAAGAGTCATTCTCTCATGTAACTCTTTTTTCTTACTCTGACATGAATATGAACCTGAGCAACCTGATCTAGTTGAAGATGTCCCTGCTCATTGCGGGAGCATTGGACTAGATGACCTTTAAAGGTCTGTTCCAGCCCAAGCCATTCTATGATAACATATATTCGGGAGTTAGTCTGTGAACTGGAACCACCCAAGTACCGATGGAAAGTGAAGAAAGGTGTTGTTTTTACCAGCAGGCTGAAGTGCCATACTCTTAAGTTACTCTCCATATGCTTTTTTGAACCTGAGCTGGTTTCTGCTATAGATCCAAAGTGGATAATGCACTCCAGACAAAGAATATTATTAATCTTCACAGCTTGTTCTTTTCCAGGAAACTAAAAGCTCAACTAGAATTTCATCATGCCTCTTTTTAATCACTGCTTATTTAGACTTAAGATTTTTAAAACATTCTCTTCAGTCTTTCAGCAGACTTAAGTATGATGTTGCATGTACCATCATTTAGTTTTAAAGCTTGTTACACATGTGGTGTTTGCATCAGACTTTATTAAAAGCAGTGAATAAGTCCCCTTTGTCCCAGTGCTGTCTTTTCACTGGGTTTTTGCTGTATCAATGAAGAAGCTTTACATTTGGTTGCCTGATCACCCATTTCATTCTTGTTTGCTTTCTGTTAAAGGGTTTTTTGGGGTGAGGGTTTTTTGTTTGGTTTTTAGAAACTTATTTACCTTCTGGGTGATGCTTTATAATCCAGAGCTATGACGGGAGCCTCTTGAAATATTTGCATCTGTGAATAAACTTCTATGCATGTGACCAAATCAGTACAATCTATTACTTTACTAGAAGCTATTGCCAATTACTGTAGACCATAGAACACAACACTATACCTGATTTTTTTTTTGGTAGTTACAGTCTTATTCTACCTTCAGTAACTGTGCAACTTCTCTAAAATATCATGCCCTACATCCCTGTTTACATTCATCTAAGTCTTGTAAATGTGTAGGGGGGTGATAATACCCTAAATTCCTGGCAAACTTGCCAGCATGGTCATGGTCCTGTGAATTTTAACAGCAGGAAAATGCCCAAAAGTGAATAATTTGCATTGGGCTTAAGCTTTCTAATATTACATGTTAACAGAGATTGGGCATTTGAAAGATATTTCAGTGGTGAAGTAGGTTCATAAAACGCTTTAGTCTTGCTCTCTCTCAGCATAGCAATTAGAGGTTAATGCATTTGAATTTCACTTTGATTTTTCATAACAGATACAGTATCTAAAAATCCGTACCTTTTGTAAAAAAAAAAGTTAGTAATTTCTTCCATCTGACTTATTGAGGCAGAATACAAGCGGCTGTCCAGAAAAACTTCTGTTAAAGATGTCCAAGACAATCTTGCAAGAAAATAAGGCTGGAGTTTGTGGCCTTCACTTTTTGCAGCAGTAAATGAAGCTTTTTCAAGAAGAATGCATTTGTTGCCATTTACCTTATGGACAATGAGTCTTGTGAAGCATGCTGACAATTTCTGTGCTGAGGTTAAATCTCTTGAAATACCTTCTTTGTACTCAGCTTGTTTTTTTTGTTTTTTTTTTTTTTTCTCCATAGCTTCTGGGCATGTTGTGTGCCTGTATAGTACTATGTAGGAGGAGTCGGGATCCTGCCTACGAACTTCTCATCACTGGCGGAACCTATGCCTAGAAGAGAATGTGAACATGCAGTTCAATCTTGTCTCACTGACGTGGAAGGTGAATGGGCCAGGTCTACTGCAGTACCTTTCTTGCCCCTAAGCTTAGTCAAAGCACACCTTTCACAGATGAGGACAGCTGTACTGTACACTGGTGATGGGCAAACCAACTCAGCTTTACACAAACCTATGTAATTACCTGTGACTTTCACTGTTTTAGCCAGCTATTCATATATCTAAATGTTTTAGTATACTAGTAAACTTTCTAATTTCAGAACCATTTGCAAGTTAAATGTAATTTGGTTGATATGAAAGTCAAAGGGTGTGTGCCTACTTTGGTAGATTACCTCTAAGCATTAACTGGTTGATTCTTGCATATAGAGAGAGGATTTCTTAAAACTTCACTACATGGAACTTTTTTGGCCAAAGTTGTACAAAGGAAGCCAGCTGTTATTTAATTTGAGGAAAAAATATTTTAATCTTGCCCCTCACCAGTGTCACTTTTTAAAAAACACTTAAGTCTAGTACACTTTATATATAAAATTGTTAAAAAAAAAAAAAACCTAACCTAAATTTTAGGATCATGTGACTGCAGTTTTGACCTTCAGAGATCAAATCTTTCAAACATTAGTGGTTTAAAATACAAGCTGGCTTTTCAGGAGTATAAAGTATGCACTACTGTTCTATAATGAAATACTTCATTTTTCTATGAAGAGCTGTTTTATGTGTTGAGTGAACTGTTAGACTGTAGATCTTAAATTGGTTTGGAAACAATGTAGCCATATAAAGTAGTATGTGAAAGTGATCTCAACTGTAAATAGTAAACCTGGTTAAATAAATCTCTGTATATCCTCCCTAAAATGTGACTTGTTTTCTGTTTAAGATTCCAGTGTATTTGTTCAAATGGAGTCCTGGTGTGCTAGAAACATAAGCTTTAGTATGAAAGCACCAGTTTTAAGCAGCTTTGCTTAAATAGATCTGTATTTAAGGTTTGGTGGAAGCTTGATTGTATCATATTTGTTCTTTTTATTTGAAACAATACTAGAGAAACGCAGCACAACAAACTTGGTTGAACTTGTTGGAAAGTAAACATCTTGTGAATGCAATTAAGGAAGATTCTGTTGCCTCTCAACAGTGGGGGGTGAATAGCTGTACTGTAATTGCTGTATGTTAATTATGTATTAATGTATCTTGTATTATTGAGATGCTTAGTCACTGGTCTGATTTCCATGGCTTCAGTTGCCTTGTTCTTTTTAGAAGCCAGGAACGTTCAAGTTTTTTACCAGTTGCTTGTGTGCTTTATCATGCAAAGTAGACATGCTCAGCCAAACTGACATCAACATACTATTCTCCAATACCCAAAGAAATGTCACTCAGGAAAAGACAATTCTAATATGCGTAGTCTGTTGTTAAGGCCAATATATCTTGGGGGGGATTTAAGTTTCTTTAGAGTTATTACACTGCTGTAGAAATATACTTTTGGAATTCTATTTTAATTTCTAAAGGTGGGTTTCAGCTGATGTGCCCTTGGGGCTTAGATTTTCATTCTTAGTACACTATGTGGCTTAATAACCTGAAAGGCCTCCTGGGACTATGGTGTTAAATTTCCTGGATGTGGTAGCAAGCCTGCTAACTGAATCTACTATCAGAAGCACTGACAAATTTAAGGATTATCTGCATCATGTTGTATTGCATATTGTAGATGTGCTTGGTAGGATCCCAGGCTAGTAAGATCGAGATGACACTGGCTTGTAAGAATCGGACCAGGGGAGGTTTTAAAACAGACTTCTGTGTTGCACAAAAAGCTAAAGATGCTTCAAAAAGTAGTCAGCTCTTACTAGCAACAAGGCAGAAATAAGCTCTGCAGTCAAGAGTCTGATAATACCTCTTTGAAGATAGTTATAGAGTGATTACAGTGTATGTACTTGTTAATCTTGCTGGAAGATATGGATTTGGAATAGAGATAACTTGATGGTCTTAGCACCAAGTACTTGCTTGTAGATCAGAGATGTGTCTGCTTGCTTTAGAAAATGCAGAGAATTCATGCTGGAATGTGGGAACTTTTTCTAAATCTACTCAATAAATATTTTACTGTTCTTTTTGGCATAAAACACAATCTAAACAAAGCCCAACCAAACTTTTAACTGTTGTGAATTAGTTGTTTCTAGGAACCAGTGGCCACCTTGCATGACTGTAGGTCTTGGATGTGTGGATGGAGTTAGTGTTGTGTGTTAAAAAAAAAAACAAACAAACAAAAAAAACCCAAAACCAACAAACCCACAAACACAAACTTGCAAGGGTCTAATACACTGCATTTTATATGACTCGCTGAAGTTGGGAACAAGCAGTGTCTCCTTAGTCATGAATACAGCTGTAGTATGAGGCTTTGCTGCTTACAGTCTTTGAATGATCCTGTACTGTAAAGGTGCTTGGGTTGCTGTGTGCTAATTAGTGCAAACAGTGGGATTCATACTCAAATTTAAAGGAGGCATACACAAGTTCTCATGTAGAGATTGAGATAATACTGATTTCTGCCACCATACCTTCTGTCATCACTTCCAGTTATGTAGACTTACTGAATTCTGAAGGTGATTAGAAGCTAGACAGCTTAAATATTTGTTACTGGTTCAGTATAGTTTAGCTTGGTTAACGTTGAATATTACCATAGTACTAAAAGTCTTGGATTGCCTATAAATCTGGTTTGCTTAGAATTCCAGAACTGCAAACTGATCTGGCAGGCTTCTGAAACTCAGTCTTTGGTCCCAATATAACCCTGGAGAAGAATTTCTTAATCCTCAGAAAAGGTAACAGTTTGATATTAAGGGCAGATGACAAATGTGAGGTTTATCTAGCTGTAGTTCATATACCTGTGTCCTGTTAAAAGCTTTAAACAATGGAAGCAAAACAGCTTGTTCTGTTTGTCAAGGGGATGCTGTTACTGTGCATTATAAATTGCAAAAATACAGGTGTAGTTTGCACCCATTCATGGAAGTGCTGTTCCATGTAGCTATTTCAATAGAAATCGTGGCTTATTTAGCATTTAACTTTGCGTGTAGCAGAGCAGCACTATATTTGGGTGAATATACAGAGAGACAGCTGTGTATGCTGTGACCAGGTGGACTACCTACTCAGCCTGGTGGGAGAGCTAAGAGAGGAAGTAGGCAGGCTACAGAGCATCAGGGAGTTTGAGCAGGAGATGGACTGGTGGAACCATGCTCTGACCTCCCAGAAACCTGAACAGGGACAGCCTCCAGATTGCCATAACTGAAACTTGGTGGGACAAATCCCATGACTGGATGTGGCTATTGATGGCTACAGGCTGTTGAGAAGGGACAGGCAAGGAAGGGCGGGCAGAGGTGTTGCCCTCTACATAAATCGATAGTGTGAAGAGCTGTCCCTGAAGAATAGCCATGAGCAGGTTGAAAGCTTATGGGTAAGAATCAGACACAGAGGCAATAAAGGGAACCTTGTAGTTGATGTCTACTACAGGCCGCCTGATCAAGGGGAGCCTACTGACAAAGCGTTCTTACTCCAGCTCCAGGAGGCTTTGCGCTTGCAGACTCTCGTCCTGCTGGGGGACTTCAGCCACCCCGACATTTGCTGGAAAAGCAACACGGTAAGCTGTAGGCAATCCAGGAGATTACTGGAATGCATAGACGACAACTTTCTGAGCCAGGTAATAGACATCCCTACCCGAGGGGATGCAATACTGGACCTGATGGTCACCAATGCAAGCAAGCTCATTGGTGATGTCAAGACTGGAGGCAGCCTGGGCTGCAGTGATCATGAGTTGGAGGAGTTCACACTGCTGAGGGACATGGGAAAAGTGAGGAGTAGAGTCAGGACCCTACATTTTAGGAAAGGAAACTTCCAAGCTCTTCAAGGAGTTAGTCAGAAGGACCCCCTGGGAAACAGTGCTCAGTGACAGGGGAACAGAACAGAGCTGGCAGATCTTTAAGACACCTTCCAGAGAGTGCAAGAGCTCTCAGTCCCCAGGTGTAAGAAACCAGACAAGGAAGGGAAGAGACCAGCATGGCTGAGTAGAGACCTGCTGGTCAAACTAGAGAGCAAAGGGAACTGCACAGGCAGTGGAAGCAGGGACAGGTGTCCTGGGAAGAGTACAGGGAAGCTACCCAGTTTTGTAGGGAGGGGGTCAAGAAAGCCAAGGTGCAGCTGGAACTGAATTTGGCAAGGGAGGTAAAGAATAACAAGAAGGGCTTCTACAGGTATGTCAACCAGAAAAGGAAGGTTAAAGAATGCGTACCCCCCCCCCCCCCCCCCCCCCCCGATGGACAAGAATGGTGACCTAGTATCAACAGACAAGGAGAAGGCTGAGGTACTCAACAACTTCTTTGCCTCAGTCTTCACCGGCAACCTCTCTCCTTGCCCCTCCTGAGTCAATGGACTGCAAGATGGGGATCAGGGTTGTCAAGCCCCTCCCACTGTAAGGGAAGGTCAAGTTTGTGGCCACCTGAGGAACATGAATGTACACAAGTCTGTGGGACCTGATGAGATGCATCCCAGAGTCCCGAGGGAATTGCCTGAGGTAGTTGCCAAACCACTCTCCATAATATCTGAAAAGTCATGGCAGTCAGGTGAAGTCCCTGGGGACTGGAAGAAGGGTAACATTGTGTCCATTTTTAAAAAGGGAAGAAAGGAGGACCCTGGGAACTACCGACCTGTCAGCCTCACCCCTGTGCCTGGGAAGATCATGGAGCAGATCCTGCTAGAAGCTATGCTAAGGCACATGGAAGACAGGGAGGTGATTTGAGACAGCCAGCACGGCTTCACCAAGGGCAAGTCCTGCCTGACCAACCTAGTGGCTTTCTATGAAGGAGTGACTGCATCAGTGGACAAGGGAAAAGCAACGGATGTCATCTATTTGGACTTCTGTAAAGCCTTCGACACAGTCCCCCACAACATACTTCTCTCTAAATTGGAGAGAGATGGATTTGATGGGTGGACTGTTCAGTGGATAAGGAATTGGTTGGATGGTCACATCCAGAGGGTAGTGGTCAACTGCTCAATGTCCACACGGAGACCAGTGACAAGTGGAGTCCCTCAAGGGTCCGTACTGGGACTAGTGCTGTTTAACATCTTCATCAATGACACAGACAGTGGGATTGAGTGCACCCTCAGCAAGTTTGCAGGTGACACCAAGCTGAGTGGTGCAGCTGACATGCCAGAAGGATGAGATGTCATCCAAAGGGACCTGGACAAGCTGGAGAGGTGGGCCTGTGTGAACCTCTTGAGGTTCAACAAGGCCAAGTGCAAGGTCCTGCACCTGGGTCAGGGCAACCCCGATATCAATACAGGCTGGGGGATGAAGGGATTGAGGGCAGCCCTGCGGAGACGGACTTAGGAGTACTGGTAGATGAAAAGCTGGACATGAGCCAACAATGTGCGCTTGCAGCCCAGAAAGCCAACTGAATCCTGGGCTGCATCAAAAGAAGTGTGGCCAGCAGGTCGAGGGAGGTGATTCTGCCCCTCTGCTCTGCTCTGGTGAGACCTCACCTGGAGTACTGCGTCCAGCTCTGGAGCCCTCAGCACAAGAAGGACATGGAACTGTTGGAGAGGGTCCAGAGGAGGGCCACAAAAATGATCCGAGGGCTGGAGCACCTCTCCTATGAGTCCAGGCTGAGAGAGTCGGGGTTGTTCAGCCTGGAGAAGAGAAGGCTGCGGGGAGACCTTATTGCGGCCTTTCAGTACTGAAAGGGGGCCTATGGGAAAGATGGGGAGAATCTTTTTAGCAAGGCCTGTTGTGACAGGACAAGGGGCAATGCTTTTAAACTAAAAAAGAATAGATTTAGACTGGCTATAAGGAAGAAATTTTTTACAATGAGGGTGGTGAAGCACTGGCACAGGTTGCCCAGAGAGGTAGTGGAGGCCCCATCCCTTGAAACACTCAAGGTCAAGTTAGATGGGGCTCTGAGCAACCTGATCTGGTTAAAGCTGTCCCTGCTCACTGCAGGGGTGTTGGGCTAGATGACCTCTAAAGGTCCCTTCCAACCCAAAGTATTCTATGATTCTATGATATGCTGAGCTTCTTGCTGTCCACATGAGCAATATTTCTGGCTTTTACCTAAAGACACTGATTTCTCCTAGAACTAAAGTATATGCATTTTCAAAAGTCTGTTTTGTGTCTGAGAAATGCTTCTTGACTTGTCTTCTGGCTGAATTCCCACGTATGCTGGATCCAGGCTGCCTTGCTACTGTTAATAAAACTCTGCTCTTAGCAAACTATTCATGTGCGAAGAAAAATGACAGTAGAAGACTAGATTTCTGTCCTGTGGGTGAAAGAGTGCTATTACAAACTGTTTCTCTTTTACTGAGCTGGTGAAGCCATATGGCTTTCTGCTTTGTTCATTGCCGAACAGTCTAAACAAGGTTTGCTTCCTAGCTTATTCTTCATCTGAGTCAGAAGGTTTGCATTGCAATGAGATTTTGTTTTTCAAGTTTAGAGGTTTTTTTGCTGTTGAGCAAGGAGCCACGTTAGTATTTAAGAACAGTGGAAAAGTCTGAACAGCATGGGCGTGTCTATGAAGTAACAGCCTGATAAGCAGATTTTCTGCTTTTAAGTTACCTATACTGGGACTTCTTCCTCTTAAGTTATATCTCCACTAGCTAGTTTCAGATAAGCTCAAGCATCAAAGGCAGTTGAGCCATGGCAGCATGCAGTTTAGTAGGGGCTACTTCATATTAGTGAGAAAAAAATACCATAAACAAGCCTGTGCTTGCTTAATACTAGGAGTACCACAGGTCCATTGCTTCCAGTACCAACTAGTTTGGTTTGCTCAATAGTGCTGTAGTCTGCAGTGTAGACACTGTCCAAGCCACGTGTGAATTTGACTTGCTCAGTATCTCAGGTCTGCACTATTATCCTTTATCTTTTTCACTGCCCCTTTTACTGTGTTTTCTACCTAGTTTACATTCTTGAAACTTGTTTGAACACCGTTCTCACTTACACTTTACACATGAATTCGTAATTTGTCCTTCAGCTTTAGCATCACTGATTAACTACCTTTTTCTTTTTTCAGGCACAGAATCCACATGTATTAACTATTTTTAAGGTCAGCATTCTAGTAAAGAGAATATTAAGTTTCTTCCCTTCCTCTTTGTGGAAATCTTTCATGTATTTGAAGAATATATTTTCTGTGACTGTTGAAAGAAAAAAGCATGGGCTTAAACTGCTGCAAGTGAAATGAGGTTGATACATCAGGAAATACTTCCCCCCCCCCCTTACTGAAAGAATGAATAAGCTTTGGATTGCATTAGACAGGAATGTTGGTGTTGCTGTAGTTTGGCCTTTCTAATATTCTTGTATCTGCCAGTGATTTTTAGGGGACAGGGGATGACTTTAGTTTCATTCCAGCTCTTTTTTCCTTGACCTCTGTCTGACATTTTTCAGTTCCTGTTTGGATTTCCTCCTGTCTATCTTGTAGCTCAATACAAAAGTAGCAGGATTGCCTTATAAGCAACATGTCGTATTTCTTCATCTTTAGATGTAGCTGACTGCTCCCTAGAGGTTTCTTCTGTGTATTTAACTTCTTGGAATATACAATATGTAGGATGTTCCTGTTCCCCTACTTAATCTGATGTGACTCATCTTCTGTAGTGCAGAGTCTACCACAATTCAGCTCCATTACAGTAAGATCTTAGAACTTAGGAAATACAGAACCAATAAATAATTTTGGTACCCTGTTGATAGGCTTGATAGAAGCTCTGTAGGACACTGTAGTACATTGATTACATTTTCATGTTTCACTAAGCTGTCAAATGCTGATAATGATATCTATGAAATCTAGCCACTTCTTTTCAGCAGTTACTACTTTTACTTCAGCCAGTGAAGCTGTTAATACTAGCAACACTGGGTGATTTGGGGAGGGAGAACGGTTTGTGTTTTTATTTAAGGGGGTGCCTGGATCTGTTCTGTGTGTTGCTTGGCAGTACTTTGATTTCCAGCTTCAAACAGCTAGCAGTATGTTTACTTCACCCTAGCTGCACAGCTGAAGTGGCTGTTCCTCCAAACCACCTGGGTCTGATGCCTTCTGCTGAAGAGGCAATGAGGTCTTGGTGCAGAATGCACAGAAAATTATTCAAAGAATGATTGAACATGTGTAGGCTACATGGAGCACAGAAGCAGGTAGCTTGCCTGCAGCAGTGACCTGACCTCATCCAGAGCTTTTTAACACATGGGATTAGAATTGCCTTAAGGGTGTTTTTTAACTGAGCTTTGCTGCTTCTTGCTGATATTAAAATTACTTTTAAGCACATTGCAGTGCAAGTCCTGTGCTTTACTGCCTTTCAGCAACCTAACATGAGGCTCATGAGAATTCAAGAATCTCATTCAGGCTATTCTCTAGTTAGGCATGATCAGGTGTGTGTTTGTCTTATTAAATGGGGGGTGGAAATGGTCTAACAAGCTCAGCTTAATGAAGTTAGTAAAAAAAAAAAAAAAGTCTGTCTTGATAGTGAGAAGAGGACAGCTTGTGAGATTTTCTCAGTACTTGGAGTTTCAGATGAAGTTTGAGTACTTGTGATAATAGTGCTAGTGATAGCCTGCACAACACGGAGTTGGTGGATCTTGTAACTGACTTAATCTTAGGGCTGAGATAAATCTTACTGAAATGCAATAGAAATCTTTAAATGCAGTGGATCTTAGGTTTTCCTATGTGCTATATTCTGTAGCATAAGCACACACTTGAATGAATGCAGTGCTTAGTAGACTGCCACCTGAGCCTCTAAATTGTCTTTTTCAATTTTCACCCTTCGGTGCCACCCTTGCTGACTGGAGCAGCTGCCCTTTTTATGTATAATAAGCCTACTTCCACTTCCACCTCCTTTTTTAAAACCCACCTTGGTAATCTTTTCCTTGCTGATTTCTGCACCTTCTCATAGCTGATCTGTTTCCTCTGGAGCTGTATTGAGTAGATGGAAATGTCTTTTGGGGGAAGCATCTTTTAAAACATGATATATGCTTGGGATGTTGCTAAAAGGCAAGATAGTAAACTGGCATTGATGCTACATCTAAACTGATGCTAGCACAAAGCTTCCCATCTGCCAAACTGCTAAACTTGAGGCAGTGCCCTGTAAAGCAGCAACAGTATTTGTTGGTTGCTATAGGCCATGCATGGCTGTTCAGTGATAAGATGCTGTCACTCTTATCCTGTTTCCCACTGTCTTGCATATCATTCTTACATTTCTAGACTGCTTCAGCACTGATCTTTCACTTTTATTGTAGGGCTGTCTTTCTTGGATTTGCTGTTTGTCCATCTCTGTTTTGGTGATACTGTTCAGTATTGGGACTGACTAGGAGAGAGCAAAATCAGTGGCATATGCCAGAATTATGTTGCTGATGCTTTTTGGAAGTCTAGGTTGATCTGATTTTGATGGGGCAGTGTCACAGTTTGTGCCCTGCGTAGCAGTAGGTGTAAACTTTGCCCTTCTCTCCTACTTCCAGGTGAAAGGAATATCTGCAAAAAAAATACCAAGGTAGTCCTGCAACAAGTCATGTTTCTTTCTGTATAGCACATCACAAGGATTAGTGCTCAAAAATAAGGCTAAATTGCAGGCTACTTATTACTATATGGAGAAGGAAGTGCTGGGGAAGTACAGCTGTACAGCTGCTCCTTGGCCATGTGTTACACCCCAGGCAGGTTTAATGGCCTGACAGCTGGCTGGGGTAGCAGGGGTAAACATGAGATGTAGAGTTTGCCCACCTGTTTCTTTACTTCCTTGTGATGGCAGTTGCCTTCATGATACAGGTTTTATTTTCATGATACATATTTAGTCCAGGCATATACCTTTGACTTAGTCCTTGTTGTGACTGCAGTAGTATCTGCTGGATGTGTGCCTGGCAGCAGCTGCTGTTCCCCTCCATGTCTAGACTCCAGGATAGCTGTTCAGCTGTATTTTGTGTGGTGTATTTACACTGCAGATGAACATCAAATACAGTTTACCCATAACCTGAAAGCATGGCCAGGTTTTGTAGACCAGACCTGGACATGAGTTTTAACCATGCAAATGAGAGATTATTAGAGCTGGTGGTGAGCCACAGAGCTATTCCTGTTGACGGTCCAGAGAATGGACAGCTTTGCTTTCATCTTGGATGTGTGGTGCTTCAGGCAACAGCCTCTTACACCAAATGGGCTCCTGCCTCATTTCAAAGAATAACTTTAGCTTTTTTCCAGGATAACTGCGGTGTCAGACCTTTGCTAGTATCAGGCTGTGACTGAAGAAGCGGAGTTCATTTTCTTTATGCAAATAAAATGCGTAAGCAGACCACTGACATTTGGGGGGCTTGGGAGCATCTAGGATGCCTTGCATGCATAAGCAGTCTGTTTTGTAGACCACAATAGTAATCGGTCTAGAAAACTGCTTTTGAACAGAGTTCTGAAATTTTTTTCCCACCTGGATAAAGGAAGCAGTAAGATATGAAATTAAGTCATGCTTGCTGCCAAATGAGGCTGTCAGCAAATCAGCTAAAGAGGGGTAGAGTTCATGTGCTCTCAACTAAGAGTAAGAGAAGGATAAGTCATCTTTGGTAAAGGTTGCATTGTCTAGTCCTTTGCTTCTACCAAACACCTCACAGGCAATAAGCAAGACTTTATTTCCTGGTACATACTGTAGAAGAACTAGGCACTCCTGGCATTTCCAGGACTTGGAGAATGCCCCATCCTGGGCAAGTGTGCTTGTTGCTAATAGTCCAGCACTCTACAAAGTGTTCTTGCGCTCTGAATACAATATCCATTTTAAAAACTTCAAACCACCATTTTAGCCTGGCGGTGTTAGTATACGTGTATGGGAAAAAGATGTCAGCATCAAGAAATGGTACATTAAGGATATAGTACACAGACTGAGCAAATGTAAGTTAAATTTAGGGCCTGTGCTGGTAAGTGCTTTGGTTAAAAAAGCTGGCACAGGACCCTGCAGAGCAGGGAGGATGTATTTATCAAGATCCCTTCTATCCCTAGAATAAGAGCTTCTCTTTGGTTTTGGATCCCCCCATGGCTACTGAATCGAGCAGTGACGATAGTGAAACCTTTAGCTGCCACTTAGCAGAACAAAATCACTGTCGCTCATGTCTCCCTTCCTCACAAGGGGTTCAGACACAAGAAGGGCTGTGCAGCCCTTCTCTAAAGACAAAGCATTTCTCATGTCTATCAGTGCATTGAAAGCTTTCCCATTCACACTTATGTTAACATTCTTATCCTGGGAAGGTTAAAGTTCACCAGTTTCCCAAGAAGTTCCTCCATGGACTGTTTTCAGCTTAAAATTTCAGAACAATTCTTCCTTAGATGCAGCTGTTGAGCATTTGTGCCCTTGCAAAGTGGAAGGGAATATACTAACCTCCCCCACATGCTCCCTGCATTGAGTGTGAGTGTTATCTCATGTCTGCAACCCCCTTCCCAAGAGCCATCCAGTTGTATTACAAAACAAGCAATGTCACTGTGTACACAATATAATTTATCCTTTTGTACAAGATTTTCCGTTGCAAATATTGATGCGACCACCGCCCAACGCTAGCATGTATAGACTGGGTCTGGGACTGAACAATCACAAAAATACTTAGTGTGCCAGAAGGATTTTCAGCTCATGATGTCAAGGTGCTTTACAAACTCCCCATTGTGCATGGGGAAACTGCGTTATGAGATATGACTTCTCCAAAGTCATACCTTTGCTTCACAAAGTCAGTCACTTGTTTATTAAAGTGGTTAGCCTGTGATCCTTGGAACGATCCAAGTCCGTAATCCCACACAGGAAATTTCATTCAAGGTTAGGCTACAGTTTCTTTAGCTGTACCATGTGTCCATTTTACCCTGAGGTAGGGGCTGCAGCAAATGCCAGAATTTCAAAGAGAATTTAAGTCAAAGCAACACTGATGCAGTTATAGTTCATTTAGTCTTGCACCAATTAACACGCTGGTTACTTTTCTGTATGTCTGCCCTTGATTTGGTGGTTTAGTTGAGTTGTGGTAAGGACAGCAAAGGTGGGATTATATGTGCTGTTTTATGGTTTTAAATTTGTATGACAGTGGCTCTTTTAGATCTGATAAGTAAAATTCCTTCTGATTTCAAAGAACCTCTTAGGATACCTGTTCCCTCTTCTCACACACAAACCCTGTTGGTTTTGTACCCTCTTTATCCTCAAAGAGGATGTGTGGAAAGCCCTGGCTATAAACTGGTAGCTAAGTTCTAAGCCCATTTCTGTTCACCTGGGGGTTTTGGAGGATTTTGTCTTTCCTTTTAGGCATTTCAGGGATGTCAAGTCTGATTTCTCCTGATTTTGCTGGCACATTCAGTGATTTCTGTTAGAGTTTTATATCTAAAAGCAAGATTTAGTCTGTGCTTTTGGTCAGAATACAACACTACAGTGAATCTGCCTTTTGGGCCCTCGTGTCAGACAGAAATGCTGCAGCCACGTGGCACACAACAGTGATAGGCTGTAAATGTGTTCTTAATGTTGCACCAAGCAGCTTTGTGCCAGATCAGGTGTCAGCTCTCCTTTAACAGCTGGTAGAAGGACAGGATGAGCACTGTTCCATGTGCACTGGCTGATTTGATAGAAATATCATTATCTGGCCATTCTGGAAACAGATCAAACTTGCACTGTGCGTGATCTGGGAGTGCACAAATCTGGAGGTAACTGTGGCTCTGAGCTTCCCCTGTCTAAAATGTGAGCTGGCCACTGAAATTAGATAATTAGTAACAACGGATAGGTAACAGCTAACAGTTTGCCTAAAAGTTCTTTGCCCTCTCCGCTTTCTCTCAGTAGATGGGGTGTTGTCATTTTGTTAATAACCTAGTCACAGGCAGGGCACTAATTCCTATGCTATGTGGCTGGTAACTGCCCTTGCTTTCAGTGCCCCAGCCCTGCAAGCTGGAGAGCAAAACAAGGGAAAAGAGATGGTATCAAGCAGCAGAGGCTACTTTTCAGGCCTTTGCACTTGGTCCTATACTGTGCAGAGTCATCGCCAGTCACACTGAAGGTTAACAGTGACCTTTCAGTGCAGCGAACTGCCTATAGTACTGATGTAGCGTCCCCTGGGCTCTCTAAGCCAGCACAGTTAAGCCAGATAGCAATGATCCAGCCAAGAGGTTACATAGTACCAGAGAAGGCAGTTATCCACCAGTGCTTAGGTTAGATGTTTCTTAATGCCCAACCAGGCTCCTGTTAGACACCACCTGATGCCTGGCTTGTAATGAAACTCCTCTTGGCATCCATGTGCTTCTACTTAAACTGCATTCAGTAGTCAGTAAAGTCTGAGCTGCAATCAGGAGTCTTTGCCTAGAAAATTACCTCTGGAAAGGAGACTCAGACCTCGAATGCACCTCTTGAAGAAGCAAGACAAGAGTGAATCCAAGGTAACAGTTGCTACTGTTTGTCTTATGTGTATGATCTGTCAACACTTTGGCTGAAGTATGCCAGGGTTGTTCGTAATACAGAGTTCAAGCCACAGTCCTCAAGGAGGTGGCGAACATTTCAAACCTTGAACAGCTGCTGTTCTCCTGCTGTTGCTGACTGCTCAGCTGTAAAGGGGTTGATTTCTTCCTTTCAGCTGACTAGTTGTAAAAAATGCTAGAAGCTAGCTGTCTGTAGCAATGGACCTATGAGCTTGGCAGGAGGTCCTTTCTTTGTGGTTAAGCACTGACTGCATTGGCTGTCCTAGAGCTGGGTCATCTGGATCTCTCTGTTTCTAGTTTGACAGTACTTTGACCAAGTTTTACTACTGGCTTGTGGCCTCTTAATGCCATATGTAGCAGCTGAAATCTGTTCTGTGCAGAGATGGGCCTCGTGCTGCTCTTGTAGATGTTTCCTAATTGCATATGGTGGTTGTTGGTTAAATGTTAATTTTAAACAGGTTTTCCTGTTCTTCTCCTTAATTAATAATAACATAGTAAAAAAGAATAATGGGCATATCTGAGTCTGGTTGAAGGGTACTGTTGGGCTGGATTGCCTGCTTCCAACCTTTGAATTCTTGTTGCGGTTAAAGGACTGATAGAACAGATTACCACTACACTTTTTCATAGTAATCTCATGGCCATGTTCCTCAAATCCAAAATACATCTAGAAGAGCAGCAGGTGTCAACCTCAGTCCCTTTCTATTCTGTTGTGATCTGTGAGGGAAATGACTCCCAATCTTTCTTGCCACTCATATTTAATGGATAGATAATGCATGTTTCTTATGGCCTAGTCAAAATTTCTAGAGTTAACAGTTACAGGTCTGAAATAGTTCAGCATGAAATACTTGTTGTCTGTTGTGCAAACTCAAGTCCTGCAGTGCTAAGTCAAAAACAGTTCAGTAACTTTGTGGTAACTTCTCTTTAATTAGTTTGTCTGTATATACATACTAGCCACAGGCTATAGGTAGGTAATTAGGTTTCCCCCTTGCAGAGCAGCTGGAAAAAGCATGTTCCTTGCTCTCTGAGAACAGCTTCTTGTGTGTGATCCCACCCAGAGCACTACCAGTGTTGGTAAAGAGGTAGTCTGCTTATTGGGAGTATGCTATGAAATAGGAGTTAACTTGACAAACACACAACTTTGTTTTCCACTGTTGTTTGGTGCCTGCATGTTGCTTGGCACCTCCTTGCCAAAAAATGGTAGTCAAGCCTCCGCTTTCATTTTATCTGCAGTGTCTGTCCAAAAAGAATTTCAACCAAAAATGTTGGAGTTTAGTTTAAGAATGCCTCCTACTGGAAAGGGCCCATTTCAGTTTCCCATCTTACCTGAAAATTAAATGATTACTTGAATGCATCAGTTTTGTTGCCCAAGTGTTACCAAACTGGAGAGGAAACATTGTTAGTAAAGCAATATTATTAAGGCAGTAACCTACATTTGACCTTCCTGTTCTTCCTACTGACGGGGGGGGACGACATGACACCTAAAATGAGGGTGTACTCAGAGGGTGTGGGTATTTCTTGATATCGCCATTCTATTTCTGACAAGTGCTGCCACACTGATAGGGCAAACTGCCTAGATACGGCTTGGTAACTACTTATCAGCCAAATTCTTCAATGTAAAGCAGAGGAGTCATGAGAAAACATTGCTGCTGCTTTTTCATTTCCTGAACACTCTGGAGTTAGCATGTGGGACCCAAATGCTATGAAAATGGGTAGATTTTGAAATATCTATAGTCTCTTGCAATTACAGCACTATTTACTTGACAGGAGATAGGTAGAAAGGAAAACAGTTTCCTGAGTTTAACAGCAAAAATATGAAGTGATTTGATAGGGTAGAAACAGCAGTCACCATTCCACTAGCTATCTGTCAGTGATGTAGACCATGTGGTACATGTAAGCAAAGATGGCTTGTAACAGGATTTCAGGGTAGCCAGGGCTGGGGACTGTAGTGTCTTGTGTGAGGCTGTCTGGGCCCCCAGAGAAGCAAGGAGTCTTAGCAAAATCCATGTGTAATTAGAGGAGATGCATCTGAATGTTTTTTTTCTCTTTAATTAAGATAATCTGCAAAATATCTGCATAAATTTATTTAAGTATTTGTTGGTTTATTACAGTTCTCTTTGTGGAAGACAGCGTTCAAGAAGCAAATATATTAAATCTCTCATACTTTAGGCTTTCTCTCATGCTGTACATAACGACCAATGTTGTAGTTGTCTGACAGCTACCATTTACAGTGCGGCAGCCTAGTTGAAGGCTATTGTGGACCATCTTTCTGTTACTGTTCAATTTGGACATGGTCATGGAAACCTGTCATTAGCATCTTCAGCCTGAATGAGCACTATTGTTCATATAACCTAGTGCCTTAAATGCCATTCAAGTTCCTGCGGTTCCTCTGAGCCTGTGCTAATGTGAGGTACTAAGAGCCCTTCAGCACTGATGCAGATGTGCTGCATAATAACTTGGGGAAGTGTGGAAAGGACAAGTGTGCCTGTGCAGAGGACTGCGGGGAACTTAAAGAAAAAGGGCCTGCAGCAACTACTATTCCATTCTTGAAGCAAGAAATTAGAATGAGGTACTCCAAGTGCCTCTGACCTTCATTCTGTTTCATTTAAGGAATAATTGCATTGACCGTTATGGCTTTTTTCTTCTGTCTAGATTTCTCTTTGTCTTTCTTGCTGTGTCTTTAGCTAACAGTTCCTCCCTGCTCTGTGCCTTTTGGGTAGCAATTTGATTCATTTTCATTGACTTGGTTTAGTTTTAAGACCTGAAACCTTGGCAAACAAGGTCATTCTGTCCCCAGAAATAGCATGCTCTGCTTCAGATTGACTCACCAATTTTTTTTTTTAACCATCTCAAAATATTGAAAAGGGAGGAGTGGCAGAAAGTATCTATCGATCACTTGGTAAGTACAGGAGCAGTTGGAAACATTCTTAAATACTAAACTAGAAAGACTGATAGAGCTGAAATCTGTGAAATACAGTGAACCTGTACAGTGCAACTTCTCTGAAGAGGGTTTGTTGAAGAGCAAGCACATTAAAAGTGCCTAGAAAGGAACCAGGGCACGTCTATGCCAGCAATCCCAGAGGTGCAGAGGCTGTAGATAGCAGTTGGAGACAGAAAAGCCTGTGGGCAGAAGAGAAGGAGAAGATCAGCCAGGTGGACGGAGGAGTGGAAAGAAGAATGCACTGATGACACGGGTATGCAGATTGCGTGAGGAGGTAATTGGCACTTCTCTCCAGTGCTCAGAGGAGGGGGATCAGGGCAATGCGGCCCTGCTGGAGGCTTTGCTTATTTGTTGGTTTTGTTGTTGGGTTTTTTAAACATGAAAAATCCCAGGGAGGTGTCAGGGACACCATCCAACCAAGGCAAAAGCAAGCCTTGGGCTCATCACCTGTCCTTATTTTGCTGCCCCAGAATCCAGTGCAAAGCAGAGCCATGGATAGCATGGATTTCATGGTATCAGGAGATAGCCATGATGGAGAGTGCCTTATATTTTCTTACTACTGATGTGTCTCGGTCCTTCAGGTGCTCCTCTCTAGCTGCATTCATTGTTTTTTGTCTTTTCATCAGTGACTCTGATAAGAGTGGAGGGTTCCCCACCTTTCTCCCTGGTTACCCATGTGCTGTAAGGGGAACTTCAAAGGAGGCTGTTAAAAGAAACTTAAGAGAGCTTCTTCCTTGTTTTCTACAGCTAAGACCCTAAAACATCAAAGCTGTCTGCCTTCTGAGTGTGCTTTCCACCCCATTGTCAAAAATGCTTGCATGGCCTGTGCAGTGAGAGGGGGGGAACCATGGCAGAGAACATGGCTGCTGTGACCATGAGGGTGGCTCACAGGCTGGCTGGAGGTGGTCCTCCATCCTGGAGAAAGAGCACTTGCTTCCTTGATCTTTTTCCTTTAGTGCAGTTAAGTTCTGACAAGAATTTTCCTCCCGGATTCACCAAGTTTTGCGACACTGACGGCAGCACAGTGTGTTGAGGGTAGGAAGAACTGTGGTAGGAAACAGAAGTCCTAATCAATCTGAGGTGAAGATGGTTTCTGCAGACAGTGTAGGCCAGGAGATGCTGGGATGGGACAGGAGGAAGGAAGAGGAAAGCATGGTCAGTTGGCTATTTCCTGACTGGTAATTGTAGAAGACAGTATTATGGGTTGCCCTTGGTCAGCTGAAGCAGACCTTGTGTGCTGTTTATTTTCAGTAATAGAATATTTTTAGAGTCTGAGGACTTGGGCTTCTTTTCATCAAAGCTTTTTGAGATAAGATCCTGGCACAAAGCCTCGCTGCCCATTCCTTTCTGCCGTCCACCAGCCATCCTCATTTTCTTCAATGACAACTACAATGTCTCCTTCACTGATGTCCAGTTCATCCATGTTCTGAAAGGAGACAGGGAAAGGAAATGTGGTTAGCCTGAGAGTACAGGAAGGCCCAAGCATGTGTACAGGAAGGCCCAAGCATGTATCTGGTGGGTTTCTTTTACCCTGCCTTTCATCAGCAGTCTGCCAGTGTCCTTCAGGTTGGGAATGAGCCTGAGATACCAGGCAATGAGGGACTGAGCACTTACTGACCTGGCTGTTTCCTTAAGATCCTCAAATTTCCCCAGTCTCCATGGTGTCTCCTCCTGAGCAGCTTGACACTTGTATCATTGGGGAAGGTCAGAAAGGGTTAAATACAACTGTTCTAAACCAGCTAACCGTGACCCTTTGGTAGTCTGCAGGTGTTACTAAATAAAACAGTGCACAGCTTAATTCCCAAGGGAGATAAAAGCAGCATCTCTACTAATCCAGGCTTTAAGTAGGTCTCTCAGTTCTTTTAATACGGAAAATCAGTGACCAGTGGAGGTACAGTGACTATTCCTGAGATAGGTAACTTCTATCTCTGAGACAAATGGAGTAGTTGCAAGTAAGCTATCGCTGAGCTCTCAGGCTGCTATCAGTCCGTTCAGTGGTGCTGTCCTATTTTCCATAGGAAACCACTTTGCTACCCACAATGTAGTAAAACAGAAAACAGGGTAAGAGAGGCTTCCAGATAAGTTTGATGCATCAGCTAAATCTAAATTTAATGTACCTGAGTAAGAAAGAACAGACTTGAAAAGTGAGAGGTCTCAATATACAATATACTGGAAGTAGTAGCAGGCTCTTTTCTCAGCAGGGAAAATCCATGTGTGTCATATTTTTAAGGCAACTCCTGGAGTAAGGATCTGACAAGGGGATCCAGCAGTCTCCTCAGGGGAACTGCCATTAATAGTGAGATACTTTCAGCTGTGCTTGGATGAAATTTCAGGCAAATAATAAAAGAGGGTTGGAAACAAAGCAAAACAAAGAACATGTAATAAAAGGTGTACACTTCTGTACCTAAGAGAAAGTGCTCCTTTCCAGTCCTTTCTCTGTTTTCATAATTTATCTGGCTATCTGATTTTGTCACATGCCAGCATTTCTTCAATGTTGGCTATTGATGGCAGGTCCCTTGGTGTGAGGGTCTCTCTGCATTGTAACGTAGGACCTCCTGGATGCTGCTCCTTCTGCTAATCTAAAGCTAATAAAAGGAACCTTTAAACTGACAAGTTATTGAATTGTGAAAGTCCCATTAAGGGAGGCTAATTTAGCAAGGGTCCAAGAGGTTCTGAATAAGAAAATACTCATAACCAGTCCATTCATAAACTTTTACTAATGGTACTATGCCTAGATAGGTCTGATGCCAGTGAGGGTTCAATATCCCAGTTAAGGATGCAGGTTGCTCTTTATAACAATCTTTTAGTACACAGACCACATCCACCATAATTCTGCAACTTGCACCATGAAGTACAGGGAAACAGTGTCATTTATGAGGATTCAGTCCTCTCCACCATGGAGAGCACCTTAGTTGAAGCCAGTATGTTAAACTAAAGTAGGACACTCCAGATGGTAAGTCAGATCGAATGGAGAAGAGTTCCTAGATAAGCATCTGTCACATATTCTTACACGAAGAATCTGTAGTCATGTTTCCTAGGAGAACATTTCACAAAGATATAAGTTCACAATGCACAATACTGCATACTTAGCCATCATACCCTAAAAAATAGTTTTCCTTGTGTTTGCAGTCTCCTGTGTCTCTGGATGGAGGTTGTAACAGCTCAGCACTAATTTAGGAGTGGTACAGCATGCTAATGTGTAATCACTTTCAAAAAATGTTATTGTTTCATCTTGAAGCAGCATGGTCTGGTGATGTGCGCCAGGAACTGGGAGTTGGGATTTCTGGCTTCTGCATGTGACCTTGACCAATAATTCTCTAAGTGTCCCTGGCTGTAAAGTGAAGATAACACCTCCTTCACAGAATTAGCACTTTCAAGATGTTTGGATCAACATAATCTATTTTAAATCTGACACTATGAAATACTTATTTTGAAGCCTTTTGTTACCTGGGCTGTGTAGTCATAAAGTACTCTGTAGTCCTGTGTTGATGTGATTCCAGCTTGTTCATTTGCAAAAATGGATGCATAGACTCCATCTGGTTTCTCTGCTAGGGAGGAAAGAAAGAAAAAAAAAAACAAACCACACACAGAAACAAAGAGTTCAGTTGCTTATAAATGCATGGGATCATATGCAAGAGTTCACAAATACAAGGGTTTCTGTTCTCTCTCTGTCTGGAGATGTACATGTATAGAAAAGCTGCTGTGAACTGTAGGTAAAGTCTTGCACAAAAACTGTGTCCTGTTGATTAGATGACAATACACCTATTGAACTTTGTGGGAGGTCAGAAACTAGCTTTAGCCTCATCCAGGTTGGGAAAAATGTTTACCCTGCTAAAGCATAATCCAGTTGGTCCAAAGAGGGAAATGCTGTGATTAAACTGGTTTAAAATGTTTGCTACTGGTGGTATAAAATTCTAGCAGTTCAGTCATTCACATAGGGCTTTTCTTTTTCCCTTGAGAAAAATGGAAAATATTGTGCCAATGGGTCACCAGACATTTTCCAGTAGTTTCCATAGCTCTCAGACAGCTATGTGTCACTGACAAAACTTTTCTGTAAGATGTTGTTTTAATCCAGCTTGTCATAATTATTCCTCTTATTCCTTTCCAGCATCTGCCTGGGAGCTTCCCCTGCCATTGAGGCGAGCAGAAGTTTCCCACATCTGACTCCTCAATGGGATGATAGCACTCTGACAGCACATGGAGTGGCCAGGGTGCCTGTACCTTCCCACAGTCAACCCTTGGTTTAGTTGTCCTAAAGAGCACTGTCAGCTCCCTGACTTTTCAGATTTTGAAAGACAAGCATGGGAGCAGTTGAAAAAGCTGAACGCAGAGAGTGTGCCATTCCTGAGGGTCTTGTCCAGGGAACACTGGAACACTCTCCCCTCCTGTCCCCAGCCTAAGGAAATTCAGGAGTTACTACCCTCAGCTGCTTAATGCTGCATTGCTCTACGTGTGCCAGAGCCCGAGCTGGTGCCTGGCAGGTCCAGCTGGTGTTTGGTAGCACTGGAGAGTCTCTCCTGGCTGACCACCAAATGCAACAAGTAAGATAGGCTGGGCTTCATTTCTGGGTGCCCAAGCAGGCAGGCCTGACAAAGGAAATTGATTTGGGTCTGTTCTGAAGCTGTTCTAAAACAGCTTTTTCTTTTCTTTAGACAGGAATCACAGTTAAAATGCTTTTGTTTTAAATCAAACCAATAAAAATGTCATAAGCTGTTACTTTCTGCATAGTCAAAATACTATGTTTTAAATGTCATCTGATAAATGCCTACTTGCAAGGGTTACAATAAGACAGTGTAACTGTGAAATGAGATGGATATTTGCATTCATAAGGCATGAACCTGGCCTGTTAAAAACTTTAGGTATTCTCTTGCACTTCTTAGAGGTATGCTACCTTAGGAGAAAACTATTATCTAAGTCAGTCTGTGTTGTTCTGAATGTACAGTTCCCCCTTGCTTAGACAGAGGTTTTGAAGATTATATGGATTATTTGGCACTTTAGACTGGGAAATTTGCTTAATAAACATCCAAGCTAAATTCGTTTCCTGACTACTCTTACTCTTGACTGCCAACATGAGAGTATCTGCTCTACCATTTCTGCTCCATGTCAAAGTTTGATTTAGCAATATGATCAAAACCAAACACATCTGGTAAACTTATTTCCTGAAGAGGCATACCAAGAGGAGGGGCTGAAGGAGTGGCACTTCCCATGTTGTTTTTGCTGCTTCCATGCAGTAATCCAGAGAATCTGCAGAACCAAGAGAAGCCAATGACAAAATGAGCGAACAGGACTGCGTATGAGCATTCCTTCATCTCACCTGTCTGACTCAACCTTCCCTCCATCTGCTGCAGCACTGGGTAGATGTCACCTCTTCCTGTGCCTGTCTGTTTTCATTTATGCTGTAGATATATTTATCTTCAGTTAAAAATATATTTAAAAAATGCAGCAGAATACTGAACCATCAGCCATCACTAAATTGCATATAAAATGCATGAGATAGTATTTTGTTGTTGATCCAAAGGCTCATGGTGCAGAACTCCAATTATTTCATGATATTAATATGATAAGTATTATCAGTTGTTTCTAAGAGATTACCATCTCTTTGTCTTTAAGGAAAACTCTGATACAATTTAAAATACAAAGCTTGTATAACGAGCCTTTCTAAAAACTGTGAGTTTAAATGAATTTTTTTTTTTTTAATATATCCCTAGTTATATTCTACATCACAGCTGGGCACTGGAGACTAAGTAAAGTGAGAATATGGGTTAGGGTTCTCAAGCATAGGTAGAAATAGCATTGCATGATTAAGGCATATTAAAAGGGTTTGATTTTTCAGCTGGTGAATGCTCAGTGTTCCTGGAAAATGGACATCCAAACTCAGACTGAGTGTCTCTAGACTGCTTGCCCATGCAGAGCATGGTTTTATTCTAAATGGCAGTACAGTTGTCTTCTGTAACTGTATAGGATGCAGCAGTAGAATTCATTATTATAGAAGATCTGGTTTCTGGCTGAAAAACAAAGTATTGTGCATAAACCTTGTCAGCTCACTAACAAGCCTGGACCACATTTTGAATGGGAGATCACAGCCCGCTTCTTGTCTTTGCCATGTCATAAGGCTTGTCAAAATATAAAGCTCTTCTGCTTTAAATATGATGCCATTCCCACTGTGAATTAGCCATTTTAGTACAAAATATTAAAACCAATAGATCTACCATGCTCTTCTGCTGATGTAACTGCATCCATTTTATGGCATTTACCAGCATAAATGGATCAGAAAGAGAAAAATCGCCTCCCTAATCATCACAGTTATCCCACTAAGTGGTTTTTCCTTTGGTCTAGATACAGAGAGCAGCTCTTTGTTCTGCTCAGCTGGGTGGTGCAGTAAGCCAGGAGGTATTGCTGAAAAAGACAGCTCTCCCCAGCTTTTGCTCCCAGCAAGATTCACCTTTGCCCTCCCTTGAACAAAATGTTTTTGTTGCTGTGTGCCATGACTCACTAGGAAAGAGGAAATAAGTGAATGCTATCCACTGCTGGCCAGCTAATTGTTTTATGAACTCGTCCCGTGTCGCTCCTCCCACTAGGCCAATGCAAAATTACTCTGACTCTGGTTTTAATAGGTTTACTTCTTCTGTCAATTTATATTTACTGATATGTAGCTGCTTCTTGCTACAAGGGAGGAAGTAGTAATTTTCCAGGTCCTGTTTCCTGTCATCATACATTGCTGTTCATACGGAGAAATACCTGTTTTGGGAACCAAGGTTTGCCACTCACCTCTTCATCATCCCACAAGACTGGGTTGGGCTGCTGTTGCTTCTGTTTTGTTCTCTGCTGTAGTAGTTCTCATATCCTATTGCATCTGCAACACGGCAATAAAAATGAGATGTTCAAACAGGCAAATTTTTTTTTTCTCCCCACCAGAATGCAGCCCACCGTGGCAACTGTCAGGGGCTGCTGGAGCAAACTGCAACACAGCACCTCTCTGCACTTGCCTGTAATGTGGCTGGAGCAGCTGAGGGGGACCTGAGGACTTGACAAAAGCCATTCAAGTGATTGTAAGCAGATATGTCCTTGGTAGAAAGGCATGCTTGACCTGAGATAAGCACAGTCAAGGTGCTGAAGAGCCATTCTAACAGCTGTGGCTAACCCTAATTAAGGTGGCAGTTTCCTCCATGACTGCTTCCTCTGTTGCCTTAAAGCTCAGGATTTAAGGGAGCAGAGCATGGTCATTTTGACACTGGGACCATGTTCTTGACACAATTGGCTGCAGTGTGTTTTGTTTCTTTTTTCTTAATGTATTGAGTCCGGAATTTTTGTCGGAGCTGGGGAGATTTCTGAACGTTATTGCCAGCAGCAATAATGAGCAATTTCCTGGTCTGTGCTTGTGCTTGTCTCCCTACCGTTCATATCTCCCCTGTCCACCTCCTGAGACCTGATTTGCTGTTTACCCAGAGATATTTAGGTTTTGTTCTCTCAGACACTGTTATGTTACAATTCCTTCACTCTCCCCTATGGTGTCGTTAAGGGTGAAATTGAGACCATTTCCAAGTCTAGCTTTACAGATGAAACAGTTACAGATGGATTTATTTATTTTTCATCTCATAGCTCACAGTGTAGTTGCTTAGAGCTGGTGGCCACACACTCTTTCTGCCTTCTCTGTGTTAAAGCCAAACAAATATGAGTGAAGTCTGTGGTACCGTATTATCTCAGTTCTGATACCAGCAAATTAAGACAGGCATTGGACTTAGGCTAAAGGTTGTGCTGACATTCTCACATTGGGTCAGCCAAGATCATCAGCAGAGCAGGCATGTACAACTAGTGAGTGTGAAGAATCCTTACAAGTAAGATTGCCAGTAATTAGGGACTTTTCTGACCAATTTAAGGGGCTCCTATTACCTTTCTAGATTGTCACCTTGGTATAGTTGCTAGTCTATAATGCACTCTAAAGATGAGGTAGAAGAGGGGAGTGAGCAACAGCATCAAGAAACCAGAAGGTTTGGTCCGGATGAAGGTCTCCTGCTACACAATACAGAATGACATGTGGGTTTCCTCCTGCATTTTGCAAATAATAAAACAGATCAACAGCTCACCATGTGCTACCATGCAAACTCGTTAACCAGAGCCGTGGAGATACTAGGATGCTACTTCCAGAACATGTCACCTTCTAGAAGGTGGCAAAAAAAACCAACAAAAAAGCAAGTCAGTTGTTTCTTTGCCTTTCATAAAGCTCTCAAGGGTTTTTCCCACCTATTTCTTATTAGAAATGAGTCCTGACATAGCCGAGAGCTGTTTGCAGAGAATTGCCTAGGCGACTAGAGAATGAAAAATCTCATATAGGGGGGGGGAAAAAAAAAAAGCAAAAACCTAGCTGAGAATTACAAATTTCTTAGTATACAGAAGTTGTTTCACACTGTTACAAGGCACAGTTCTTCTGCCGGTGAAAATGTAGTTTTTCCTTGGTAAATGCTCCTGTATCAGTGAATTTAAATCCCCTATGTGAAGAAGAATAAACTACAGCAGCAAAATGGTATCCAGTGCACCAGTATCGATATATTCATTTGAAAAAATCCCCCAAATCCCAATTCTTAATCATCATAGGTGTAATGACAGAAAGGTTGAGTGAAAAACAGGCCTCAACTCAGTGCTGAGTTAGTGGCAGCGTCCAGCTCTGCTGAAGAAGCTGTAATTGCTGCCAGCTCTGAGCTCTGCAATGAAATCAAAGGGGTGTAAGCTGTTCCTGTACGAGATAATGATCCCTTGGGACAGAGCATTCGTACAACTCCTAGCATGGAAGGTTTTTATCAGCATAAAATTTTCTTATGCCAGTACAGCTTATTCCCCACTCTGAATGGAAGAAGCTCTATCGATACGGCTGAGGGCATACTAAGGGCATACTACTGTGAAGTAGCAGTATGGTGTTAGAGCAGATAGTGGAAGTGAAACAGTACCTGTGCACAGATTAAAAAAAAAAAAATAAACGGGGGCAGAAAGCATAGATATGTATAACCAGCTAGTAAAGAGATGAAATAGGGATTTTTCTCTACTTTTACAAAGGCTGTGAATCTTTTTTTACTGCAGCAGCTTGTGCTAGCATTCACTCAGTCTATAAATACTTTTATTGCTTGTTGAAGGAAGAGGGTGTGGTTTGTATTTGGCCATGTGAGACATTAGATAGCCTCCTTTCTGGTGATGTGTTTGGATAACTCCTACCCTAGAGCAGCATGTTTTCATTTTACAACTGCTCTCAGCTCTTGCTGTCCCAGTCTCCATTTCAGCCCAGAGGTTTTTTGATCATTGAAGTTGATGAAAAGGCTGCTTTGGCTTGAATGGACAGACTCTGTGAACCGTGCATCGCTTCTGCATGCTGGAGGAAAGCCAATTTCATTCAAAATTTCCCCCAGCTAGGGTCTTGCCCTTATACAAACAGCTTCCTCAGAGGAAAAAAGATGTTATTCCCCATTGGGCAGGTGGAACAAAACAGAATACAAAGTCTGGTCCTTTCTGTGCTGCAAATGAAGGGGCAGCATCTGTCAAGGGGACACCAGGGGGCAGTTAGACGTTAAGTTGGCTCTGACTTGTCACCACTGCAGGAAATTGAGGTTGCCATCTCTGCAAGGCAGTTTGCCACCTCCTTAGCAGTGTCAGTTCAGCTGTACTGTGAAATGAGCCTGGCTGAAAAGCCAAAACAACTTTTTTTCTTTTTTTGGAGGGTTATTTTTAACCTGGATCATTCAGCTATCCCACTTACAGAGCTACACAAGGAGTAATGGCAGCACAGGGAGGGGGAAGGGAGCTGCAGCAGGTGGAAATGAATAGCCGGAGCAGAAACTCCTCCAGCTGGTTTCACCTCCAAAGGACGTGTACTGCACAACTGCAGCCTCAGCCTAATGAGTGACTCATCTGACAAGACCAATAGGAATAATTACCTGGAGGTTGTGTTCCTGTCATTTTAGTCTTAATGAAGTAGTCTATGTCTGATTCTACAACGCAGTTCTCCAAGCTTACCCGAACCTCTTCATACAGCTACAAAACAGAATCCAAGAATTTAATTTAATTTTTAACATTTCACATTGAATTAACGATTAATGCTCTTCTTATACTTTTCCCCTTAAGAGACACTTTATGCTTGATACGTCTGACCTGGATGAATCTTTGGTCTGTCCCCCATAACAAACATTCTTGTAAACACAATTGTTTATTTGTGCTCTGGATATCCTTTTAAGAGAGGAGGACAAAGGTAGTCCAGGGCTTTTCAATGCAATAAAGAAATTAATAGCAGGAAACAACCGTTCAAAGTCAAAACTAGTGTATTCTTTATATCTTCCAATTTTGAGACCATGACTGGATGCCTTTCTGAAAGTTGTGCCTGAGCCCAAATGTACTCGACTGAGTGTTCTGGTAGCTGGAAGCATTCCCCAACAAACTGGGGGGAGGAGACATGTAAGCATCACCAAGTGTGACACAGACCATCTGCATCCAGGCATATATCTGGTTTACATCTAGAGGGAACAAGCTAGATCAAGAATGCTCCCCCCTCACTGAACATGCACAACAGCCAGTTTGCTGGAGACAGTTAGCATGCGCAGAGAAGGGCAAGGTAGTGCTGTATTGCTAGAGCACTCTTGCTCCTCCTCTTCCCCCTCTGCATGTGAAGCTACTTGGCAGGTGCCCCTACCTCATCATCCTTCACACACTGCATGGAGAGCTGGTTGCAGTGAACCCACAGTGAGTTGCGGAGGATGGTGATGCGGTCGCACTCCTGGAGCTGGAAGACCTAAAGCCAAAGAGGAGATGTGACGTAGCCTCATGGTAGTTATTTATTTGCATTGCAGGCAGCAACAGGGTTGGGGCTCCTCTGGGACAAGTTCGTAGTGCTGCAAGCCGTTGTGACGGATCCTTTGTAAAGGACATCTTTTCAGCTACTGGAGAAACTACATCTACTTGTTAGTGCTCAAGGATTTGTTTTAATTGATCGCATCAAATTAAAGTTATGTTTTATAGACAAAAATAAAGCAGGGGAGAGGAATCAGGATCTGGATTTGACTGCTACCTCTACTGCCAAGGATTTCAGAGTCAGGGTCCTGTCTGCCCATCACACTGAAATCTTGATGCTTAACAGATCAGTAGAGTACTGGCATGAAAGGGTTGTATTTGTTAGAGGAAGAGCCAAAACTATCCATCTCTGCCTTCTAAAATGTCTTTCCAAACTTTTCTCTTTTGAAACTATTTGAGGCTCTCTGGAGTTGCCTGTGTTCATTTCTAAGGTTATTTTCATGGTAAAGAGAAGGCATTTTTCTTTCTTCAGAGTTTACTCCCTTCCTTCATCTGTCTGATTTTCTCATGTTGTTGCACAGCTTGGGAAGAATGAAGGGGGAAGAGAGAGGAGAAGTGTGAACTGAGTTGGGGGAAGAGGCAGATAAAATCTTCCTTTAAAAACTTAAAAAAAACCCAAAACACAACCACCCTGATCTCTGAGTTGTACTATTGTAAGTAGAACATCAATTTTTGGTTTTCTATGAGGTGTGAAAAGCTCAGATGCTTCCAGCCATCTGTTTCCATCTCCAGTTGCTAGTAATTATGTCCAGAACACCACAAATGTATACAATATTCAGCAGAACATTTAGTTGGGTACGCTGCCTGCCATCTAATATCTTACCATCTAAAAAAAACAGAAAAAAAGAGTCCATCAAGGGATTCAGCTGGCATTGGGACCAGTTTCTGAGAGCAAAAGCTTTTAAAGAGAACCTGAAGGGTGGAGAATGAGTTATTTCGATATCCATTCTGAACAAAAAGCCTATGGTTGCAGCCTAGCCCCTCAGGGGCTACAAGAGCTGACAGGGAATTTTCCAGGTAAATAGTGTCTTGTTGGGAAATGCATCTCATCAAAGAGGAAAGTGTAGTGACTCTGGGCTTGTCAAGCCCTTTGCAAAATACAGCTGGGTGTTGTGTTAGACACATCCCTCGTGCCCTGCTGGCTTGTGCAACAGACTGCTGGTGAACCTGGGCATCTCGTGCCAAGGAATATGGCACAGCCCCTGTGATGAAGGTCATCCCAGTGCTGCCACTTGCTAGCCAAGATTTTTGGCCGATGGATGTCCAGCGCTCAGCTAGAGACAAAGCGACCTCGGCACTTCTGGTTTCCCTGCTATGCAGCCAGAAGTCTGGGTTCTTAAGCTGCTTTTGTACTAGTTACTAGTTTTAAATGCCTCAAAAAATCTGTCAGTTCTTATATCTACAAGCACTTTTAAAATAATGCATTAAAGATGCCTTTCCTTTATGAATGGTTGTTTGAATTAAGCAGTGGGCAGGCCATAAGCTCTGTGGGCTATTCAGAATTTAGCCATGTGGGAGAAATGAAGTGTTTTAGGTTGTGGAATGCTTCACTTGTTTATTGGCTTTTTAAGAAGGGGGGAAATGTGCGTCTGGGGAAAATTAAGGCTTGGGACAATTTCTGGGGACAATTTCTGTGCTGTGCCAGCCATGGGACTTTCCAGTCCTCCCATATAGGGAATATTTAAGAGGAAGCAGAGAACTGGATAGCTATGCATTTTATTTTATGTGGAAATAAAGCCTGCAGCAAGAAAACATAGCAAAATCATACTTTAGCAGATGGGCAAATGTATTCAAACGATTAATATGATCAAATATGAGGCTGATTTGGATGTCAACCAGTTCCTGTAAATTGTGAAAAACTTGCTATCCAAGTGCAAATCTCTTTGTCCACCTTCAGCATAATGGAAATAGAGACTTTTCCACTACCATCTTTCAATTGAAAGATTACTCCATGGCAGAGGGCAAATATTCTTGCAGGTGACTATAAAGTGCTATGCAAAATAAAGATTCTGAGTGGCTTGGATATCTTCGCTCTCAGAAAGCTATGGTGCATACTTTTTTAGCTTAGCCAGAAGATTTTATTTTTAATCTCCATTGAACTTGTGAGATTTAAAAAAATAAAGAAACAAACACAAAAACATCTCCTGCGTTAGAACAAGAAGCCATTCTGGTAGCCTCTTGCAAAACGTAATGTAAAGAAAATCTTTTGTTTGTTCATTTTTAATGGATTAATTGAATTATTCTTGTTTCAATTTGAAAATCAATTTTTTAAACCAAAAATGAAGTTTCACGTCTACATTTCTGTGCATTTTCTACTGAAATTACATTTTGTCACAAAGCAGTTATTTGAGAAACAACCTTATCTTGGCTGTGATAGAAGATCATCCCTAAAACTAGTGTATTCTTACGTTAAGTTGTGGGTGAAAACTAGCAACAAATGCTTGCAAATAGATTGTACACGTTCATATATTGCTCCACTTCTCACAACTATGCATTTATTCTCTCCTTTATATTTACATATATGTGCTGAACAAGCAAGGAGAATGTAAGCAAGCGAGACAGCTAGCAGCTATGTCTAAATCAACTCTAGTTTTTGCAGTATTTTTGCAAAGACATCTACTGAGACTCCACACAAAACAAACAGCAAAACCCTTGGAACAATATCTCAGGTCTTAGACTGATATCTGCAAGTAGGATAAAATAAAGAGTGCACAAATATGTCACTGCAAAAGTCAACGTTTACCTCACAGGTTTTGATATGTTCCTGTTCCCACTCTGTTCTGACTTTATCCAGCTGCTCAATGTTCTGTTTGTACACATTCTCTGTAAACACAAACACATATAATAGAAACCCAACAGTTAGAGGAAAAAAAAAATTATACAGTCTTTCTCTTTTTCCTCCTATTAAGACTTTGCTGTGTTTTTTACACTTTAGGCCTGTGGTTTGCTGGAGTATCACAAGAATGTGTCAGCTTGAAACTGGTGGGCCTCAAGGATATTTGGATTTTTTTCTTTGCAAATTTATGCTAGAGTAAGGATTCTGTCTGCATGGTTGGCAGATCATCTATAAACATTACAGTGGGGATAACGCAAATCAGAGATGAAGAGCCTGGACCACGCTTGGGCACTGAGCATCCTTAGGCTCTTTCTGTGCTGAGCCAGCCAGGTAAGCCATGTGATGTAGTGTAAACTTTTACATGAGCAGTGAGGGACAAGTCTGAACTCATGAACCAGCTCAGATGTCTGCTGGCCCGTCCTTCGGGACATACACTGTGTTTCTGGATGGAGAATGCTGCCATACTCATGTACAGGGAACCTGGGGACTGTGTATCTGGTTTGGGCTGGCTGGGGGCAATTCGAGTGTCATTCTTTTGTGCTTTCAAACTTGCTTCAAGAAGAGCGTTCCTTTCCTGGGTGAAGTCCCTAAAGGAGGTCTTCTATAAATTCTTTAATGAAAGCAGGAGGCTCGCATTTCCACAAAGGGAAGTAAGAGTAGATGACTATCAGGTTGCTGTTCTTGAGAAGCTTCTTCATTAATCTTTGGGTAGGTGACTTTGGGAAACCTGACTTCAAACAGATCCAGCCTGGGTGATTTGGATGGTCGTCTATCAAAATCAGTGTGCTGGTAGATCTTTGCTGAGAAAATCTTAGTTCAGTTGCAAATAGAGCATCACCTGCTTCATTTGCTGCATCTCTGCATTGCTTGGCTTTGTTCTGACTCTGCAACAGGAGAAGAAACACCCCAAATTAATTTCTGACTGTATTTTTTGCTTCTGCCCCAGTTCTTTTGCTCCCTTTCCCCTTTCAGGGGAAAGGCTGAAACTGGCAAACACTTCTTGGCTGTCCCGCCTTTATGCACGGTTGTGTTGAATGTGCACTATGGAGAAGAAGGGACCAGAATTTCACAGATGCAGCCATAGGTCCACTGACTGCAAGGGGAATCTGGCAATTTACATCCTTCCATTCAGATGTCCAGGCCATAGGAGCTTGGTGCTATCATGATCCAGCCTGAAGTTTGTGTCTGCTGGCTGAGTTGTTTTTTTTTTTTTTTTCTCAAGTGTTTGATGTGCTTTTCTAAGAGATATTTATAAGTAGAAATAAATGGCCGTTAAAATTCTTCATCTTCCAAGCTCCTCATGTAATACACAGATGAAAAGAACACAGCCTTTAAAATACTTTGCAAATGCCAGATTATTTCCCACAACAACTCAGAAGCCTAAAAGCAAAATTCACTCTAAGTAGAACTTTTCTTTTTTAAAAACCTGCAGCTTTTAACAAATGAAAATACAGTTATTATTGACAGCTCTGTACTCCCAGGTCTTTCTGCACAGATGGTAATGACAGTACATTAATGCACAGCTCTAGACATCAGTGTAACACATTCGTCCATTCTGCCCTTCAAGACAAGGCTCAGGTAGGGGTTCTTATGGCCATATTCCTCATCACAGCTGGTTGGAAAGTGTGTAGTAAGCTGGGAACATAAGCTTCATTCTTATTTGCTTCATGTCCCATACTGCGAGTTCTGCACAGAATTAAACAGCTGACATGTTTCTTGTGAGATGCCTCTGTGCATTTCAAATGTGCTGGCGTGTGTGTGGAAGTAATGGCAATGAAGCACCCTGTGATCCTTCTGCATGAAAGAAGCTGTGTCAGATTTTGATGCCATTGAACTTGCTAAGTGTTCTGGCGTAATTTTAGTAGGGCCAGGATTTCATCCCCTCTTTACAGCTAAACTGGAGGGGTTTGTTCATCAAAGATTAGTAAATGCTGGAAATAAAATGTAAAGTTCGGATGCTGTTTTTAGAGTCTCCATCCCCCCACTCCTTGAGATAATTTTTGATCCTTTTTGCTTACACTGCACTGATTTTTATCGAGCCAAAGGGAGTTCATTTATTTTGTTTTCTCCATCTGTTCCGCTGTAAAATGTTCCCATTAAAAGTTAGTGAATTGTCAGCTACAAGTATCAAGATGATGCAATGAAGGACTGCAGTGCCTTAATTTCCAATGATTTATTTTTGAGTTTGTAAATTTAGTTGAAATTAAACTAACCATAAGGAGAAAAATGTTGAGGAAAAATATGCATTTTAATGTAGGATACTATGCCTACTAAATGTAAGAGACCAAAAGGCAAAGCTAACTGCATGACATATTTCTGGCTTGTTTCTTTTTTTACAAATAATTTTGGAGAAAAATCTCATTCAGTTTCCCTTCAGGATTCATAGAGCAATTAGATCATAGCCTGGCATAAATTAATTAGATAACTTCGTCCCTTCCCAGCCTTTTTAAAAACCTTTGGCCTATCGCAGAACAAGATCAGGGTTACCAAAGGAGTTTGTGAAGGAAGACCCCCCTGGGGAGGTGCTTTGGTTTAATTTTGATTCTAAGGGGTTAATTAGAAGGGAAAGCAGCCCCTGGCATCCCGCAGAATGGGTTGTTCAATTATATTCTTGTGTACCTTGAAAAGGAAAAAAACCACAGTTTTCTCTTGAAGTAGCACTGTCAGCTAAGGTACCTTTTCTGTTTGCTTTTGGTTGCCTGAAGCACTTGTCCGTTCAAAGGACTGCTCGGCCTCATCCGCCTCCTTGCACTTCTGTTCGTAGGTCTTCTTTGACTGTTTTGAAATTAAATTATTGAAATGAAATAAAATGTGAGGCTTTGGGTTAGGGAATGAGGCTGGGTTGTCTCCAGCTTGATGTTCTAGGCATTTTCTGTTTTGCAGTCTGGGGGAGCAAATCAGCACCTAAGTTTGGGCAACAGAAAAAAATTCCCAATGACATCATAAGGAGGTAGAAAAATAGAACTGAAAAACTGGGGTAGGGGCTGGCAGCATAAATCAGGTCCTCTTCTTGCACCCCTGAAATTGTTTGCTTTGTACAATTGCAGCCAGCTCCCTGCAAGGCTGGTCATGAATACACAGGCAGTGCTAGCGCCATCGGTGCATCAGGCATCTGTCCAAGCTGCAGTGTAGAGACAAAATTAGGAGCCCACATTCCCAGGCTGCCAGCTGGGATGGGTTGTCATTTCCACAGTGTGACTCGGAGCATCAGGTGGCTGAAGTCAGTGTGTTGCCTTGCCCATTGATCCAAGCTGTGAGACAGAGCCAGCACCCCATAGGTAACAGTCTATGTGTAGTCCTCAGAAGCAAAAGAAATCCTTATTTGCACCGAAAGACCTCCCTGTCTTAGAGATTGACTTAGAACAACCACATTTAAATAAAAATTGCTAATGCAGTTCCAGCTGCAGCACTGATGGGTCTGCAGCTACTTCTTTAGAGGCAATTGCCCGCTGGAAACCCAAACCAGCTGCCTGCAGTTCCTGTACCTGCAAGCTTTCCAGTTGGAGAGGTTTCCTCCTGTTTACAAGATTCCCTCACTGTTTTTAAAGTTGTATTTACACAGACTGAAAAAACTACATTTGCTCTTGTAAGTACCCTTGCCTAGAAGGAATTAAATCCTGTTTGATCTGGGACATTGTTCATTCCACATTAACTTTCTGAGTATTTGTTTTGGAGACTCTTCAGTAGGTGCGGTAGGGAAGATTAGCTTCCTCCTCATAGTAGGAATCACATCCTCCCCCTCTCTCATGCATACTCTTGCACACTCACACATTCTTGACCTTTCTTTAAATATAGGTACATGTGATACAGATTTCACCCTGTCTCAAATTGGAGCCAGTTTGCATCAAGAAACCTGCACAAAACCTCCTTGCTTACCTCCATTGTTTTCTTGTAATGGGACAATTTGCTCTTTTGCATGCGTTCCATTGCAGACTCATACTGTAAGAAATACACAGAAATAAGCATTTTTTTACTTTGGACTTCTTCTTCCCCTTTTTAGTGGCAGGATTAGGAAAGGCATTGTCAGGGCCTTTCTATAAGCCACATGCCTGTAGGGAAAATTACTTTACTCTGCTTTTATAAATTACAGGTTTCTAAGTGATACAGAGAGCATCAAAGTGCCAGGTAAAAAAATAATCCAAGATAATTCTGCTTCAGTGGTTTCCATTAATAGCAGAGAGGGTGTAGATCTACATTTTCTTCCCCCCCTCGCTTTTTTTTTTCTTTTTCTTAAGGAGATTAAATAGTGTAACACCAAGTCACGGTGCCCATCAGCTCTGCCAGAAGAGTTCCTTCACTGCTTCAAGAGCTTGATCCCACATCTTTGCAGACCAAACCACTGCCTCACCCACATGAGCAAGGGTAGTTGTCCATTTTAAACAAACAATTCCTGTGTAATTTATATTCCATCGCTTCTGGCAAATTTATGCTCAATGCGATTTGATTTCCATATCGTCATCTGGTCAGCATTGGAAGGACAGTGCTGAATTCTCTTTTATGGCTTTAGTTTTAATATGCCTAGCTTTATGCAACAGTGAGATATGCTCCTACTTGGCAGGGTGTGGGTTTCTTCAGTGGGACTTTTGGTCCTTTAATCTTTATATTCTGCTCAAGCAAAATTCTCTCCAGGACTACTCAGAGGCTTGCTTCACATTGGGCTAAATAACACAGTCCTGAGAGCAGCTACAGTGAAACACAAGTAACAGCGTTTTGGGAGGTTACCAAAAATGCTGACACCATCTAGCATGTCTAATGTTGACTTCCTCACAGCCGCATGCTGGACAGAGAAAAAAGCTTGCCTAAGACTCCGGAGCGGTTTTAACCTTTTTTCCAGGCCCCTCTAACTGTTTCCAGTTGAGTTATAGGCTTATTGTTTTCAACAGGAGAGCGAGCCTCTCTCTTTGCAAATCCTAGTAGTAAAGTGGTGAGGGGGCTACAAATGCTGATGAACTAGGTGCATGCTGTCTCTCTTTATATGCCTTATTTGCTTCATCAGATCACTGCGGACCTCAAATCTCAGCAGCAGCACTGGTTTTACCCATTCTCATATTCAGACTTCTCTGCTATTCCAAGGTCCTGTGTGTCAGGGTTGTAGACACAAGATTTTTGTGGCATTGGATACTGGTCATATGCTTTTTCATTTGTTTAAAATTAGCAAAGAACTGGATATTTTATTTTACTCCTCCATCAGTCAGTGCTTTCAGTGTTAAGTGACTGTCCCGTCTTTGTCTTCAACCCCATGGAACCAGAGAAAGTGTAAGAGTGACCACTGCTGTCTCTATTGAGAGCTACTTTATCAAAAGGGACTTAGAGCTTGATAACATCATAGGGGATGAAATAGCCTTAAATATACTCAAATTTTTATTGTACAACATCAACTAGATGCTATTTATTCCACATATTTGTATATTAGTGTTGCATTCAGAATGATATTAATTTCCTTTTATGTTTTTAAATGTTTGTGTTACCCCTTTAGTGCATGCTGGAGATCATGCAGGATCCTACCAAAGAAACCCAATTAGCACGGGTATAAAAAAGAAAAAAGGAAGGATTAAGTTCTTACAGGAATAATAATAGTATCTGCAGTTACACCAGAGAGAGTAAAAGTGACTAAAGCCTCTATCTCCTGATTTCAGAGCACTACTTTATTTCCAGCTGGGATCAGAAAGAGATTTTCTTCCACAGTCCAGCATATGGAGTGAACAGGTCACACTGGGAATGTTTTATCATCTTTTACAGTATTCACAGTCTATGGCTGGAGACAGGTCATCAGCATGGACCACTGACCCAATCTGTTTCAACATTTCTCTAGTTCCTCACCTTTTTTCTTTGCTCCTTCTGTCTTTCTCGGAACTCCTCTATTCCTTTCAGTTCATCCTTCAGCATTACTGCCAGCTGGATATGAGAGTTTCCAACACTTTCAATTTCTAAAGCAAATCAGAATTCACATACAGTCAGTGGAAAGGTCTTTAAATATCAAGTCACATTTTTTAGGAGATATTTCTGGGATGTATCTGCTGTATGACTTGTCACGAACTGGGCAGCCTTAAAAAAGGCCTCCCTATCTTTCTGCATGCACTGACATTGCTGAGGGTTCACACAACCTGAATAGGGCTTATTGCAGGTCCTCTCAGTGCCTGCAAGTTGCATGGGCAAGACTCCTCACTGCAGAATCGGAGCACCCACTCAGAGGAGCCTTGGCAAGTGCAGAGCTGGCTGCATTTCTTCATAGCCACATTTACCCCAGCCACCCCTCTTCCTTCTGCAGCTGGAGGTCAGACATTGTGGTGCAGAGGGAGGGAAGGAGCTCTGACCTCCATCATCACCCCCTATGTCTGCTTTCCCTGCACTACGCTGCTGGATTGTCATTGCTCTTGGGAGCTGTTTGCCAGTTGTGTCCAGCCTTGCACACATGTCATTAGCTGAGGTTGCAAGCTGAGAATTTCCAAGGGTCAGCAAAGACAGATTGAATTTCAGAGCACCCGGCCGACGCTGTTTGAAGTGGCTGGTAACTCCTCTGCATTTGTCAGCTTTGGTGCCTCTGAAATGGAACCCTGCATTTTCCAGAAATGTTGAGCTCCCCCACCCAGGCTCTAAAAATACCTTCATTCACCAGCTGCTTTTCAAAAGGGTGTTTTTATCTAAACAGCAGATGCCAGTAGCCAGGTACGCTGTCCTATTGGCTATGACAGTGTTGCATTTTTTGTGTATGAAAGGTTTTCATTCAGCCTTGGGCACATTTGGAAAGCATGCGGTTCTGATGTCAGTGGTTTGCAGAAGAGGGAACAGAGCTGATAGTTTGTGACTTGATCCAGATAAAACTAACTTGAGGAACAAGCCATTTTATTTGCCACCAGAGAGTGGACTGAGTGTCCAGCCTTGGGGGACTCCCAGTGAGTATCCTTCCCCTCCACTTTCCATACTACAGACTGGGATAGGAAAGTTGGAAATAGAGGGAGGAAGAGGATGAAAGACCCCAGAGGGGATGAAGACATTGTGTGCCTGTCTTAGCCCAAGTCAGAAAGGAAGATGTAAATACTTACGTTGTTTAAGGCTCTCAAATGCTGCCTTCAGTGTGCTGTGAGGCAAAAACAAGTGCACTTTATTAGTATAGGCATCTAAGGATGGGTTGTGAATCTAGAGGAAAAACTTTCCCTCAGAATCTCGAAGATCCACATAGAGATAAAACTCTTAATAGTCTTGTAATAAAAGTTGACCATGCTAACAAGCACAATAGCATCAATCTGTTACCATCGGGAAATGCAATAAAATGCTCCATGAAGCAAGGAATTGCTCTACTCCTTATGTGCATCCTCTTTTTTAATCCCACTGTTTTTGTGAGTGTTAACAGACATTTCTCTATTCTTGCACCTTGCCAAAGGATACAAGTCAACTGAGTGAAATAAAGATGGTCAAGGAGAATTGGGTTTTGGAGCACTAGTCTGAAGGGTAGAGCGAAACCAGCTCCACCCTCTGTGTTGAATGCAGCACCAGCAAATTTTTCCTCCCCGGTCACCCTTGAAGCTAGAGCAGCTCTGCTACGCAGCATCCTCCATACTGTGCTTTCCGAGCACCCCCGGGTGGCACAGCTCCCTCTCCTTTAAAAGACTCACAAATGGTGCAGAGAACCTACGGAGGCTTTGAAACCCTGATGCTCCCAGGGGGTTTTGACATCCCCAAAGCATAGCATGAATAAACCATGCTGTGAAATCAGGCCTCGGTGCTGGGCTGTGAAGTACAGCATGGAGATGAGCAAAAAGAGATGTTATGCTGCTTGTCAGGACAGCCCTGCACAACTAGATGGTCCTACAATGTAGAATTGCAGAAGGGCATGAGAGGGTAACGATAAGATCGCCTGATGTCCTGTGTTTTGGCAAGCCAGAGTCCATTTTAAGAAAACAGCAAAGATACCAGCATAGAAGTAATGGGAGAGGAAAGAGCATAGTCTGTAAGAGGCATTTTCAACTTAATAATTTGTTCTAGCTCCCAGTTTGCAGGCTGGCAGGGCATTTGTATATGCAGAAGCCAGGGCTGTGGTGTGATTTGGAGGTTTTTCAGATTTAGAAATCATCTCTTCAAGACCCAGAGTGTGGTGTTCCCTGAAGGAAACAGTTCTGGGATCTCTATGGAGCCCTGGTCTACCCCAGGTGGGAGCCCAGGGGAAAAGTCTGTTAATGAAGACCCTAAAATCTCCTTGGCTGAAGCCTGGCTACTAGGAGAGCCCAGAAGAGGATGCATATCACTTCCAAGCCATGTGCGACTGCAGATGGGTAGGGAAATCCTGTATCTCTTGGGCCATCTCAGGATTCTTAAGAGACACATGAAGGATCCTAATTGTCCTGTGTTAATTTAGGCTGGACATCTGTTTCCTAATCAAAGCTTGCTCTCCCAGTAGCAAGGCTGCCTTGCCAGCCATAAGAAAAATGCACCGGCAAGGGGAAAGGCTGGGCCTGTCCTCAGTGATAACTGCCTTGCAATCCAATTCCAAAACTAAATTTGTAATAATATAAGGAAAAGACTTTCAGCCAGAAAAGATGAGTATTGAGCTAACTGATTGATCTTTCAGCTTTCAACTAGATTTGTTTTGGTGAATCTCCTGAGATAAGTCAGGGAGAACATGCTTGAGTATTTTTCAGTATTGGCCTAATAATACTTAAACATGTTGAAGGTTCATTTTGCAAAAAATGAGTCTGGTGTGAAATTTTAATGGAATCTAAATTTTCACAACACAAAGGAAACAAAGAGTATTCTTTCCAGCTAAGTCAATTAAAAGCTTGAAATCAAAAGACAAGTTGAATATCAGCAGTAGATAGCTTTTTCTCACCTAAAAGCTCTAATGGATTATTTTGAAAAATTAAATATATACAAGGAATAAAATTTGCTTTTTTTTAGCGTGTATTTTCCAACAGGAGGTGGGGAATGTGCTAACAACTTCATGCCTGAAATAGGTAATACTGGAATTTAAAAAACAGAGGACACTTGCAAACTGCACATACTGTTTGCATGCTGTGATGATCTATTGTTCCCAGAGATTTTTTGCTTTGCTGTTGGTGATTCAGGTTGTGCAAAGACTGGCAAAATTGCTGTAGTGGATAAAGTGCTGAAAAACAGCGCTTTCTCAATACTTATCAAGGACAAAAGCCATTTGCTGCTTTTTTGGTTTCCAGGCATGTGAGCTACCACAGTAGTTCATGATCATGAGCCATACATGAAGCTTTTCTCCTTTTTGCTGGCTCTCTGTAAGGACGAGTCTGTCTTCTGGTATAATAATGCATCTGGCTATGAACTGGAGAGAGTCCAATTTGCCCCCTGCATGGTGTCTAATGGCCTTTTCAGAAAGCTCTCACCTTTTGCTCCTTGTATGAAAGATTTGTCCAGCCAGTTCCCTAGCTGCTGTCTGGGGCAAGGCCACAGTCCATAAGTAGATTGAAACAGCCTTAAGCCATTTCATTCCTTATTTTTATAATAACTTTCTAAAAATCAGTGAATTGGATCCTGCATGCTTATGGGGCTTAAGGGAGTAGCAAACATGTCATTGTGCCAAGTTATGTGTGGGAGAGAATAAATAAATCCAATTTTGACCCATGGATCCATCAGGTATTCCTTCATGACTTCTGGGCTGCGGGGATGTGCTGGCTGCAGCAGCAGTGCTATAGATTAGCTCCTCGTTGCCACTAGATGCTCTGATTATATCAGTGCTTTGGAGGGTTTAATGGAAGCGACTCATGTAGCAGACATACGAGTGAGTTTTAATTTTGTCTGTGCTGTTTTGTATATACAGTACCTATTACCTATTTCTTCTGGCTGGGTTTGACTTTCTAGTAGGATTGATAAGGGCTTTATTCTGAAGCATCCAAAGTGAGGATGTCCCTCTCTCATGGACACTTTAAAAGAGTGTTTTATCCTCTCAGTGTATTATGCTGCTTAGCATTGTGGCAGTAATTGATTTTTTTGTTTGTTTGTTTATTCTGTGGCCAAATTAGAAAACCAGGGGTTGAAAATATTTCAAGCAAAACTGAAAATTTGAGATTTGCCTCTTTTTTCTTTTTAATTTTTTTTTTTTTTTAATTGCTCACTTCTGACATTTCCATGTAAATTCTGGAAGACTGTTAAACCACTCCAGCTAAAGACAGAGCACTAGCCTTCCCTTTGGGCACCCCTATGTGGGGCCTCCTGCAGATGTCTCATTGACAATAGGGTTGGACACAAATTTACTGTGCATGTTTGTTAAATGACTCCCGCTTGGACATTTAAAAATTGGATTTGTCAAAATTAATTTCTGGTGGAAACAGGATTGACTTTGAATCGGGAGTAATGGGGACCAGATAGAGCCTGTGCAACAGCCACTCTGCAGCAACTGCTGGTGATTTTTGCCATCTAGTGGCTAAATTATTCTTACAGTTTCCTGGGATATCGACCCTGGCTGCTGCCTTCCTTTGCTGTAGAGTCCTGCTACTCGAGTACAGCGGAATTGAACCACTTTTGTGAAAGATGCACGTTTCAGTGTCTGTTTTTTCAAGCGGAGGGGGAGAAGGAGAATAGCAGAGCGAGGAACAGGGGAACCAAGGGGAGAAGCTCATTACAATAAAGCTCATCCATTGCTTAGCATTCTTACTCTGTAGATTGCAAAATACTTTCGAAAGTGAACTTACCCGAATTTACCCAGCATACCAAAGCTGGAAAGGCAACCCTGTCTCTCTGACACTGACCACTAGTCCCTATGGCTCTCCTCTAACAGGATAAACATTTACAGAATGCATCATTTGAGAGCTTGGTTTGATTTTTCTCCCAGCAGAACCTGTCCCCTACTTTCAAGGCAGAAAATGCATCTTGTATTTGAGCAGAGGTGCCTTGTTTGATACTCACCCACCATCGCAGTACAGTTATGAGGAGTAGTGGGGAACCACTGCATCTGATCATAAATCCATTTCACTCACTGTGGAAAACTATCTTATAGTTGGTTCAGGAAGGGGACTCCATTTGAACAGCATGGGATGCCAGCACTTCAAAGTTAACTTGTCCTAGCTGCTCTCTGTGTTTGCTTTCTCTCTCTTCATTTTTGGACCTTGTTTTTGCTAAAGAACTGGGCTGTTGCTGGAGGGCAAGATGCACTGGGCAGTTCTACGTGACACAAGGACCACCAGAAAATGTACTGTAGGTAGGGCTCTGGTGCCTTCTGCTTCACAGTCATCAAAAACCGAATTTTGTGGCACCAGAGATGTAATTAGCAGAGTTCTATCAGTGGCAGTGCTTAGGTCATAGGTATACTCACTATGTACACTGTTGCACCACACCCTTTCTTTTGCAACTGTAGGCTTGATGGTTTGAGTTGGGGTTTGTTTTTTTTTTTCAGTACTTTGCCTTTTCACTCAATTAGAGACTAGTTTAACTGAGTAATTCAGAGACTCCCTTTACATCTTGTACACAGGAAGGTAAAACAGGTTCTTCTAACCGGAAAACCCCAGCTCTTTTTAAATTTTCTTTCTTTACTACCTTTGCTTGGTGAATAGAAGTGTGAAATAACCCCACCTTCCTTTCTGGTAGGTTTCCATTTTAACATCAATATGATCTACTATGTTCTGTTCTTGTAATTTTTTAAAATATTATTTCTGAAATTGAAAGAAGTCTCTGCCAGATTAACTTCTACAGACCACATTCCAGCAGTCCTGTTCACCCTCTGCCTCTGGTAACTTAGATCCTGATAACATGGTGACAAAACCAACCCACAGCAAGTCTCTTCCGATGCCATGGTCATGCCAACATCAGTCCTGCCACTCCTGCCACACAGGGAAGACCCAATGTGGTTTTACCAACATTTCTTTCTGTGAAGCCCAGTGGTGGTAGCAAAATGTGGGGGAAACAAGTTCAGAAGCATCTGGTCCCAAACAATTTGCACCTGGGACTCTGTCTGTATTGCAAAAAAGAAAAGAAGGGGGATGTGTTGTGCTCTTTTAACAAGGAGGTAACTAAGTCACTACCAAGTCCTAGGCCAGGCACACAGCAGAGTATTTCACATGAGAATCATGTCTAACATTGCTTAGTCGGGATGTGGTGAAAACATCAAAGAATTAATTTTGATGGGATATTTTCTTCTTGTTCTCAGAGGAGCTATAAACAGAAAGGCAAAACCACTCAGTGCAAGAGGAAAGACGTCTGTACAGGGCTCAGCTGTGGTGTGGTGTCTAAGCCACCTGTGGTGGAGAAAAAGCATGAGCAGCACCCTTTCTCTGACCATGGGAGTCCAAGTTTCTGTCTGTCTATAAATTAGTGATAGCAAGGCACTAGCTAGCATGAGTAGTCATATCAGCTATTATGGGAGGCTGTACTGTGCAGCAGGCTGGGCTTAGTGTTCAGGTTGGATGCAGCATATCTTTCATGAAAGTAGCAACAAATGTGGAGGGTTCCTCTAGTGCTGTGGTGTGTCTGCGTACAGGTTGTCCTTCTAGTGCTTGGATTTTTTCACATACTGTTAAAAGCAAAAGCAGCCCCAAACAGAATGGGAAGGGGGTTGTATCATCACTCCCGGGGTGGTGACTGGGAGCACGCACACATCACCCCAGACTTTACTGAGGCAGAGGAGCAATAGGATGGCATCTCCATGTACCTTCTCTTCCCTGTAAATCTGTGCCCATATACTACAAATTGTGACTCCAGATTGACCTATGCCATTCAAATCAAAGGATAAAACAATCAAAACAACTTTTGTACCTTTAACATAAAACTAAATTTCCTCATGTCTCCTGGAAAGAGAGCAGCACTGCTCAAAAATGCCTATCCTCATCACTGGAAAGCTTAGCTAGATTGGATTTAACAAGAACTGAGCAGAGGCTTAGGTTTTTCAGAGTACATGCTTGGGTCTTTTTTCACAAGGTCCTGAAAATTTGACATACAAGTGGGTAAACTCTGTGCAGGTTCAGGACATTTGAGTGGAGAATAACTAACCATGGAAGGAAGTGACCTTCCAAAATGACTGTTAGCTTCAGTTCAAAAATGCCTGCTTTGTGTGAATAATACAGAGGATTCTGTATATTAAGTGACAGATGCACTATATTTATACACAGGAAGCAGCAATTGGCATTTTGTTACAGATGCCCTCACCTCACGCTCACTGAAATATTCTATTTCAGGCATTGCAGAGAAGGGCAACACAGACATGGGCAGGAACTACCCTTTCCCGAGGTCTGAAGGAGATGGTAGTGGAAAAGAGGGAAGAAAAAAAGTAGGAAATCATATACATGAGAAGAGACAAGCAGAGCAAATGACAAAAATAGCTGCTGTCAGACTAGGCAGAATTTAACCAGCCACTGCATGTTCACATGAGTTATTTTACAGAAGAACTGAGTTCCCAGAGGGTCTATTTCACCTGAAGCTGAGGATGTATCTGAAAACTGGGCTCTGTAGTATATGCTGTTTTCATGTTGTTCTGCTGAAGAGTTGCCCAAAGCTACTGCATGGAAACTCCCACTCACCTGGCAGCCGGAAAGGTGTTTCCTCTTAAAGGCATGAGGTCTGCTGAGAATCATCTGTAGTGTTTTGAGACTTCATTACTGTGCGCTACCAGCAAAAACTTGCAAACTTGAATTCAGTTTGTAACTCAGCTGAAAATCCCCAGTTTCTGTGCATCCTCTCCCATGTGTGCAACACTGAATATGGAGACTACTAAACTATACTGCAGTTTAAACTCGGTGATGTGTAGTTCCCTCTCCCCCACTGGATATTGGTGTAACCTGGCATTTGCCAAGAATACATGGCTGTACCTTTGTAATCATCTTTTTCATAATTTCTTTCATGATTAGAGAATATGAAATTGTGATTCACATTTTTTTTAATTTAAAAAGTGGGATAACAGGGCTTTAAAATTAGTATAAGGTAGGAATGAAGACATTTTAAAAATATGCTTTAGCCCTGACTTGTGATAGGTGAGCTCCAGAGCTCCATTTCTTTGCAGCACCCATCCTTCCACCCTGACTGCTGCTATCCTCGTGCTTTGCCCACTCCTCAAGGGCTGCCCTGCCCTCTCCTAGGTCTGACCACTCAAGAGGTACATTTGCAACTGATATTCTCTCATGCTCCCTTCTAATACTTGTTTCCCCTCCCAGTGCTTTCACTAAGACTCTCCAGCTACCCGTATTCCCAGGCATAGCCTGCATCCATGACTGTGCTGGCACATCCAGATGATTAGCTTGAAAGAAGCAGCCAGCCTTTTCCATAGTTTTGGTGTTATTATGGACCTGGGTGTGTTTGTAAGAACCAGAACAGACAGTGGGACTGCAGCTTACCAGTGCAGACAGGCATTGAGGAACCTTGCTGTAAGGAAGATAATCTGCCTGTCGTGTGTCTGATCTAACACAGCAAGTGTGGTGAGGTGGGCTAAAAACCAACAAAGATAAAGGCACTTCTGCACCTAACAGGAAAGTACGTTGCTTTACCTTAAGACTCAGCAGATGCTAAAATATTTTGGCTTTTCAAATAAGAAAAAGACACAAGAAAATTCCTTTGGCGGCTCTTACATACAAAGCTGCTGGTGTGGCAGCCCCTAAACTATCAATTCCTAAGGCTAGAAGATTATTCAGGAGAAATATCTGCATATGCTTGCTCTATTCTTCTACTCTTCCCTTGGGATCTAGTGTTGAGGACAGAATATTAAGCCGAAGGGATTTTGGTCTGAGCCTGTGTGACCCTTCTGTACATTAGAATGAACTTGCCAAGGCCTATAGCAACTGCTGAGTTAGATCTGTGTCATGGATTGGAAAGAGGGTATCTCCCTTCCCTAGAGGAAGTAGTTTCTACCAGCTGCAGTGCTCAAGGCAAGGGCAAGCAGCCAGAACGCCTAAATTTGCTTGAATCAGGCTGGACTATTGAATGACTGTGTGCTTTGGCTGTTAGCCAGCACTTATAGGCAACTTCTGTTTCTTGAGCTGGAATCTGGAGTGCTTGTTTGCCATGCCCATGGTAACCAGCACCAGCTTCTTTTAGAAACCCTGTCTTTGCTTTTTTTTTAAAAAAAAAAAAAGTTGTTGCAGCACATCTCCCTTGTTGCAGCATGTCTGCGCCTCTGATTTTAGTTTTGCTAGAAATTTTTCTACAAAGGCTGGCCGTATTTTTCCAATACTGTTTTGAAAAAGAACAGCAAGGTCCTCACTGAAGTCATCACACCTCCAGTAGCAGGGCTAAAAACTTGTCCCCTGCTAGCTCTCATGTCAAAGTGATTTCTCACATTTCTGGTGCTAAGGAGTCTGCAGGTGGAGACATAACATTGTCCTCTTTTCCCAGGTCATGGTCTTATATTACTGCTGATACTCAGTAGTGAAGCGTCCTAGCACAGTCTTGGCTTGTAGCTGTCTCTGCCAAGCATGAGCAGTGCCGGGCCCTGAGGGGTCAGTTCTCCATCAGAGGAGCTGTAACTATGCTGAGGGAACAAGCACCGGACAGCATATAGGATGGAAACCCAATGGCTGCTGTCACCTAGGTTTTTCTCAAAGCAATGGAGAGTGGTTCCAGAGTTGCTCTTACGTTTCAGCGAGCTTTCCCTACTATCTTTCGAGCAGCAGTGTATTTCTTCATCTGTGTCTTTCAGTAAATAAAAATGGGCAGTTGAATCTATTTATAAATTTAGCTGAGTCCAGCAATTCGTTCCAGCTGAAGCAAAAGTTTAGGGGAGAAGGGAAGAGCCTGAAAAAATGTTGAAATTGTTCTTTTATTTGAATCAAAGCTAAAAACTTCTAAAATACGGGGAAGGCTTTGGAGAGAACTATTTTCTACAGTGATGGCCACTTCCTGGTGCAGTAGCCCACTGACTTCTCCAGGCTTCTCCCTGTTTGCTTGTATTTACTCATCGTGCTTATTCTGTTCACCTTGTTTCATGCTAGTCCTGACTGTGCTGAAGTAACAACCTGGGCAGCGACTCCCCACTGCTGCCTAATTTCTCCCTTGAGCAGACCCTCTTCTCTCCAAGCACAGGAAGCAACAGAAAGGTGGTTGGGTGTTTTTTTTTTTTCCTCTATATTTTTTAACCTCCAAGGGTTTGAGATTAGAAGAGCCAGGCAGCTGCCAGGGGCACCATTTCTGGAGTTGGAAAGACCTGTTCACACCGGTACTAGGAGGATATAAGCACATGAGGCCCTGCTGGGCTGCCCATCACGTGTAATGGTGGTGTTTCCAGATCAGCAGCTTTGGCGTTGGCTGGTGGTGTGGGTTTGCCACGGACGCTTTGCCAACAGGCCCCTGCATGGGAACTGCTGCTTGCTCCAGCCTTGAGCTGCTTCGACCTGGTGGAGTGATGGGAGGTTTTTGCAGGCAATTCATTAGTTTCGGAAGTTGTGCTAAACAGAATTAATTGGCCTTGCAGGTGTTTCTCTTGAGTTCTTCTGGGTATTTTCTGATACTGGTAGTTTTTGGGTGGCTGTTGCAGATAGATTTGCTGTTCCTTTTATCGACTTTTTGAAAGGGTATTAGGTACCTTCCTGATACTGAGAACTGCTGGGGTGTGAAATAATTTCCCAGGAGAAGTGACAGAAAGCCTTAGTATCTGAGATGTTTAAAAGATGTCTGAATTTAAGACTAAAGGATAATAATTTTGCATTAGCAAGAAAATGAATGTATAATCTAAAATTAGTAATTCCTGCTCCTCTGCAATACATAGCATGGCATAGAAAGTTCTGTAAAATATTCTGCAAAAAAAAAAGGAAGTTACTTTTTTTCCTGGTGATTGTCAAATGCAAGTTTTAGGTACAAATACCTGCACAATGCCTTCATTAGACTTTATTTGAGAAATACTGCTACCCAAAGCTGCATTTAAAGATGTGAACAACCCTGTTCTGCCCGTCAAGTACTTGTAATACAATTAGGACTCAGTGTGCTAGTCGATAATAGGGAGTCCTATAAAGAGGAAGCACTTGGAGTAATGTATGGGGGTAGTTGTAGTGTAGTCCCTTCAAGGTTTTCTTGTTATAGGTAGTACATATGTTCCCTCACTCCAGTCTCTCTGACAGACTGACCTTGGGAGCAGAACTGCTGTCAGCAATCAATGTTATATAAACAAACAGAAACTTCACACCGTGTCAAAAATTTTAAGGCATTAAAATGAAATATTTCATTTTCATGAGTTGTTCCGGTCCTGAATAGACCCTAGTTTTCTCTCATTTTAAAGTGTTTACTCTGGACAAATGCCCTTCACTGCCCATCTGTGTAACTCCTTAAACAACCAGAGGATGCAGAATGACAGAAAGCAAAGTGTACTCTCTCTGCTTCAGAATAGTTACAGTGAGACATTTGCTCTGATAAAAATGTCAGCGCAAAGCCAGTCGTTACCCAGACCAGGCATGGGTTTATGGAAACATAGTAAATCAGTTCTGCAGCACACTTTGTTGGTATATTCAGCCTTCTCTCTATGCCAGGCTATAAAATTGCTGGATCAAAGTGGAGCTGGGCCCGAGTCCAAACTTCCCCCAACTTGAGGGGAACTTGGATCCATATCCCAACTCTGGGACTTGGCTCTGTCTCTAAATCAAGCTCTTATAATCTCTTAGGAAAAGTCAGACCCATGAATTATCCACTAAGTCACAGAAGGGCAGCCAAAGCTGGCTGTTTTCTGAACACATTTGCTCTGCCTGCCCTGCCTTGCCAGTTAGGAAGTTTAGGTGGAGCCTTTCATTAATCCCGGAACACTGATCTTAGCCTTTGGTTTGGGAAGAAGCCATCCATCCATAATCTACTATTTTAATTTCAAAATAATTTTTCTTCTCCTTTCTTTTTTCCAGTTAGGTCTGTGAATTAAGACACCAGGAAGGTAGAAGTCATCTCCAGCAGCCTTTGCTAGAAACCTTGTTATACATTACTGGATTGCTCAGGGGCAAGGGAGAGATGGAGCACTAGGGGAGGAGAGGCTTGCACGTTCTCTGGAGTGAGCCTCAGCGCTCTCCACACTATCAGGTGCCTGGGTTAATGCAACAGTTTCCCTGTCAGCCTGGATGTGCTACCTCCAAATTGATAGCAAGTGCTACGGGTGATTTCCTGGCACTTGCGTGTCATGGTGGTGCAAGGGTTTGAGGTCAAATTTTCCGATAAAAATATGAACAGAAAACCACACTCACACTGAGAGTGATAAATTGTTGTAAAAAGGAGACTGCAATTAAGAAATGAGATATGGTGTGGATGAGGGTAGCAGGCCCCAGGGATCAATAGAGCTGTTTTGTGTTTAGATTGAAGTCTTCTCTTTCAGACTTGTCTTCTGTGACCCCAAATCTTCATCCTCTGCCACCTTATTACTGTATTATTACTTGTTGCAATAATGACAAAATGTCTTATTATTGCTGCTACCATCAATAATAGCAGCAGTTTATCAGCAGTGTTTATTAAGTTAAATTCCATGCCAACATATATCGTCCCCTCCCAACATAATTCATACGTGATCTAAGATAGTAATAGAGGACACAGAGAAAAATATGTCATTTTAGTGTATTTCAGTAGTTCCATTGATTTGTTTCAAATGAAGTCCCCTCAAAGGTTTAAAGTTTGTATTCCCAAGCTAAGCCTTCCTCCTGCTGCAGAAGTTAATTTTTGGTGTCTTTGCACTTTGTGTTTGATCTGTCGCAGTCTCTTAGTGTCCATCTGCTGCCTAGAATTGCCAAGCCACCATCCTAAACATTTCACAACCTTTTCCTTTCTGTTTTTTTCCCCATCATTTAGTTTACTTTTGGAAGAAAATATTAAACGTTGTTGGGAATCCTAAAATTAAAAAAAATTCTCAGCAAAGACCTACTGGCAATTCCCAAATAGACATTTTGTGAACCCTGCTTTGAAGGACTATGGTGTTCCCTATTTTTCCTGTACATCATGAAGTGCTGTGTAACACACTGAAGTGAGCAGCTTATGACCCCATTCATAGGCAAAATACAGGAGTGTGATATTGCTTCCAAAATGCTTTCCTTTGCACTAATAATAAAAGAATTCCTTACTTGATTTCTGTTTGTCCTCCTGCTTTTCGGGCAATTTGAATCAGTTCTTTCCCATATCTCTCTTCTGCTTGTGCTCTGTTAAAAGAAAACTTTATTCAATTTCTCTTAGTGGTACCAGGATCATGTTTACACAAATCTTGTAATTGCATCCAATGTACAAAACATGAGAAATACAACTTCTTTAATTTCTCTATCTCCTCAATCCTAGTTCTATTAGTTACCTCTGAAATATTTTGGGTGAGCTATTTCTAGAAGAGATGATGAGCGAAATGAAGACCATCTCCATGGCTTTGATTACTGCGGAGTGCTACATACAACTCTGCCCCTAAAAAGTTGGACTCATTTAGAAGAGGTGTACAGAAGTGTAGTGAAGATGCTCAGAACAGAGCACCTCTTTTGCTAAAGAAACCTAAAAGGTGATGGCTGACTTGACCCATCAAGATGAAGGCTGGGAGGGGAGTGAAGAGTGGGTTCCAAAGGATCCATTTAAGAGAGGTTGTGAATAAATGGAAGCTGGGAGTAGCAGGAAAATTTCTAACCATTAGAAACAGGAGGTGCTGCTTAAAGAGCTTCAATAGAGGCAGAGGGGGAAGAAGCCTTGCTATTTGTAAAGTGAGGCTGTGACGGTTTTATGGAGGGGACAACATGATGTGATATCTCACCTAATAGGGAACTGTAACTAGTGACTCAGGAAAGTAGTTCTGTTTCTATGGTTAATAAAGAAAAACAATTATTTCTTTGCTGTTTTCCCCTCCCCCAGCTCTGGAAGAAATTTCTATTCTCTGTTTAAAAAAAAAAAAAAAAGTGTTTTAACTAAATAAGTTATTTTCTTTCTCCTGGGTGCAAGAGTGGGGAGGAACTGAGTTTTCAGTCTTTGAGTAGCTGCTAAAAACTATTGAATGGTCAATAATAAATAATGAACAGATAGTCTGGTGCTAGGATTTGGGGGGGAGGATTTTGGTTACAGTAAGTCCACCTCTCAAAAGGTGTTTCAAAGCATTTCAAACAGTTTTGAGCCTGAAACTTGGGACCTTAGAGAAATGTACTCTTTGTTCAAAAATGGAATTTTGATGTGGGTGCAAGGCCACGCAACCCTGCTGGTTTGTTCTTACATCCATCTTCCCACTCAGTCACACTGTGCTTTATTATTGCTGTTTGCTGAGTTCCAGCAGTCTGAGGGCTGGCCTTTCAGTTTTGCAACACAGCAGCTGTTGTGGTGGGTCTCTGTTTGAGAACATCTGACTGCCCTTTCAACTGTTCCTCTGCGTCTCACGGCTGTGAGCACCTTGCGTTGTAGCCAGCTGTACCGGTGGCTCTGGTGCAATTTCACTGGTTTCCAACCACCTTCTGTGACTTGAGACAGGCTTGTCCTGGGGACTTTCCCACAGTCCAAGATCTATCAGGCTGGTGGAATAGCAGTGCTGGTCATACAGCAGTGTACACTTGCCACAGCCAGGATTGGAGGCTGCTCCTGGCCTCTGTTCATGGTTCCTATGTGTCTAACACTGCACGTATAACTGGTTAATTGCTGTCATCCTGCACTAGGAATTGCTACATTTTAGTGGGGTGTTCCTATGTCACTGCTTTGGGATTCCTTCTAGAAGAACGGGGTGCAAAATATGGTGAAAGGACACACAGAGGTACCACTTCATTTTCATGTTAGATGAATGACATCTCATCAAAATAGAAATACACTCCAGAGACACTTAACACTGCAGAAGCAGAATAGATTCTATATCTGTGTGTGAATAGAAAATAGATTCTTTTCTGTGTGAATAGATTAATTTTCTGAATGTGGAGTTCACACTCCTGACAGATAAAGGAAAAGCGAGGAGTACAGTCAGGACCCTACATTTTAGGAAAGGAAACTTCCAAGCTCTTCAAGGAGTTAGTCAGAAGGACCCCCTGGGAAACAATGCTCAGTGACAGGGGAACAGAACAGAGCTGGCAGATCTTTAAGACACCTTCCAGAGAGTGCAAGAGCTCTCAGTCCCCAGGTGTAAGAAACCAGACAAGGAAGGGAAGAGACCAGCATGGCTGAGTAGAGACCTGCTGGTCAAACTAGAGAGCAAAGGGAACTGCACAGGCAGTGGAAGCAGGGACAGGTGTCCTGGGAAGAGTACAGGGAAGCTACCCAGTTTTGTAGGGAGGGGGTCAAGAAAGCCAAGGCGCAGCTGGAACTGAATTTGGCAAGGGAGGTAAAGAATAACAAGAAGGGCTTCTATAGGTATGTCAACCAGAAAAGGAAGGTTAAAGAATGCGTACCCCCCCCAATGGACAAGAATGGTGACCTAGTATCAACAGACAAGGAGAAGGCTGAGGTACTCAACAACTTCTTTGCCTCAGTCTTCACCGGCAACCTCTCTCCTTGCCCCTCCTGAGTCAATGGACTGCAAGATGGGGACCAGGGGGGTCAAGCCCCTCCCACTGTAAGGGAAGGTCAAGTTTGTGGCCACCTGAGGAACCTGAATGTACACAAGTCTGTGGGACCTGATGAGATGCATCCCAGAGTCCCGAGGGAATTGCCTGAGGTAGTTGCCAAACCACTCTCCGTAATATCTGAAAAGTCATGGCAGTCAGGTGAAGTCCCTGGGGACTGGAAGAAGGGTAACATTGTGTCCATTTTTAAAAAGGGAAGAAAGGAGGACCCTGGGAACTACCGACCTGTCAGCCTCACCCCTGCGCCTGGGAAGATCATGGAGCAGATCCTGCTAGAAGCTATGCTAAGGCACATGGAAGACAGGGAGGTGATTTGAGACAGCCAGCACGGCTTCACCAAGGGCAAGTCCTGCCTGACCAACCTAGTGGCTTTCTATGAAGGAGTGACTGCATCAGTGGACAAGGGAAAAGCAACGGATGTCATCTATTTGGACTTCTGTAAAGCCTTCGACACAGTCCCCCACAACATCCTTCTCTCTAAATTGGAGAGAGATGGATTTGATGGGTGGACTGTTCAGTGGATAAGGAATTGGTTGGATGGTCACATCCAGAGGGTAGTGGTCAACTGCTCAATGTCCACACAGAGACCAGTGACAAGTGGAGTCCCTCAAGGGTCCGTACTGGGACTAGTGCTGTTTAACATCTTCATCAATGACATAGACAGTGGGATTGAGTGCACCGTCAGCAAGTTTGCAGGTGACACCAAGCTGAGTGGTGCAGCTGACATGCCAGAAGGATGAGATGTCATCCAAAGAGACCTGGACAAGCTGGAGAGGTGGGCCTGTGTGAACCTCATGAGGTTCAACAAGGCCAAGTGCAAGGTCCTGCACCTGGGTCAGGGCAACCCCCGATATCAATACAGGTTGGGGGATGAAGGGATTGAGGGCAGTCCTGCGGAGAAGGACTTGGGGGTACTGGTGGATGAAAAGCTGGACATGAGCCAACAGTGTGCGCTTGCAGCCCAGAAAGCCAACCGTATCCTGGGCTGTATCAAAAGCGTGGCCAGCAGGTCAAGGAGCCACTCTACTCTGCTCTGGTGAAACCTCACCTGGAGTACTGTGTCCAGCTCTGGAGCCCTCAGCACAAGAAGGACATGGACCTGTTGGAGAGGGTCCAGAGGAGGGCCACAAAAATGATCCGAGGGCTGGAGCACCTCTCCTATGAGGCCAGGCTGAGAGAGTTGGGGTTGTTCAGCCTGGAGAAGAGAAGGCTGCGGGGAGACCTTATTGCGGCCTTTCAGTACTGAAAGGGGGGCCTACAGGAAGGATGGGGAGAATCTTTTTAGCAAGGCCTGTTGTGACAGGACAAGGGGTAATGCTTTTAAACTAAAAAAGAATAGATTTAGACTGGCTATAAGGAAGAAATTTTTTACAATGAGGGTGGTTAAGCACTGGAACAGGTTGCCCAGAGAGGTAGTGGAGGCCCCATCCCTAGCAACATTCCAGGTCAGGTTGGACGGGGGCTCTGAGCCCTGCTCACTGCAGGGGTGTTGGGCTAGATGACCTCTAAAGGTCCTTTCCAACCCAAAGCATTCTATGATTCTATGATGGATTCTATGATTTTAATAACAAGACACATTCTGCTGTCAGAGACTTTGCTTTTCACATCTTGGTGCTGCCTTTCCAACTTTCCAGTACTCTTGCACACAGCTTCTAGGTTTCCTTGCAGCTGTTGAGAGCTGGAACATATTTTGTGTTTTAAATCTGGGGCTTTGTTCTGGAATATAACTGCTTTCTCACTCCCCAATCTCTTAGGCCCTCCTCTGGACCAGGTAGGGGTATTTGTGAGCAAAAGTAATTGACCTGGGTGGAAAACTGATGAAGTGTTAGTGTAGCCAGGGCAGTTGGTTTCAGGACTTGGGGCAGCTGCTACAGGAGTCCTTGCTGAAATTCTGGCATGAAGCCATGATATGGGCAGCTTCTAGGATCACAGATTCATCACATGCTTTGATCTCCTCCTAGGTCATTCCCAGGAATGACATGAGGACAAGCTGAAACAAACATCTTCCAGAAATAAACTGGAAATAATACCTTCTTTCTGCAACTCAGTGCCCACTATCTCTTCTCCTTTTCCTCCTCCCCCAACATGCATGTACACACACAAGCACACACGCGTATGCACTCTCACTGGAATGTTTTGGGGGTGTTCATAGAAATATTTGTTCTTGTAGCATTCAGATCAGCAAAATGACTGCATGTGTATTTTTTCTTCTTTGTGGAAAGTCCTTTGTGCCTCCACTACAAACCAGAAAGAACCTTATACTGCAACTTGCAGAAACCTCTCATATGTTTTGGAAAGAAACACAAGCTTATATAGTGTCAGATGCATGCTGCAGTGTAGAGCCTGCCTGAAGCCTGCAATGTAATTCTGATCTCTGTAAGTTATGAGTCACAAAGGAGCTATTTTAAACAGTTGAAGCTAAGCTACCATCAGACAGATGTGACTTCAGGACTTAGTGATATGTGGCAATAAAATATGCTTCCACTGGTGGTCAAGAAAAGCAATTCAAATAGCTTCGGATTTTGATGGGAGACTCTTCATACTCTGTGAAATAATCAACTTTCAGTTTGACAGCTCACATCCCCTTGAAAGTCCCAGTGCTTGAAAAGTAGCCTTCAGAAAACCAACCTAAAACCAGAAAACTAGATGGGGACAGCATGGGAAGAAACAGCAGGGTGTGACTGAGGAAAGCAGAGCAATATTCACAAGGAGACAGTTCTGAGATGAACTGCTCTAGCATTACCTGCTGAATATACAATCGGTATTGTGTGCTGTTTCCTACAGGTCATGCATGAGCATGTATGTGCCTCATGCTACATGTTGAAACTGTTGAAACCCAGCCACTTAAAAACAGAACCAAATTTCAGATTTTTTTTTCTAAGTCAGAAGTACAAAAATGAATGGCAAAGGAGTCAGGCAGCTGTGCAATATGTATTTTCTCACCCACAAAAGTAACAGCTGTCCATAGCTGTTGTTGAGGGGCCCCCAAGAAGCATGTAAAGGACGGACATAATCTACAACATTGTTATTTAAAGTCTAGTAAGGTTGGCAAACGATGTGGGCTGTCTTAGGTTTCTGGGAAAGGCTTTGGTAGCATCTTACATAGCTTTGTCTGTATTTGAAAAATGGCCCTTTTTTGGTAGTTGCAGGAAACTGAAACAGCACCTGTGGCAATAGCACGTTTAAAGAAAAAGTGCTCCCTGTAAAGGGGGAAACTTGGTAATGCTACTTGTGGATGTACGTGGTACTGTGTGATTCTGGACCAATAAGTACCTGAGTCTTAATGGAGCTCTGGATTTCTGACTCTTTCAACCCTCTCTTCTCAAATCTTTGAAATATTTGTTATCTACCTTCACAAATCACATCAAAAGGCTAGGATTCAAATCACTCAGGCTTTTCTGTAAACTAGTATCACTACTAAATTCAGAAACAGCCTACTATTCCTTTCCAGATGCCAGACAGGAGAGAAAATGGAGGCTCTTCACACTTTTTTCACTTGATTTTCTTACCTCTGCTTGAGCAAATCCTCCACATCTTTGCACATCTTCCTCCCATCCCACAGCCGCTGTACAAGCACCTCATAGCCAGTGTGGAAGGTGAACTCCTTGCACTGAAAACAGAAACATAAACAGTTGAGCTGATTTGCGCACATAGTTTGCAGGTTTACCAGGTGCCTACCGTCAGTCCTATGGAGCAAATTAACTTTCTGGAAAATCCAAATGGACTTTTAGATTTGCCCAGAGCAATGGCAGCTGGGGCAGGGCTATGGGTGCAGGTATAGGGTGAGGTTTCTCCAAAGTGAAAATCTGTAAAAGGTTTGATTAAATCAGGTTTGGTTTTTAACACTGAAAAAGTGAAGTGGGTCACAAATTTTGCTGTGTGGACAGCAGCGCTAGCTGTCTTTTGGGGGAAGTCACCTTTAGCATTGTGTGTGGGATCTTTGCAGAGCAGAGATGTATAGTAGCTCTTAAGGACAACAGCTTCTCTTCCTACACGTTTTCTAAAAAGAATGGTCAGTGTCAACTGACCTGCCACAGGACTGTCAGTAAGACGGTGACCTGCTGTCTAGATGTGAGTGGAGAAGTGAAGAAATCTTGTGCTCGTGCAAATATCAGTGCAGGGGTAGTGGTTGTGCCACCCAGACACTGGTGGGTGTTTTAATGGGAGGATTCATAGCATAGGGAGACAGTTTGCCATTAGACAACACTTGGGTTCTGGTGTGCTGTTAGGTTTTTCTTTGGGATTGCTGTAACAACTCTTCTCATTGTCTGAATCAGTCTGTCTCTGGTGTAAATTCAACATGACGGGGTTAAAAAAAAAAAGTAGAACATAAGTGTGTGGAGACCTTGGGAATGTGGACATTGGATCTGCAGGAAACTGCAAGTCTGTATTTCCAAGACACTTGCCAATGAGTGCTCCTTCCCTTGCTTTTGCATTCACCACCCCATCACCTGTGCAATACATGGGATTCGCCTGTGCCTTTGGGTATTTTTGCAGCCTGTCCTGCTGCACGACCCCGTGTGGCAAATGGACCCAGCCAAGCCGATCTGTGATTTCCAGCCAGCCCCACTAGACAGGTGAGGTCATGGAGCTGCATGGAGTTTGCTGCCCCAAAGCCAGGGCTCTTATCTCCTGCTGGGGCTCTGCACCCTCTGCAGCTCAGGGCCATGTTCCTCTGCTGTGGTCTAGGACTGCGGTTCCCTCACCACCACACGAGTCCACGTGTCAGGCTTATCCCTGTCCACGTGATCCATCAGAGCATACCCCTATGCATCTCAGACAAAAATATCTCAGTAATGAGAAGAAAAACAATTAGTCTTGCACTTCTTTCATCTTTTTACTAACTTCCAGATTGCACTGCAGCAACGGTAAATCAGTCACAATGAAGCCAGTGCTGCTGAGGAAATGATGGGAGCCCAGAAAGGGAAGGGAGTAAAGTTGCAACATGCTCTGAGTGTGGCATCGGGAGAGGATTTCTGTGTTCTACTCCTGGTCCTCCCACTGACTCACAGTGGGATCGGGACAAGCCATTTTTACTTTGAGAGCCTTGGTTAACGAGTACATAGTGATAATGTTATTGAAAATGTAGTGGTGAATGTTATCTGAGCTTTATGTTACAGCATTATGGTAAAATCACGGACTGTGTAACCATAAAGAGAATTAATATGTTCCTTCCCTCAAGCAGTTTCTGTACAATACAAGTGCTTATATATGAACTGAATACAGTTTATACATCTATCCACTGTCCCCAAAGCAGTTATCATTTAATAAATGCATTAGCTTATTGCTTTCTATTATGACTGTGAAGAAGACAGCTATTTAAGTTTTGGGACTCAGGAAGGATCCTCTGGCAAGCAACTGTTGCACACTTGAGCTTGCGGCTTTGCTTCCTTATTGCTGGGACTGGAGAGGAATAGGGCAAGCTCTGGGGATGCTTTTTCAAGAGCAAGGATAAATTTCTGCAGACATTCTTTGTAAACCTACAGGTTGTAGAAACATTTCCAGCACTGCAGTTTCTTGACAGCAGTAATTCCTTCTTCCCTAATGGACATTCTTATCGTGAGCAGTGGGGAGAAAGGAAAGACAGTAGGATAATTGTTCACAAGAGACATAGACAAATGCCTCTACCAGCAAAGTGTCTGCACTATAGAGCCAGGCAAGATAATAATGTAGATAAAAGAAGATGGAGAGAGTGCCATGGATCCACTATTATCACTGTTGCAACCACAGGAAAATGATAGGATTACATATGCTGATCTGATGCATATGATCACCCCTTATGAAACAGGATCTCAAAACCAAAGCATCAGTTTTCCTAATGTTCCCTAGGGCAAGTTACACACACACATCCCAGGGAGGGATCCTGCTGTGAAATAAAGGAAAAGAAGCAAGTTTTTGCCATTTACAGAGGAAAGTAGGAAAGGTTCTTGAAAATACCCTGGCAATGGACTGTCACTTCCCCCTCTCCCTTTTTTTTTTGAGGACATCTCAATGGCATTGCTGCTGTAAAAAACTCTCATAAATTGCTCCCTCTGCCTGGCAGAAACCATTCTGGTCAGACGCTCCACAACCAACGCACAGCCTAAAAATTTTGATTGTATATTTCCAGATGCAATTAACTACATCCCATAGCTGTGTACACAGCTTCCTTGTCCCAGAAATGCTGCCCAGAGGTAAGTGAAAATATCATGTGTGTTTCTGTCCCCCCAGCAGTCAGGCATACTGCCACAAGCAACAAATGGAGAGTGATAAGCACACTGTAAAGTTACACTGCCATTTCTGTTCAGTATATCTCTTTGCTTAGTAATAAATGCTAAAACTCACTTGGTGTCTTCCCCCACCTCTTTTAAACTGGCACAGTTGCTGCAATGAAAGGATGGCAAATTCTGTATGTCTGAGAGAACCACTTACTAAATTCCCTAAATGGAGAATGCAGTACCATCTCATTATCAACCCAAAAACACTCACACAAACACAACAGTGTGCCGGGGGTCAGCGTGCTGACCAGCAGCCTTTCTAGGGGCCTGATAAAACTACCTAATGGGCTCACTTCAGCCATTTGGACATCTTGCTCTAACCCATAAAAATGCAAGGGGAAGAAGCAATGCTGTATTAAAAACTGCATCAAGGTCCATGCTGCCTTGGTGACCAAGAGAATTAATTTTGCAGCACATCTAACAAGATGATCTCACAGTCTGAGTTAAAGGATCCTTTGTAAGCTAGGCTGCCCTGGGTAGCACAGCCATGCAGTTTTGCTGGAGCTCTGCAAACAGGCTTGCCTCCAGGACATGCACCGGCATTTTTACTGGCAGTAATGCAAAGGGAACAGGTTAGTGCTGCTTGCTCCCCACTGCTCATGACAGATTCTGTGCTCCATCTTTTTGCCTTCCTACTTCCTTACTTCAATGAATTTAGAAATGCAAAAGCCACATTTTGCTCGTTATAACTATAGGAACATTTTAGCACTTTAATGCGTATAGAAAGATACCCATTTAAATGTGAAATCTGTAATAGCACTTGCACATTCCTAAATCGCAGGCTTTCTACCTGCCCGTATGGGTACGGGAGTAGCGTTCTCACCATTCACTCTGCGCGCTTGCGTGTGCATGTGTATGCCAAGTGCAAACGGCCAGTGCCTTACTCAACAGTTTTGCTTTCTGTCTGTTGCCTGCTGACACGAGTAAGACTTGAACTTGTTAAAAATGGAGCCACTGCGCCGCATCTGAAGGAGAGCTGGAATCTCCTCTGATGGATGCATCAGTTCCTGCCTGCCAGATTCGTCTGGGTTTTGTCCCTGTTGCTGACCCTTGTATAAGGATTTGGCTCCAGCTAAATGCAGGTCTAAAAAGAACTTCCTACCACAAGCACTGATTTAATCTTTCTTTATTTGGGGGGGATCCATCTCAAAATTTGCTTTATTGTCCTCACTATATGTTCCTGAAGAATGTGGAAGCCATATTTCAGAAACCACAGCATCTGAAATCTAAACCAGGGCTGCCTCAGCCTCCCAGGCAGCAGATCTGGCTGTGGTCTAATAGCATGTGCCACTAGCATGTCACAGGCTACAGCAAGGAGGGAGAGGAAATGTAGCCAGGTGACAGCCCAGGTTTAGACAAGTTTAAGCTGCCATGGACGCTCACCCTGCAACGTTGCTTCTTAATTTCCAACCACAATGTAGCCATAAATCATTTAGGTCCAAGTTTACTTACACAAACATTTCCCTTTCATTTCAACAGCTCTTTTTCTTCTTTCATGTATTACACAACTGCATCTTCTCTCAACCTTTTCTTGAATCCAAACAAACCTCCTTTGCCCTTTCCTGGGATACTAGTTTTTCATTCCATTGATTCCTGTGTGTTCTTATAGTACCTGTTCAAGGCTGAATAAATCCCTTTTGGGCAAGGATGATGCTCTGCTACTCCAGTAAAGTCTAACTGATGCTTTGTACCATGACATTGATGTCTGCTCTCCAAGAAACACTTCTGATACATCAGAGGATCATATTTGCTTTCTTCAGCTGTCAAATCATACCAGTGGCACCTAATTGATCTGCAATCTATTGATATAGCTGCAATTTTCTCCTCTCCTGCAATTTTACTTAACAAGGTCCCAGAGTATATCGGACCTTTTTGCTACTGGTCTCTTACTCTCATTTTGCACTTTGAAAATTAATTTTATGTGCTTTCTGTTACCTGAGGCTTGAAGGTTATCAGATACCTCCTGTACAATATTTCATTCTATCCATTTGTTTCAACAACGGCTATCTCCAGCCCATCCTTAATGTCTTATGCCAGTATCTGCAGTGAATATATTAAATAAAACCAATCCTGAGACCAGCTCTCTAGAACCCTTCCTCCAGCTCAGACATTTCCATTTCAGCACAAGCCACCAGTGTGTCCCCCAGAACGGGGTCTTTGCCCACTTCAGTTCTTCTTCTCCTGTTGTGTCTGTTCAGTCCTGTTTTGTTTCTCTTCTCTAGTTTCTTAAGGATTTCCTGTGTAATACCATAACAGACCCCACATTTTCTTTGTCAAGGCAATCAAGACAGCAAGATAGTATCATGTTAAACAACTACCTAGCGTTGATAAGCTGCCTGGCCTTTATTCTGTTTACCATTTACCATTTTGTGTTATAATTAGCATTTGCATCGAATGGTTTTGCTGTTAAAGTCACACTACTCAGCTAGTGCTGGGGCATATCTCAGCTGGGATTTGTGAAGATTATGAGAACTAATGACTAGCCAAAGAACCATTTTAATTTTTTAAGAAATCAGAAAAAATGTTTTAAGTAAACAATAAATGTATTCATTAAATGTGTAAAACATAATTTGTTTATTAAAAAATCTAGGTAGTTGCTGGAAGAGGGTGATTTGAATCACCACCAGTAGTTTGTCTCATTGCCAAGAAAGTGATTCTGCTTAGTCACAGCATGTGTGCCTGTGAGAGAGGATTTACTCATTCTTATTTTAACAAAAAGGATTAGTTAATCTGCGTTGTCCAGCAGACCTATAATTACTTGTAAGAAAGTGCTTAACAAAGGGATTTCAGTGTTGCAGGCAGATTCATATTGTCCTGAGATTCTTCCATTAATACTTCACATGCACCTTGGTCTCTGCCCCGGAGCCTGGGGTTTTTCTTCTCATGGGGAGAATCACAGCTAATGGAGAGGCAGCATCTCCTCTCCTCTTCCCGTTTACAAAAGTTGCTTCCCTCCAGTGCAATGAGCAATACTGTTCCCTCCAGAGATGAGAGAAATGTGAAAGGGAGTATGTGACTGAAAACCACAAATTTTATGCTCTAGTTTAACCAGAATAGCTTTTCCTAGAACTCTTGAAAGGAGGTGTGGAGGACTGCAAGCAGAGGCGCTGACGGTAAGCACACTGGGATACACTTTCTTCTTTCCATTTCTCTTTTCCTCTGTGGCTTAACGATGCTGCTCCCTCACATTTGCACTTTACTAAAGAGATAGGTGCCTTGGGACCACGCCTTTCCATCTGGTAGAGCTTTCTCCATAGGCAATCACGCAGGTAAACATCGGGAGTTAATTGTGAGAGAGATTATTCACACCTGGCTCTGAGCTGGTTTCTGCAGCCACGAGGGAGAAACTCAGAGGATTTTGGTTTGGTAACCACAGGCTGCAAGCGGGAAGGCTGATGGTGTCAGTTCCCTGCCGGAGGGTAGAAAGTTCAGCACGAAGATAGCTGGGGGGTGACATCGTTTCTTCTTACCTCCTGGTGGCGCAAAGCTGAGTAACCTTGTGCTAAGTCTTGTGCCTTTAACTAGCTGAGAATCAGCCTTACAGCATCTCTCTTCTCTGAGCCTTGTGCTGCCAGGTGCTCAGATGGTCCTGCAAGGCTTTTTGAAGAGCAAGCATCTACGTTTTGAAGTCACGAGGGTACTATTGCATTAATAGCAAGTGGGAAAGGCTAAAATGTTTTACTGGTTACTGAAGCACGGTTTTGGTAAATAGCTATTGCAATGGACTGTACTGAAGCAAAAATATCCAGGCTTGTGTGCAAAGCGCTTGCTAAATTATACGCCCTTGCATGTCCAACTACTAATATTCAGAAAGTGACGTGAACTGATCGAGTCATTGCGGTTGTGCTGTATGAGCTGTGGGCTCTTCTGTTGTGGCTGGTTTTCTTGGAGCATTTCTAATGCCATCCTTCGACCTGGCTTGCCCACCCAGAACTTTTTTTAGAGGTAGTTTACATACCACAATTCCTACCTCTACCTGCTCCTGCAGGATAAGCTGGTTTGTCAGCAGCTTAGCATTTCAGCTGCTTTGCAGCTGAAGTTGTATGTCCGGTTTGGTAAGTGCTGCTGCAGGTCCACTTCAGCTTGCCACATTGCTCAGGGGAACTGCAGTTCTGGCTGTCAGCAAAAAGGGCCTCTTCCCCAGCACCTCCAGCTGCAAAGCCTGCTCACTTGCTTTTTGCAAGTAACTATGTCCTAGGTGGTACACAGGGAGAGTAACCCCCAGGATACAGCACGGCAACACCACTACCCTGACAGGGGAAGAAGGGCTGGAAAAGAAAAACCATGTAGCAGACACCCGGTGCATTGCTTGCTATGTGGCAGGATAGTGCTGAGCTACCCTGGCGATAATGATAGTATCAAAATCTGCACATTAACTGGTTTGGACATCTAAGGTGGGCCTGACTGCGAGCAGTAGTGGTACGAGCACTGATAGTTATAGCATAGCTATCAGGCATTCTTTTAGCCTAATGATCCTTCATTTAGGAATTATTTGAAATATATTATCTGCAAATATTCAAAAAAACTTTAAAAAAACCCCACTTTCTCTTAAGTTTGAAAATATTTAGCTATAAAAGTACATTCCTTGTCTTTGTTCTTAATAGTATTTTCCCAAGGCTTCTATCAGAAGTATTATCAAGATGGGTTTTGGACTGAAAATGATAAACATTGCTAAAATCACCTAAACAAAGTGTTCATACAGATTTTCAAAAGAGAGGAAAAAAAACTGAAACTGAATCTGAGTATCTTTGGAATTTTTTTAAAATCAAACTTTTTTTGCATCATAGTTTATCTTGTTTAGTTAAGGTAAGCCCTTGACAATTTTGACAAAATTTGACAAAAACTTAAGATTCATTTTTCCAGGTTCAAAAATGAAATAACTACTGGTATGAGGAGGAAGTTTAGAGAGAGCAGGGGATAGTGAGTTTTGAACAAGCATCATTCTGCCAATATCTTTTTCAGCCGTCAGAAGGAAATCCTTTCTATCCACAGTTGTATGATATATGGTGTCTCCGTCCTGGACTGAAAGTAAGCTGTTCTGACTGAGTTACATCAATGAATTATATCATTGCATCATACCACTGTGTATTGGCACTGCTTTAAAAGAGTGTTTCTTGATCTTGATCTCTTGATCTGCTAGTCTTCTTGTCAAGTACTCTATCAAGCGCTGAGTGTTTACTGAAGGTGAGCAGCAAGCAGATTTAATAGCCAACAGTCAAACAAGATTTATAATCTCAAAGTACATTTGATTGGGCTGGATGTTTACTGTCATGTCATGGTCTTTCACTGTAAGTGAATCGCTTGCTTTGTGTTTTGGGTTGGTCTGTTGCATCCCCCCCAGGATACTTTAGAATTTCCTAGTATTTCTAGGAATATATTCACATGATAACAAGTGTTTTAGGAAGTTTACTGCTCTTTTTCTGTGCCGCTCAAGCTATCCTGAAATAAATAATGAAATAAAATGGGATAGCAGTAAGCATCACTAATTTGTGTACCTGATGTCCAAGTGACTGTTTAAATCCCTGCTCCAGCTCAGCTGTGATACTGAGGAAGAGTGCCTGGGCTTTACATGGCCTTGGCACAATAAAAAGCGATAGGTATTGCTTCCCGTTACATGAGATGCTGCCCTATTTCTGCTCTACACCAGTGAGACACGAAAGACCCTTTTTTCAAAACAAACCCCAGGTTCTCAGCCTGACCCTCTGCTGCCTTGTCCTGGAAATGTCATAGGAGCTGAAAGCCCAGCTGTGCAACCTAATTAAGAGGTGAGCACATAAATGGGGAAGGTCGTCGGTGTCCAGAACAGAACAGCATTGCAGTGGAAGCCTCTAACCAAAACAGTCTCCTTTGACCAATGCTTGGTGTGATATAAGTCCTTTTCTATAAATTTTCATGTGATAACAAACTGGTTAATGAATTTAAAAGCATACGTCCATGCTGCATACTGCCGTACCGTGTAAGAGCTCCTTTTTCTTACTGGCTGGAACTGGTTGGAATGGATGGGAATGCGATAGCTGCTCGTGCTTTCCGAGATTGAACTGACTACAGAATTTATACAAACTTAAAAAAAAAATACCTTTTTAAAAAAGTATATCTTTTTTCCACATACGCAGAAAAAAAACCAAGGAAGAGTAGGTGGGCTGGAACTGGCTGTATAACATTTCTGTCATTTCTTGTAAATTCACTCTTTGCACATTGGAAACATAGATTTTTGCTAAGGATGTAGGTGGCTATCTTGGGACTTTTTTGTGACAGCCTCAGGTGTTGACTTGGGCATTTTCAACATGAGGCTTAGTTTGCAATTTCACTGCAGCCTGTTACCTTAACCTGTGATGCAGTACTTTTCATGAGAAGCAAACAGTATTTATTGCCAGGCATAGCACAGATATGAACCTTGAATGGGACCTTCAAAAATCAGAAGGAAAAAAACATTGCATTTGTAGCATTCTAATTGATGAGCTGCTAGATTGCCATCTCGCGCTTCCCCCTGTAACGAGGTAGGCCAGAGAACTTCAAATGAAACCAGAGATTCATATCAGACTTCAATTCTGCAGCAGCTAAGTTATTCAGAAAGAAATTGAAATTGAGATTTCACAAACTTCATGGTAGCATTGCAAAATTGGTGACGTTGAGTAAACCAGCAGCTTCCTGGCAGTTTTTTGCTCTCAATGACATTAAAGTTTTTCTCTGAGGAGGAAATGGTTGGTTTAGAGTTCTGCTGATGAGAGGGATTTGCTCCTCAGCCTCCTGAGCCCTCGCCCTCATCACTGGTGTCCTAGACTGCTCATGTGTTATGCATTAGGCATTCTTATAGTCACGGCGTGTTGTTTGGCTCTTTTCACGTTTTAATGACCCCATGATTTGCATAGCTACAAAGTGACGGCCGCACAAAAGCCTTCTTAACTTTTACAGGTGGTTTGTTGGCTGGCAGGCTAATGGTACACAGGGAACAGACTTGGAAAGTCTCGATTACAGTCTAATAAAAGGAATCTGTACTTATTACCTCCATTTTAGCTTCCCTTTTAATACTTTAATTAAATAATATTCTGAGAATGCGCAACATTTCCTAAGGAAGAAAAATTGTAGCTTAATTTTTGCTATCTTTATAAAGAGTGCAAGATCTTACGGTGGTTTTGTTTTGTTCTTTTTTTCTTTGCATAGCAGTGTTTTTACATCTCATAACATGATTAATCACAAAATGAGTCCTCCAAGCTTTAGCCAGAGGACTGGAGAATGTGACACTGATCACTGAACTTTCAGCTTCTTTCAAACATTTCACGGAAGGAGCTTTGCCTTTTGGAAGACAGAAATAGAGCTTTGGAGACATGCCACGGTATCACCTCCTTTCAACTGCCCATCTGCCTGTGTCTCATAATGCCTCAATTCAGGAAGCTTCCACAAAGGGCATGAGCAAAGACAGGAAATGGAAACCTTGTGCCATCCTTTTTCACAAGAACACCTTCTTCGTACTGAGTAAGAGAAGAGCATCTCTCTTAATTTTGAGATGTTGTCATTTATTGTTATATTCCAAGTGTCTTGTCTTACAAAGCAGCCAGGGGAAACAATGCACCCTCTCTTGGACTGCACATATTCTACCAGGTTGAGATCATGCTTTTATTTGTCCATTTCCCCTAGTTTTCACCGACTTAAGCCTTGACCTGAAATTCCTGCAGGTTGGGGTCTCAGGATGTTTCTGACCACCTTCAGGACATGGCATGCTCCTACTGCACAGCTGTTCAGACCCCTGATGCTTCTGTGCTAGGAAAAGGAGAAAGGGGCCAGCAGCCAGATGTGCATCACAAGAAAAAGTGTGACAAAAAGCTAGGAATCCATTCAGGAAGTTTTGATATAACAAACTTCTGGCACACCTTTGTGATGGGGATAGTGAGAAACAGGATAGAAGGAAGCAAAATCCCTCGCTAGTTTTAAATCGGAGCTTGATGTGGTTATATGACACAGGCTTGAGGTGGTGGCATCCCTTTATATTTTCTCCATGTGGTGACTTTAGAGAACAGCTACATCCATAAAGTAAGGTGGCTTCTTCCTGGGAGCCAACAGAGTGGCCTGATGTGAGCATTTGCACCTGCCTCTCATAAAGCACAGCACTGTTTTGCCATGGTGCCTTCCAGAGTCCAATAGATAAATGTGTTAATGGTGAAATCAGATGTTGCTTCAGTCTCTTTTGGAATTAGCTACACAAGAGAAACTGGAAGTAAAATAAGGAGAAATAGAATCTTAAAAGTAGAGGATACTTCTGTTTTATACAAAATAATCATCAGTTTATTTTTGTTTCTATTCCTCTTTAGTTCATCTGCTTCCAGGTCTCTTTTTTTATAAGAGAGTTCCTCTCCTCCTGCAAACACTGTGGGCTCAGTCCCAGACCGCTGTGAGCAGAGCAATGTGGAACAATCCTGACTTGCTCAAGGCAGAGACAATTGTTCAGAACATCATATAGAGCCACTGGAACCAGAGCTGCTTAGCTGGTACATTAATTCATTCAAAAAACTATGTGTCTTTCTCCTCCCTGTCTTAGAAAACATCAAATTGTTTCCTGTTAGCCCTGAAAAAGGCACTAAATACAACATACTGCCGCACCCACGCTCTCTGCTTCCCCTATAAGATGAGCCAGGTATTTTTAGTGGTCTTTCCTGGCATGTAGGGAAGGGTAAAGCTTCAGGAAGTCTTCCCAGTCTTGCTGTCCAAGGGGAATGAATTAAAGGTTTAGTTCATTTCTTAGCGAGGATTATTCCGATAGCTACATATTACCATTTCCATTTTACAAGAGATCTTCACCACCTAAATAATAATTTTCAACATATCCTGTTACTCAATATGATGCAATATATTCTTACACTCCGTTAGTATTGTGTATCACAAAGTCCTGGGGAACTGTGCAATCCAACAGAACAAAATCAACTCTAGGCTTTTAGAAATTCTTAAAAGGGGGGGGGGGGGGGGGGTTCATTTAACTAAAGTCCAGCAGTTTATCCAGGTGGGGTGACCGTGCCAGTATTACGTTTCCTTCTGGGAGGCATTTCTCTGTGTTTGCTCCCACTTGCATAAATGTCTCTCCTAACTTAGACAAAAATAATTAAAAATGGATTAATTCTGGGTTTTTTAGGAATTGCTGAATCAATGAGGTATTTAGCTGGAGGTACCCCCTTTGTGTTGCAAGCTCCCAGAATATAGGAAATGGGCAAGATCTACATAAGTGAGTGCACACTAAGGGATTACACCAGCACAGCTACTTTTGAACCCTTTGAGCTGTTAAAACTGTTGCATCAGCCCTGTCACACACAGGGTGGCTGTTCACTCGAAACTGCCTTGTCTTTTAACCAGCAAGAATAAAACTATTGTTCCACTCGCAAAGAGCATCAGCATTATCTGCCTTAGGAGAGTTTTATGTTCTCATGAGCTTTTCTCATATGAAATGAACTAGTATCACTTTCAAAGCAGGGTGGGAAACAGTATTCTTGCCCTGCAAATTTATATAAGATTTTAAAAGTCCACATTTCACCTCTTGACAACAGCAGCAACAGAAAACAACAAAAAAAAAGACATTTGCATTGATATAAAGAAGAAACTTGCTCTGAAACAGGCAGATCTGATTGAGACATCCCACTGCCTAAGCTGGCACACTATCCACCATCTGCTGTCTATATAGGGAAGATGAATTTTATTTTTCTCTCTCCTTTCTCTAGCTGTTTTACTTGTGGATAAATCTACTGGAGCGGAGAGAAAGTGTGCCTGGACTCCAGGTTGAGGCTAGGGTAGACTGTGGGCAATGAAAGCTCCAGCTCCTGTTCCAGACTACGTCTCCCTCTGCAGAGCTCCCAGCACACCAGAGGGCTGGTTTTTACGAATTTGCTCTCCTCTTCCCCACCTTTGTTAGAAATTTCACCTTAAACCTCCATCTCCAGAGGAAGCCTTTACCAGATATGAACTTTTTTGTCAAAACCCAGCTTTATCTTCCAAAACAGTTCCCCTACTTCCAGTAAAACTGTGTTTTTCCTGCAAAAAAAGGCTTTGTCAAAAACATGAGTCCTAACCAAATCTGCGGCCAGGATCTTTCAATGGCAGGTGCCTCCTTTCCTTCTGGTGCTCCTGGGGATTTCCAACCCACTGAGCAGCAGCTCCCGGGGCTGTTCGTCAGTCCTGACTTGTTAATAACCCTTCAGTAATTACAGCACCTATTGCAAATAGTATAAAGCAATGAGACTCAGGCCTCGATGTTGTTGACCGCCTATTTTCTTTTTTCCTTTGCCCCCACCCTTTATTTTTTATTTTTCTTTCCTTTTAGGAATTAATTAGGCCTGGACAAATTGAGAGCAGCACCAAATAGCATCTTGGTTTGAAAGAAAAAAAAAGAAAAAAGAGTTTGTGTTTGTTTATTTGCTCTGAATGGAACAAGAGAAGCTGGTATCTCTAAGCTAGCCCAAGCTGGTCAGTTTTCACTTCATTCTCAAGACTAAGAGTAAATAACTATTGCCTTTCATTTCAACCGAAAATGAAGTTGCACCAAGACCATTTTTCCAAGAGCTATGGAACTTTTCAATTCTTCAGTCTTGTTCAGTGGCATTTTTCCACCACTTTGAAGAAGAAGTACTAAACTCCATTTATAGTAAGGGAGAGATTCTTTGGAGAGCTGCAAAGCTGTTGGGATCTAGATGCATATTTTCAATGTATTTTTTTTTTCTTAACCTTGACACCCTGAACAATGCCCCTGCAGAGCCGTGCGCCCCAGCCGTCACCTCGTCCCAGCCTCAAATCCTCAAATTCTTACTGAACAACACAGTGAACTTTCCACGTTATTGAACTGTGGCTGCTGAGAAAAGTTTTATTACAAAACCTAGATTAAACAGAAGATGAAACAAGAGTTTTCTGTGCCATCTGCCAGCCAGAATCTACCTTGCTGCAGTATGGCATGAAAACAAAATCAGAAAAAGGTCTTTTTGAGCTAAAAGGAGCTGAAGAATAAATCCCCCCCAAAAAATCTGTTTATGAAGCGGCTTAATTTGCCTTCCATACAAGTATGCAATGAGTGTAACTGGATTGAAATTCAGAGTCTTCCACTGTGCCTGCAAACCAATGCAAGGTCAGTGTCCCCAGTCACTGATTGTAAACTTTGAAGAAAGAGAAGCGGTGCAACTCTGTGCTGCTGCATTGCAGGAGCGCAAGCCTTGTGGGAGGAAAGGGATGGGTCATGAATCACCCAGTCCTGCAAGGAAAAAGTATGTTGAAATTAGATTCATAGGGAGAATCTGAGATTCACCCTGGAGAATCTGTCATGGGAGGAGAGGCTGAGAGCTGGGATTGCTCAGCCCACAGAAGAGATGGCTCAATGTGTATAAATAGTTGGTGGGAGGGAGCAGGGGAGATGGAGCCAGGAATTCTCAGTGGTACCCAGTGACAGGGCAAGAGGAAATGGGCACAAATTGAAATTCAAGAAGTCCTGTTTAAGCATAAGAAGTTGTTTTTGCTGTAAGGGTGGTGAGACACTGCAATAGTTTGCCCAGAGAGGTTGGGGAGTCTCAGTCTTTGGAGGTACTCAAAACGTGGTGCTGGGCAAGCTGCTGTAGCTGGTCCTGCACCGAGCAGGGGGTTGGCTGGATGACCTCCAGAGGCCCCTTCCAACCTCAGCTACTTTCGGACTCTACCATCAGAAAATTTACCTCCACAGGCTGCTTTAGCAAACCAGAGGACACCCTCTTTGATCTTTGCATGAAGTGCTGTTACAGATCCACAGGATCAGTGTGCAACAAATACTCGTTTAACTCTAGGTGGTGTTCATTAGATGTGTCTGTATACATGCGGGTGAAAAGAGAGTCAACTCACCTATTCCATATTTAAAATGCATACCCATGGCACAGTTAAAGTTGGCATAAATAAGAATTTTCCATTTCTCTGAGCCCAAGCAAAACCAAACAACTTTTGCAGAGCAGGACAGATCAAAACAAACCAGACATAACTGTGTAAAAATACTAACAAAATTGTCACAGCAACTTCATCAATCAACCAGTTCAAGCAGTCAAAACCCCTACATAAGCACTTAATTGCAGTATGGTCATCAGAAAATTTTAATAAAATGTAATTACTTAACTGTCTATTTATTTTCAATCATTGACGTAAAATGAGCTTTCCAGAAACCCATTAATCTACCTGGTCTGGAAAGCCTTCTGCCACCTTAGGATCAGCCCACTGTGTTTAAACCTCCCCCAGATACTGCTCCTCCTCACAGGGAAGATGCTCAGCCTGATGTGGCACGTGCAGGCAGTAGCTGAGCATATAACCAAAAGTTGCAAACATAAAACTCTAGTCCTTCCATTTGAGCTCAACACCAAGGAAATGAAACAACCCGAGTATGCTGTAGGTGGTCCCTCACACACCCTCCTAGGTGCTGCTTTAGGAATACGGGAGATAGAAGTAGCCATTGACGTGTTTGCCTTGCTATCAATATCTGTGCTGGGAGTGTTAGTTCATTTGAGCTTCATTTTAGCTGTTGTGGTCTACTCAGAAGTGATTTGTGAAGCACCAGTGTTTCCATAGCCACAACTAATCAGGTTTTCTACTTGTGATTTCCTGTGGTTTCAATGACTGTTGTGAGATTGCACCTCCCTTCACGGGTGCTTCTCATTGCACCAGTGAGCTAAGCGTCCTTCCCAGGTCAGCTGGGAGAATGTAGGAAGAAATTACATGTAAAAAAAGAATAGAGCCACCTCTTCCGTGGAGATGAAGTTGGTCTCGCAATAAACACAGACATCAGCTGGGCAACCCATTCAGCTTTTCCAAGTTGGCTCCCCCTTTATTCTCCATTTCCACACACATCCACCAGCAATAACTTGCCCTGGATGTAAGCAGGGCCGCAGCCATACCTCTGCCTCTAATCACACCTTCTGCATTCCAGAGAGATGCAGTACCTACCAACACCAGAGCCTGGCTGTCAGTGCATCAGTGTGCAGTGAGACTATTTATTTTAATTTGCTTTGTGTCAGTAGATACGGATGCAACTGGCGCAATCCAATTCAAATGAAACTCGGTGGGGAACCACTTGCAAAGCTGAGATGCCAGCACGAAAGGTATGGCAGCCACATCCTTCCCTGCTGGAGCTCAGCCATGCCTCAGGTGCAGGGGCTGGCAGGAGCCCCCACCAGCCCCGCTTCCTCCCTCCCAACAAACCTGCCCAGTCTCACTTCCTCCTCACAGACCTGCTTCAAAACAACAGGCCCAGCAAAACTTAACCCCTACAGGCAAGCAGGGTAGTTCCTGGTATAAAAAGGATTTCCTTTTTTGAGTAGAATGGTTGACACATTCTTCAGCACATTGCCTAGTAAGTCTAGAAAATAATTTTACTGTGACTTTTATAATCATCCCTGCTCTCTTGTACCACAGTTAAGAGTCTCATTAGAACTTAAATTATTCATGAAACTAATTACATCCTTTTGGGCATATATAATACACCAGAGTGTGTGAAAAAGCTATGTTACTGTTGAGAGGTTCACCTACGAAGTCAACTTTGCATTGAACCTGATGTATAATATAGCCTGAAGTCAAAACAAGAAAGATTAAGAAAATATCTTTGTAACAGGTTCTTTATTTTAAGCACTTCCATGGCCCCCACTGCTGTAGCATCTGACCATAATCATGGGTACTGCATAGGCAAGAATGAGCTAACGAACAGTCCGCAGCAGGGCAGGGAGGCAAATCTTCCTATCCCATGTTCAAGGCCTGCATCATATTTGCTGACCCATATCTCCAGCTAACTTGCACTTTTAAATCTGAGCTGTGAGAATCCACAAGCCCCGAGCTCATCCCACAGCTGAGAATGAACAAGCACTTCACACTTTAAGCATTTTTTTTTAAATCCTAAGCACCTTAGAAGCCCATGACACGTTTTTTGGAATTGACTTGGCCACTTCAGTTTGATTCAAAGCTGCCTGAGGGAACAGATTTGCTCCCACTCAACTCTGGGCACTTCGGAGCCTGCCCCAAAACCAAATGCCTCCTTTGAAAGTCTTTCTCATTCTCTCTTCCCAGGTGGGTAAGGCAAAGCCAATACAGGACAAGGAGTAATGGTTTTAAACTCAAGAAGAATAGATTTAGACTAGACATAAGGAAGAAATTTTTTACAATGAGGGTGGTGAAGCACTGGAACAGGTTGCCCAGAGGTGGTGGAGGCCCCATCCCTAGAAACATTGAAGGTCAGGTTGGATGGGGCTCTGAGCAACCTGATCTAGTTAAAGCTGTCCCTGCTCACGGCAGGGGGGTTGGGCTGGATGACCTCTAAAGGCCCCTTCCAACCCAAAGCATTCTATGATTCTATGAAATGGTGCCAGTAAGCACCTACCTACCTCTTGGCCAGAAATAGCTGTGTTTCACAAGGTTGCAAGTGGAGTGTTGAGCAGCATGTTGGAGAAAAACAAAGGAGGAAGGAAGGAAAATACGACAAGAACTTCGGAAGAAAAGCAAACGATGAGTACAAGAACATAGAATGAGACTGAGAAAGAGACTCAGTATTTGTGACAGAAGGGGAAAGATTTTCTTGACTAGTGGTTTCTGTAACAAAAAAAATAATAATTTTGCTCAGATCTCTGCCTATTAACGTAACTGTGTTAACACGAAACTCAGCTGGTATCACAGACGTACTCCCCATTAACATGGGAATTTACCTGCCTGTCTAATATGATGGTAGAGAAGACAGGTAACACCTGTTACATTTGTACAGCAGCCCGACAGAATATTAATCCATTAGCAACTGCCCTCCACTGGCTATCAAAACTGATTTGTATTTTCATCTCACTAACATTTTCCAAAACATATTATCAGAGGATAGAAAACGTCTGCTAAGAAGCACATTTTAGCGGAGGCTTTGAGCAACTTTGCCTTAAACCATTATGGAGCGGGTGGAGGATATAAATGATTCTATGATTCTATGATTCTATGATAAAAACAAAAATTGTAATTAAAAAATATACTGGTTTTAGCCCAGGCCATGCTACAAAGAAAACAAAAACAAATAGCACAAATGTGAAACTTTTAGTATAGTACTATCGCTGCTACATTTAATAAGGGAAAAGAGAGATTAAGTCACTGCTACATTTCACAGGGGGAAAGAGAGATTAAAACTTATACCTGGTATGAGGAACAACTTGCATTTTCCTGAAAGACAGCACACCCTGTTCTTATGAAGTTTGAGGAACTTTGGGGAGGAATGAATGGTGCTCTTTCTCTGCTAGTTGGGGAAGAACTGCTGCTTTTAGGGTTTTTTACATATTTTACATTGCAGTAGGTACTAAAGAAACTTCTGCCTATCCAAAAGCTTACTGATGGTAAGAGCAGGGAGCTGTTGCTCAGGTATGCCTTGTCAGGGTGAATTACAGGGAGGGGGTGCAGCGGTGTCCTTAGGCAGGTCTTAGAGCTCAGGGATCTGTATTGAGCGATCTACTAGGGTGCAAATATACTTTTTTGTTTTTAGTCATAAAGACGGTTTCCATTCGTGGTGCAAATCGAATAAAGGAGATAATTGCTCACTGAAGCAAACAGCGCAAATACATTTCCCTCTCACTAATGGGCGTAACAGAACCTTATGAATGCAAAAATAATTGCTGATCTTGTGGTTTGGGGGACAAGCTGTACGCTTTTGCCGTATTGTGCAATATCCTGTCAGTTTTCATTTTAAAGACTTACTATTGCATAGCTAAAACTACCATCTTGCAACCAGATATATTTCTGCCCTGTTAATCAAGCTCAGCGATACAATGTTTCCAGCCAAACAATATTAAAAACAAAGATGCTTTCCTTTAAGGAAGGTGTTAGTTTCAAAGCTAAGCAAGGATTATAGTCATGGTAACATGACTAAGCACAAGAGAGTTTAGAGAAGAATTGCTGTAAAGGACTGGCCTGGCCAGATTGTCAGCTGGCATTAATCACCCTAACCCTATTCCAGTCCATGGAGTACGCCTGATTTATTCTTGCTAAAGACCAAGACCTTGAAAAGTAAATATACCAAATATACCAGTTCTAAAAGCCAGATGGCATGTTTTCAAAGGAAGTCGAGAAATGCAAAAGCTGAAGCTCCCAGTGTAGCGCTGGCTTGCAGTTGTGTCCTACCCCTCATGTTGGCAGTTAGTAGCTGTATAAAAGAGGAGGCACAGAGAATCTCGTGTAGGCGTGGTCGGGCACAGTTAGGGTTACCATCAAAATTAACTTTTGTATTTCCTCATTACTTTTTTTTTTTTTTTTAACTGTTCAAATCTAGTACTGGAGTGGGGGCAGGGAGGGCTTCCTGGAAGTGCTGGGAGGAAGGTGGTTCACTGAAATGTGTTCTTGTGTCTGCCCTTCTATTTCATACCACGAGAGGGTTTGCCCTGAACGGCAGGTGGATAGAAAGAAAGCACAAGCAGCAGATATGCCGTGAAGGGACTGTTCTACTTGGCCTGACAGCAAAATGGCAGAAAGAATTCATATGCGTTCATGTCTTTCTCTAAGTCAGTCCTAGATGCTGGAAAAATAATTGCCCAGGCAAGAGGCAACCACGTAACATCCTGTTTACCCACCTTTGCAATGTTAGAATATTGTTGTTGGGGTTTTTCCTCCTTAAAATCTCCACTCCAGAAGCAATTGCAAGAGAACCTCAGATTACCCTTGAGAGAGAAATGACTAGGGTCTTTTTACCTTGTAACTGCAGAGAAAGAGCTTGAAAACAGGACACAAAAAGGTTCTTCAACTGAAAGTCAAATAACGAGAATGGGCCATATCTACTTGTTTTATTATTCGCTGGTTTTAAGCCAGTTGTGAGCGTTTGGGCTTAGTTCTGAAGTGTGACTGCTAGTTCGTTCTATCTGTGCTGCTGTATGACTCCTGTGCACCTACGTGCTTCGTGCATGCCTTTCTGTACCTAAAAGCAGGCATGAACTCTGTATGCAATAGCATTTCGCACGCAGCCAGCTGGCTTGGCTCTACAAGCAAACAAGAGAGAATTCAGACTGTAATTGGTAACAGTTCACCTGCTCAGGGGAGCCACTCCTAAAACTGAAGACACTCACTGCAAGCAAGTGCTCTTAGGACTACTGCAAGCAAGTGCTCTTAGGACTATGAGACAGACAAACCCATGCCCCTTTCAAAAGCGGTTTCTGGACCTAGCACAGGAACTGGGAATGTCAATTGTTTTATGTGGACTGGTTATATTCTTTACAACGCATCCTTCTGCCTAGGATCAAACACTTATAGTACCAAACAGCATGCTTTTGCTTGGAGACAAATTTGGTTTTTTACTAAACTAAATTTAGAACACAGAACAAGATTAAATTAGTTTTAAACTATAGATAGAACCAAGCTGTATTTTAAAAGGCTTTTAAATACAGATATATTGAATATAGGAAACACATAGGAAATGGTCACTTACCCAAAATGCATCTTTAAACTGCATCTGTGTCATTATTATTGCTCTGTGGATGGGGAGGAATCCTTCAGCAAGTTCGTTCTCAGATGAGAGCAGCAGCAGCCACAGCACTGAGCCTTGTTGCTATACCCCAGCCAAAGCAGAAGTGAAGCACATCCACAGACCTGTCTCTTCTGAAGTCAAGCTAGTGAAGAATAGCATTGGGCAGTTTCAGGCAGCTCAGCATAATGACCTATGGCTGTGGAGGGACAGAGGGGAAAAAACCGTCTTGCTCACACACAGAGACGTGCATGCACTCAGCAGCCTAACCCCAAACCTGTTTCTCTTCTCGTAAACAGTTAATATTGAAATGAGGAAGCAAGGAGATGTCAAATGATGTCAGGCTGCTCCTTGCCATGTGTGCATGTGAGTGGCTGGCAAATAAAAAAAAAAAGAAGGAAAAAAAAAAAAGTAGCAAAATTCAACTATATGATTTGATCAGCTATAGGAGGAGAGCAACGGAAACCAGCACAATACAAAGAAATAAGCTGCGGAGGAAATTAGAGTCAAACTGTCATGTAACGCTGTGGTCTTACAAAGAAAAAGAAGCAAAAGAAATGTGCCACATTTCTCCAGTACCTTCTGGGGTTGGCAGGGGCCCATGTATTTGCACACGGGAAGCATAGCTCAAAGGTGCATTTTGCAACTGAAAAGGCTTTTCAAGTCTCTGGTTAAATTAAGAACACTGTAAAGTGTGCAGGTGTCTGCACACTTTTAGATACCTGTATGTCTATATAAAGAAAATTTCTGATTTGCATGCCCTCATGTAAATGTTTATATGAATAAGCAAGATGTGTGAAATTTAGAAGTAAAATCCAAGCTCTTGAAAAAAACTTGTGATAAGAAAGCTAAGAGTTTATTAGCACTAGGACCTGAAGTGAAGCTTCACAGACATCTGAACTGGCAGCATGCCCAGCATGACACCCAGCACAGTGCTGACGTCAAGTATGACAGCTAGTTAAATAAGCTAACAGATCTGTTACAATGCAGCTGCAAATAATGGGTAATAAGGTAATATGTCTAACACTTCCATGAAACCCTCTTCAAAATACCTGTCCTACAGGTGAGGTTGCCTCTGTTCACCTCCTTAGGATGTTTTAAGGATTCTTAAATATGTGTTTTTAAGTGCTCACTGGCATTTTCAGAGGGTAGGGGAAAAAGAAAAGAAAAAAACTCCTGCTGTGGTTGCCTATGCAAAAATGTGTCCCTTCACACCAAGAACACATCAGAATTTACTCAGCTATAACTAATTAACATTGCTCCTGATACCTGGACATTGCTTTTTTCTTACTGTCCCTGCAGCACCAGCCACATGGGTAGGTTATTTAGTGGTGAGGAAGTCTCACAACTTCACTGAGCTCCAGCGGGGCACAGAGATTTGCTCAGAGAGATCTACAGCAGTCGGTGGCTAGAGTTATCAGTAGTCACTCCACGAGCAATCTGTAGCTGGTATTTTCGTTTCTTCCTGGTGGTCTGAAGAAGACAGGGAATGTGCAGAGACTTTGAAAGGGAAAATGCAGTGCAAGCAAAGGAGGGCAAAAGAGAGAGTTTGCAGGGCCAGAGGTGTGAAACTGCTTTGATGGTCATGAGCAGCAGGAAAAAAGCGTCATCGTGTGAGAGGGAGAGAAGGAGAAATGTAAGGATTCACTCGCAGAGGGTGCTGAGGAGGAATGAGTGACTCTTTCTTCCTGAAGGGAAAACTCCCTGAAAAAATGTATTTTGAGGGCATGGGCACCAGCCGTAATACTTCATCTGTAAGTAAAAAGATTCTTTTTAAGAATGTTTTATCTCAGTCTTTCTAAAACTAAATGTTTTCTCTTACTATTTCCAAATTACAGCTTTGTTTTTTGCTACTGTTGCGGTTTCTAAAAATGCATCGAGTGCATTTTGGCTCCCCAAAATGATACGCTACTTTCTCATTATTTTTAGTTTGGCATCCAACCAAAAAGCCAATTATTTGATTGAATCTCATGCTGAGCTCTGTGCCTGCGTCTGTCCCACCCAGCCGTACCAGCATACCACAGTCACCTCCCTTAGGAGCAGCCAGGGATGCCTCTCTATATAACCATAAGCAGAGGCAGTTAGTTTTGCACTGTGGATGAGTTTTTCCTTACTGTTAGCTGCAGAAAAGCCTAGACCAACCACGTTCCTAGTTCAGGTATTTTGATGAGCTGTCGGAAATGAGCTGGTGTGAGTTGTAGCCCGTGGCTCTGATGAAGCAGAGCTGCTGGACAGACACTTGATTTCGAGCTGTCACTGCTCATGAGTCCTGGTGTTGCTGGATTATGCCCAGAGGGTGCCTTGCAGGGGTAGTCAGGCTTTGCAGGGCTCTGGAAGAGGGAGAAATTTACCTCAATTTTGCAGCTGAAGAAACTGAAACCTATAGCAAACAGTGCTGGCAAATATGTCAGTGCTAAAAGTGAAGGCCTGAGACGGGGTTAGTGGGATGCCGATGAGGGAGTCTTCTCCAGGCGGTTGTGCTTTGCAGCTGCCGAGGTGCGAGTAATGCGTTGTCAGCCAGCCGTGCCAGCATCAGGCACAGAATCCGTAACACCACGCTGCTTATCTCCTCTGCATGCAGCAGCACCACCTGCACTTGGCCAAGGTATAAAAGCATACCTCTGCAGCTGGCAAATAGCTCTCTGCAGAGCCTTGGGTGGACCTCCCCGCTGCACTGGCCGTGACCGGGTTCAAGAAAACTGGTATACGATTATTTTCCTTCTCTCCCATAAGCCAAAGCACCAAAGAATACCTAAATACCTTGCAGTGGGCATCTACTAAATTTATACTGAGCTGGTCTACTACAACTGCTGGTTTGTAGGATGCAATTACTTGTAGTAAGCTTGTATGGTTTAGCAGAGCTTGAAATACGACCCAGAAATACGGTTCCCAATAGCTGTCTTACTTAAAAGACACACCAGCCTCCTGACTGCTCCGGAAACTCATCTTTGTCCCTTTCCCAACCAAATGTATTGGGATAGTCTTGCGAGTCTTTTGTAAAACTCCCATGATGAATGCTGCACTTGGAGAAGAAATCTTCCTAAGACCATCCTCTAAATAGGAACAAGACAACATGGCACCCAGTTCTTAAATGCTGTATCTCATGATTGGGTTAATGTTTTGATGTGAGTGGCCTGAGTTGTTCAAAGACTGGAAAGGCTGAGCCCGGGAGGGAGCTCTGCGGGGCTGAGGGAAGGGAAGCAAGATCAATGAACCTTGCTATGCTACTAACTACTATAATGCCATCTACTGAAACCACCGCGAACTTCATGAAATTTTCCCCTACAAAATAGTTCTATAGATATGTTTGTGCCAACCAGAAGCATTCTCAGTGGGCAAGGGGTTTAGACTGCTGTCAATGTAGTGAGTGGGACTAGGGTGGCAATGGCAAGTGATCGGCCACTTGTTTGTTTATTTGGTTATTGGCAGGCTGGATGCTTTGGAAACCTGCAGGGCCTTTCATCTCCCCTTCCTCCCCCTTTTAACATGGCTTTTAATCTAATCTTTGTATACAGCACCACTCAGAAATTCAAAAGTGTCAATAACAAGCCTTCAGTGGAACACTTCCCCAACAGCCACCGCAGCTCCCTTCCCACCACTGCTCTGAAAGGTTAAAAATGAGGTTTTCTGTTTGATAAGGCCAAGAACCGGTCTCCAGGCCAGAGTATTGGGGTTTTTTTCCCAGTAATTAAATTGTTTGGCAGCGGAATGTACCATTTGAATCTGTTCTGTAGTGGAAAGCGATGAAAAGTCTGTTTTTTTAAAAAAAGTTCATATTAAAAACCCTCAAATTTCAACGTGCATCAGAGTGGAAGTTCCATTTTGTTTTTACTAACTATATACTGCTTTGAGCAAAGCTTTTTATTAGGGATTTGGGTGGCAGGTTTGGACCCAACAGTAGTTAAAATATGAAAATAGCATCTACAAACAGGGTTGTGCTCATCCAGGGCTTCCAGCAAGACATTTTTTACAGTTACTGTTTCTGATTTTGGGTAGTCTGATGGAGTAGACAGTAAACCTCTTAGTCTACATAGAAACAGGATGAAGGAGTCTATGAAAAGTATTAAGGCAATACATAAAGAGATGCTGAATACTCAGATAATTTGGGTATTAAGCTGGTTGCATTTTTCAAAACTCCTCAGGTATCTTGTGGTCCCTTGGAATTACTGTTTGTGAAATGAAAATGGAGAATAGAAGGCACTTCTACAGTCCTTCAAAGCATCTGTAATGATTACATCTAAGAGATATGGCTTCACAAAGATTTGCTGTAATGCAGTCATGTTCAAAATTAAAACAGCCCAGCCTCTGGTGTCTTACTGAGTCCTAAAGCCTAGAGACACCAACAGCAATGAAACCACTTCGAGAGGAAAACCACAGCTAGAATATGCAAGCGTTTTAGCTGGTTAGCTGCGCCTGCTGTTTCTATTTCCATACAAATGGCTATCCGAATTTCAACGTGAGAAATGTTAGGGGCTTTCAAATTATCTGCAATCGTGCCAATTTAAAAATTTTTAAATCACCTTGCCTTCTGTGAGGAGCCAATCTCTGTTCCCATGGAAACAGAAACAGCCACCTCCCAGCATCTGGCTCGAGCTGTAACAATTCCTTTGAACCATCTATGGCTGCTGGCTGAAAGCTGATTCGGTATGCTCCAGACCTTACATCAGCTCTGTTCGACTCTGAAACACGCTCCCTTTGCTTCTTTTAGAAGGAACTATTTGAACATCTTTCCAAAAGCACCATTTCACAGTGCAAGACAGTTCTGTGGCATTTTGCTTCAGTAAAATTGACAACCAACATAAAGATTAATTGCATAAACTACATTCTTAACCAATATCTAGCATTTCATAGCCATTTCCAATAGAGGCCTTCTCTGAAAAGTGGACCCAGTCCCTAATGTTTTACCCATGAGAAAGACAATCATAGTCTTCACCATAATTACGCAGAACATGAATGGATTTCCTCTAAAATTAACATCATGATGGCCTGTATATCCTAAAATTATTGTTCGTATCACAGAAATGGGGGGGTCTTTTTGTGCTCGATATGTATTTAAACATGGTTAGCTGCCATCCTTACCCCTGAAAGTGTTTCAAACACAAAAAAAGGAGAAGAGAAACTGTGGGAAAGTGCAATATCACAGGAGGCTTGATTCACACAAGCAGTATCTGGTAGTTCTTTGGAGGCAAGTATAACCACTTTGTGAAAGAGAAAATGAAAAGATTTGGGTTTCTATCTCCCCTTCTTGTCATAACTTCAGGTGCCTGCAGAAAGACACTTTTTATTTCTCTGACATCTTTTGTATGTTTTACCAACACACTTGCTTTCTCCATTCCATTAATTCAAAGGAAATCACTATTCATTTGCAAGTATTGCATATTCATTAGCCAAGCAGGCAATGTTTGCAGTGCTGAAGAGGTTTCCACTTCTCATAAAGGACTCCTTGAATACTGCAATTCTGGAAAGAAAACAGGCTTCAAGTTCACAGAAACATTAGACAGAAGTTAAGGATATGCTTTGCAAAAAAATAATCTTACCTGATTGCGACTACAGGGTGTATGCACATAAGCAACAGCTGTTCAGACTGGCATTTGCAAAGACGCTCATATGTTTTGTGAAAAATCATGGCATTTTTAGTTGATCCTAAACCATTGGACTTTTGTCCAAAATATACTATCTCCATCAGGGCTGTCTCTGTACCAAATGTCCCTTCTTTAATAATACAGTGAATTGTTTAGCATCCTGGGAGGCAAGAGTTTAGATTCCTTTGGCATCTTTTAGCAAATAGTCTGCATATTTGCTCATTTAGAAACATCGCCAATTGTTTTATAATTTTTTTTCTGAGTAGAAATGCAAAACTGTAGCAAGTCAACAGTGAGCATCTGAAAGATCTTTTAAAAAATCTTTAAAAAGCGTAAGTTTTCTAGAGGAATTATTTGCATGTTTATTATTGTAAACAGTCTGAAATATTAAAGTGTAGTTGTTTTAATTTCCAGCCAAAACAGAACTTACACAGTTCAGACAAACGAGTTTAGTCTCAATTAGCACGGTAATCCTCCACCTGTTTGAGAAAACACATACTCGGATATTTTGCCACATACTCCTACCACAATAGCTAGAAAGAGGAACAGGGAACTGGTAAAGCTATTTGTAGTGTTTGTGCTTTGTGCAAACCTGAAATGCCAGAAACACTGATCAGCTGATGCATGTTTCAGCTAGGTAAGTGATCATGTCTGATGTTTCACATTGCTCAGTCTTGGTTTTCTACTGTTGTTACTATCAAAAGAAAGGTTTATACTGGCTTTCTCAAAAACATTTAACTTTCTATTTATAGTGAATTCCTTGTGGATTGTTTTTTCAACTTCTTCCTTTTTGCTTTGACAGATCAGCGGGGCTGGTAAAATAACATTCTTCACGAATAAGTATTTCCTTACACCTCCATTCTGAGATGTTGGTACACATCCCTGTGAGCGGCATTTATGCAGCACAAAGGATTCTGCTTCAAGGATCAAATTCTTGTGGAATTACCCTTTAATGTTACTTTTCTTCTTGTGAGAAGGGGACAAAGCACTTCACATGGGGCACTACCCTCTGTACAGAGAAGGTATATTTATATATACGTATAATATTCGTGTTATAACAATAATAACTTTTACCTTAAAACCAACATTGAGATCAGTGGTCACCTTCTGAGAGGTTTTTCTTGTTACTTGTAGCAAACTCTGGTTTTTTTTTTAAGACAGAGGAGGAAAGGATAGCCTGTAGTTGGAAATGCTGCATACTCAACATAAAATATATAGAAAAATAAACACACCTTGCCAGATGCTTTAGATAGGATCACTTCGACCAGGACTATTTGTGCCTCCTGATCTGTGCCAGGCAGGTCTCCGCTTCAGTCTCCTGCTCCACGTGGGGATAACTTCCAAGACGGAGCATGTTGTCCAGGACCTTTTTGAGCTCTGACTGTCTCCAGGGTGGAAATTCTTCCACCACCTCTCTGGGCCCATTTCACTGCTTAACCACCCCTACTGTGAAATTTTCATCCAGTCAGCGTTTCCCTTGCTGGAACTTGTGACTGTTGCCTCTTGTAGCTTCGTTGTGCACCTCCGAGAAGTCTGGCTTGTTTATACCAGCAATGCAATTTTGCTTGTTCTGTCACCCATCCACTTCCCTTGCGATAAGCTGTGCTTTTGGTAGGATGTGTTTTTGCAGATACTAAATGTTATCAGCCGCTTCATGTTCTGGAAAACTGCAAATCTAAGTTCCATAGTATTGATACTTCACCTACTTGCTGTCATATTATTCTCCCTTTGCCCTGTTTACCTGACATTTTTACATGCAATGTTTGTTTAGAAATCAAATACTGCTAGATCCTCGATTTTATAAATGGAAGGATTTCGGAACAAGCAGAGGAATTTCGTCCTCTTCATTGAGTTTAGCTAGTATTTGTTCCTCTCAAGGTCTCTCTCACTTAGACATCATCCGAAGAATCATCCTAATGCATATTCCTACAGAGCTGAGGACTGCCCCTGAATTAGGGATAATTGATTTTGAGGATGAGAATGAGGTTACCTTGCCAACAGGAACACTCAAGTCTCTCTCTAAGAAGTCTCAGTGGTTACTACATGGAGACAAAGTGCTTTTAGCAGCTTTAATATTTGAATTGGGAATATTCTGCACGTGCTGCTTACAAAGTGAGATCAGATGTAACAGGCCAGAGACCTTCAGTACAACGTGCTGAAATAGGATGCCTCTTCACCTCAAACCACAGTGTGACAGGGAAAATGTGACCCTTAACATTCACCATCTCTCTTTTTATTCTTCCTGTAAGTCAAAGCTAAGGTTTCCATTTTGAGTTAGATCTTTTTTGGTTTTTTTCGGACTGGCTGTTTTGAGCTGTTCAACTGACCATAACCTAAACTGCGCTCATAAAACTTCCACAGGCAGAAGTTGCGCTGTTTGACAGAATAAAGTCTGATACTTCAGAAAGGGCTACTGGGATGAAATGTAGCATTAGCTGTATCTGCTCTTGCTTTCTAAAATACCCCTACAACCCGTTTTTATTTGTTCGGTGAGGTTTGTGATTGGCAAGAAAACGAGAAAAGAATCAAAGTTCTAACAGCAGTGGGACAGACAGGAACACAGAGAGACTGCCAAATATTATGTTCCTATGAAACCAGGCACAAACAGTCCCCTGGTTTTTCAGTCTGTCGTCTTGGCTCTCACAGCAGTCTCTGCAGCGTGTGTTGCTGGAGTAGACACAGAGATGTGTAAGGAAGAACAGGATTCTTCAGTATGCCTCTACGAGGTCTGTCTGATCTGTAGGATACCATGGTTGGAGGCTTTTTCAAAACAAAACATCAGTTTTACATGACAGAACAACAGCACAAGACACAGTCCTTTGTTCCAAAATGTCTTCCTGTTTGAGCACAGGTGGTTATAGCTGAAGTTTGGGTGTTGTGGAAAACCTTCTGTAAAAGCTGGCAGAGGGGAGGGAGCTACCAGACACTGCTCTGAGCCTTCACCAGTGAAACTCTGAATTTTCTACAAAGAATAGGGCCAACAGGAAATGGAAAGAACCCTAACCTGGGTTACTTTTGTGCGTGACTTTCGCAGGCTCTGGTAATCCCAGATTCAGTACCAGTAGTTCCTTCTATAAATATACAGAATTACGCCACATTGGAGTGCTGAAAACCTCTGCTCTGACTCATTAAAACTAAAGTTTCTATTTAATTGCTATCTACAGTGAAATAGGTATAAGTTCTAAGAGATACTTTGCCTCACTGCACTTGCTCTCAGTGTAGTTAAAATGTGCTAGGTAAGGGACTCTGTCAATGCATAACCCTGAAAACACCAGAGCTACTCTCATGTAGAATATTTGGATAGACATCACTGAATGTTAAGTGGTGGGACGCCAATTTGGGCAACCTAAACACTAAATTAAACTATCAAAAGCCACAATTTTTTCTAAGATTGTGAAAGCACTATTAGGCTTCTCATCCTAAAGTGAAAGAAGCCTAATTTTAAAAACACCATCAAATCAAAAGAAGTCTACATTAATTTACTCCAGGAATTACAGAAATGTTCAACGGAATACAACATTATTAAAGGATTGAGTTTAGCACTTCTCCAAATCTACATTTCAGTTACATTAACGATTGTATTGTTTCCTTTTGAAGTACCAGTTTTCTGTGTCCATAAAATTACATTAAGAACTGCAAAGTGATGAAAGCTGTAGTTCTATCTCTATCTTACAGTGAGCTAAGCTCTAATAATACCTAACATGATCTGCTTACAGAAATATTAAAATAAGCAATAAATTGGATGTTTGGCACAGGCACTGAGATGTGGACTGTATAAATGCTACGCTGTTCGGTATTCTACTAGTCTTGCTCTACCTCTTGTTATTCTTGGTTTATGTAAATTATTGCAAACCAGCAAATTACTTTGAGCTGAGTCAAAGAGCAAAGGACAGTGGCATCCTTCCAAAGGCATTTGTTTTTTCTCCTTGTTTTGCAAGT